>NW_009646421.1:305858-323309 GCF_000708025.1 Charadrius vociferus
TTCAGTCCTCAGAATCTGCTCATCCAAACTTCTACACAAATCCTCTTCAGTTTGCTTTGGCTTGATTCCTTTGGCTGCACCCTCGTGACTGCGGTTATGTGACCCCTAGTATTATCCCCACCATAGCAACTTCCCAAATGTACCAAGTGAGAAACTTCTGTTCCCTAGGTTTTCCTACCAGCCACCCGAACTGTTATTGATACAATAAATTAATTCCATTTGAAATTTTTTCGCAATAAGAACAATCAGCTATTGGAACATTCTCCCCAGGGAAGTGTTGGATTCCCCAATATTGGACACTTTTAAGATTCAGCTGGACAGGTGCTGGGCCATCTTGTCTAGACAGTGCTTTTGCTGACAAAGGTTAAACCAGATGATCCTTGAGGTCTTTTCCAACCTGGTAATCTATGATTCTGTGAATTCCCATACAACTCTTGGCCTATTTTCCACTGAGAGAGAATTATCCATCTTACCAGTAATGAAAATGGTATTTTAAAATTTTGCTTTATTGAATTCAAGAAGAATTATTTAGTTTTTAATTTAACAGGAGTTTTAGACACATGCATTAACTCAAAAAAACCCCAAAATGACTAAAGCAGTTTGGAAAGCCCAAGGAATTGTAAAGATTAACATATCCTCTTCAAGCCCAATGCGTAGGGCTCACAGGATTTATTTTTCATACTTAATTTGTAATTCGGTCTGGAACTCTGATATCCCCCTGCCACGCAGGGACACACATGCCAGGGCAAGAGGTCAAAGAACTTTCATTCCACTCTTGGTCAAAGCAAAATCTGCATTTTTCTATATACGTGACTGCAGATTACAGCACTCCATTTTCTATTTCATACCAGCACTGTACTGACTGATTCCTCTCCAGGACAGTTTTCTAACTCCCCAGCAATTACTCAAACATTTTCCAACAGAGCAACAGGGTCCTTTAATATTTTCCTAGAACACTGCATACTAATCTAAGTCTGAAGACCAGGGAAGTTGCCTAAAATTAAAAATGATAAAAAAAAAATAATAAATCAACCTCTTTTCTTTCACCTTTTATCAGTAAAAATAAAACTTTACAAACATGCTATTTTATGGCTCCAGGAACAGTTAAATCATATGCACATGAAAGTGACTACCCACATAAACACAATGTACAAAGTTCAGGAGGAGTTTAAATGCCTTCACTTTAGCTCGCAATTAGCAGGTGATATACAAGAATGAAAACAAGACTGTTGTGACAGAGTTTTCAACTATAAAACTTGTGAACTTCAAAGTGGTGAGTTTATGAAGGAAAAATGTTAACTGCGCTATTATTAGTAATACTGTAAATACATTTATTCACGGACAACAGCTTTTGCCAAGAAAGGTTATACCATATGATCCTTGAGGTCTCTTCTGACCTGGTATTCTATGAGTCTATGAATTGAACTGTCTCAGCTGTTGCTTTGAATGCTTAAGCATATAATCTATGGCAAACACTTATGGCAAATCAACAGCTCAAGAGAAGTAAAGACAACAGAAGCTCCTGACACTGCTTAAATTCAGTACAGGCAAAGTAATAACAAAACAAGACATCACATCTCAAACTTAATAATATACAACAGAAGTTTAGCTTTAAATTATCTTGCAGTACCCTGGAAACAATGGTATAAAAGTAAAGTGTACTGGGCATATCCAAAATATACTGCTTTTTACTCTACACTGAACAAGCAACTTCATAACTAAAAACTTTAATGTACTATTTATTCCCTATAGAAAAACTTTAGTGTCCCTAGCCTTGCTGGCAGGAGATGTGAAGTTGTTTAGACATAGTACCTATTAAAACTGAACCCAGCAGAATGAATTCAAACTATATCAGCATCGAATGTGCCCAACCATCTAAACTGCTTTAACTGGGAGTCACAAAAAGAATGTCTGAGTTACCATGTTGCCTATGTAAAACTGAAACTTTACTTACACAGTACTGAAATTAAAAATAGTATCACAGAAATCTAATCAAATTATTCTGCAGAGGCTTAAGAATCTAAATTAAGAAACAAAACAAAAAACATTATGAAAAGAAACTCCACATAATACTGCTTTTTCATATCATTCCAGCTCAGTCTAATCTTATGATTGAAAAGTTTCCACCTACATCGTTTCCAGCAATGTTTTTACCCACTATATTGAAAAGAGTTTGTTTATCCACCATGAATTTAGGTCCAGAACAGTGAAAAGTTAAGACTGCCTCAACATTCTCCTTATTTGAAATTGTTCAAATTGCTAAGAGGATTTTGGGTGTGAATGCATGCAAGTCAATAAAAGAGCAGATTGCTAGGCCTTCGGCTTTATTCCTCTGGAACTACAAGATAAAAAAAAGGCGTTAGTTGAATGAGAAGGTATGATAAAGTTATCAGGGTCAGATTGAAAAGCTTTTAGAAGCTTTTATCTTTCTAAATGAGCTCAGCTTCTAACGTTTATTTTGCAAGCTCAAAGTAATTCTACCCTGATCAAAGGGAGAACTTAAGAGCAGCTGTTCAACTGTACATATATATATATATATTCTTGGTAAGCCAATAATACAGTTTGCATTCTTTAAATCAAATAGCAGCCTGCTAGATCGTGACCTAGTTAAGCATTACAACTACACAGTTAATAATACTATACTTCTCATGGCTGTAAAGACAAAGGCCATTTTAATTGTTGTCAAACAACATCGTGACACTGAGCCACCAGTGCTACACAGGAAGATGAATAAAGCATAAACATAACTCATAGAGAGAGTGGGAATCTAATTTAACATATCAAATAATGGGGTTTAATGCATGGGAATACAAAACCTTCATCCAATAATGCAGGACATAATAGCAGAATATAAAGTTCCCAGAAAAATGGAAAGTATTATCAAAACATTTGCATTGTGTGCAGTATGTTTAATGCTTTTCTATACCATAAAAAGAGGCATTCAGTAAGTAAAGCTAGATGACAGTTTTTCCTCCCCTTTTTCTGAACAGTATGTTACTTCAGAGGATACAGATTTTGAGTTACAATAAGTTTATTAAAGAGCAGCACTGTGCTCAATATCGGTTGTAAAAGTAATTGAAACATTCAGAAAAGCAAGGAAGGAAGGAAGCATGAAAAAACTAAACAGCAAACAACAATTCCACCATGTTTATACATGGAACATTCTATTCTGAAGACTGCACGTGGTTCTAGTGGCTCCTTTACTAAGAGACTATGTCCAGAACTAAAACAGCCAAAGAGGAGTGACAAATAATATTAAAAGCTTTGGAACAATTTCCATAAAAAGCTAGATTGAGTTGTTTAAGATTCTTCAGGCTGGAGATAACGTGGTAAGACGAGAGTCAAAGTCAGAACTAGAACCAATATAGTCAGTAGCAAATGATAATTCAACTGTCTCTGTAATACAAGGGCAAAAAAAGCCAAAACAAAACATGGAACCCCTTACAAGAGTTTACCGGGATTCAAAAAGGAACTACATGAACTTTCTGAAAGAAATACCCACTGAGGACTTAAAAACAAAGTTGACACTTCTGCCTCACAAAGTCCCTCAGCTGCAAAATTTTGAAAATTGGCCATGTGTTCTGAGGGAGGTAAGAACACACGTTAGACTAGTCGGTACTCTTCCCTAGGCACACACTATGGGCTACTGAGACAGGCTACAGGACTAAGCAACAGTTACTGAGACACACTCTCTCAGGATATAAAAAGATCACATGAAGTTTCAGCCTTCAAAAACTCAAGGCAACGGCTTCGTTAAAATTGCCAATTGACAGTAGTACATTATGACTACTGACTAAAGTTCATTGATTTAGCATAGACCCTTAGCTGTACAACGGAAAGCAAAGCTACTGCTTGCCATTTCATTGCACAAATCATGTATTTGCCATTTCACTGTGCCATCTGTACAGCAAACCTAGTATACAGCACTCTTTAATTCAATGTCAAAATTATTTTGAGGTCAAAGCAGACATTGAATATGCATTGATATACTTCAAGATTTTTAACACAGTAAGTTTTGTCTGAATGACAGCTTGATATTTTAAGATGACAGATAAATGAAAAGAAATTGGACTTCTAGTGGAAAATGTTTGCAGCCACTCTATGAACGTAATGATCACTTAAGTTTGAATGGAATATATATGCAGTCTCCTAAAAATAGACTGGAAAAAAATAGCTTCTTCACATCCCAGCAATATGCTCATTAAATAAGATAATAAACAGGATTGTTTTAGGGGCACATCAGTATAAAAAACCCCTACATCTACGTAAAGATTCAGTAACTTAATATGAATAACATGTTACACAGAACAAAATAATCTCTTCTCTGAAAAGTTCTTAAATCTGGAAGCAGACAACTACACACAGATGTGTAACATGCAGAAGTTCAGAGGCTCAGTTCTCTAGCAGACCTTACTAAATTCTACATGAACGATGCTTGCCAATAATCATCATCATCATCCAGTGCTCCATTCAGAACGTCACTAAGTTACGCAATACTGGATTTACAAGCAGAAAACTAGAACCATAACAAAAAAAGGAAATGTGACCCACCTGCCTTTCTTCACAAAGCTGGCAGATCCTAGTTAGAATTATTTTTTCCACCAGATAAAGAAGGGCAGGCAACAAGAAGTGCTAAATAAGACACCTTTCTGACAGGACTTCTGTTCAAAACATCTGACAAAACATGAAGTCATATGCTAAAATTCCCAGCTTTGGGGGATTCCAGCATAGGACTGCAGTTGAGACAAAAAAGGACTTACATTGTTTGAACCTCTGGTTAAGCAGTTGAGGTGCTTTCTCCAAAATTCTCCTTAAATTATATGTGCTAAAACAAAACACTTTTTATTCAATTAATACAGCAACTGCACCTATGAAGAGGATGAATCTGCATCTAATGCTTCAGGGGGCACTGGTTTTCAGGCACAATGCTGACAGTGACTTTAGCAGATGAAATCTAAGCTCCTACAAAGAAGAAAAGGTGCATTGATCTCATTACATCTGAGATTTAACTCTCAATGACTATATTTCACTGCAACTATGTTAGTAGATCTATTCACCATTCTGTGAATATGAGAGTGCTCAAGTGTAACTATTGCAATTTGCGTCCTCCTTTGGCTCAAACATTACGATGATTTAGTTACATGATGCTCTTCTGCCCGAGGGAATCATGACCCAGATAGAACAAATTGGTTTGACAGAAGACTACTTGCTTGGTGATTTCAGGCATAGTCGACCAATCCCCCAATCAACTTTCTCAGCAACAAGTGACAAAAATATGAACTTCACAATAGCCTGATGAAGGCTGATGAATTTTTGTAAAGCTTTTCAAGAGAAATGGGTTGGTAAAAATTTGAAGCATTTTAAAATCAGGAAGAGTTTTCAGCAAGGTCACCAACTGACAAGGTCTGAAATAATTTAAATGCAATTGTTGCCAGATCTGTTTTTAGGTAAAATGTTGCTTACCATGTATCTATAATATTTATTTTTATACATAGTGACTTTATTGCAGATTGACAGAAGAAAATGTTTTAACAGTGTAAAACCAAGTGTACCTGACATGCAACTTGATCGATCTGGAAAAAATAACTCCAAACCAGATGTAAATTGTCTTTTTACTCACAACACACATGGTATTGCCTAACAGATGTAAAAAGAAAGTATATCACATATAAAGACCATAGGAATAACATGTTTCATAGAAATAAGTAGATTATGAGTTTAGGTGAAATACAACCTTTTCAAACCGACTTACAAATGTGGCATAATATTAAACAAAGACAGGATTTTTTACCTATCATATCCATCTGTTGCATAAAATCAGTGATTAATTTAGATTGGAAAGGATCTCTGGAGTCACCTGGTCCAACCTCCAGCTTAAAGTAAGACCAACTGTATCATATTGTACAGGGGAATTTCAAAGATACTTTTGAATCAAAGGAAGAATCAGCTTGAAAGGAAGGACAAACATTCATGCTTCGTTATAATAGAGGAGAAGAACCTCATAATGGCAACAGAGCAATCGCCAAAGCCTGACTGGACAATGGAGAAATCACCCCACTGGCATCATGACCTCCTCCTTCCCTTGAAGAGCAGCCTTCCCACCAGATGACAGGGGCAGCCGTGCTCCAACCAGCGCAGTGGCAGTTTGGGGTGCAGCAGGTGGGGGGGATCCACGGCTCGAGTGGGCTCTGTGACTTGGTGGAGGGAAGTTTACCTCTGACCTGAAGATTAGCAGATTGTAGGGAGCAGCCCTGGTATAAGCTGGAACATCCCTGTCTCCAGGAAGAGCTGTGTGCAACTGGCTGAACTCATAGCCCTGAAAGAGCAGGCACTGCCTGTAACCCATCCTGCCCACAGAGCCTGTGTGTCAATAACTGTGTGGGGTAAGAAGGGGATTAGAACTTTTCAGGATTAGTTATGAAAAGTGTTCAGATATTTGCAGGTCTTTAATCGTCTGACACTCTGGTTTATCTGTTGTATTGCTGGTATTGACCCTAAGCATACAGTTCTCCGATTGCTGCTTAATTGCATCATGTCAATAAATCAATAAATTGCTTTCTGAGGTTTAAGTTACATGATCTGAGCAGTTTTTCCCTGCAACAGTGAACAATATGAGTCTTTGAATATATCAATCTTTACATTAATTTCTAATGTTCCCTAGCAGTTGTGCATACATAATACAGAACAAACATGCTTTTTTCTTGGGGGGGGGAATAAAAAGCATTTCCTTGGAGAAGATTCAGTATTCGGCTATATCCAGTTAACTCAAAACACACACCTTTTAGATAAGTAGAACCCTAAAGATATATCCAGTACCTTTATGAACTTTCCAAATTCCTTCACCTCTGATCAAATTCTAAGCAGGCCTCTCCATCATTTAAGTTTTTTAAAATCTTATGCTAGCGTGCTTCACAGGTTCTGACATTATTCCCAGCATAACTAGAAATAATTAGAAATTTTTAGAATAATTAGAAAATCTACACATACTCATGTTAATTAAAAACAGATATAAAAAAATAAAAAATTATATTGAAAATTACTAGACAACAGCCATGTATTTTTGCTTCACACTGCAGAATAACAGCTCATAGATACACACAAAGAAACAGGCAAGGTCAAACACACTTGCATTTTAACAAGTTAGTTCCAAGCTGGATTTACAGCTGCAAGTTTTCAGGTTTGTTCGGCATTGCTGAGTGAGGTAAAAAAATTTTTACCTCTAGGGAAACTAAACACAAGGTCAGTCTCGGAGATACAGGTCTTGCCTCAGCAAGTTTACCTCAGCAAAACAGAAATACCTCACCCTCACTATTTTGCCAGCACTGCCCACGCACAGTTACCATGGTTAAAAAAATCCAAACCCATGCCACTCCCGCTACTATTTTTCTCTTTTAATTGTGAAAAGAAAGCCTCGGTCTGGCCAGATGGCTTCAGGTCTCTGACTCAAAATGACTCTCGCCTGAAGAACTACTTCATTACACACATAATATCAGAAGAGAATTAAGCATGAAAAAATTTCAATTATGTAGAAAAATGATATATGATCCCTAAAATCACCTTTACCCAATTAGCACCTTCATAAATGGAAACTTGGCAACTCGAGCAAGGCAGACTGTTGCACAACCTACACCTCCCAGATCACAAAGGCTTTGTTTCTCACAGTCACCTACTTCAGAAGTGTCTGGCAGGAACAGAGGGAGTTCAAAATTATATGCAAAAAAAAATCATGACGCACATAGAGGAACAAATCATCATCTAAAGAAAAAGACAGTAGGTGACCACATTATTACAGAAGTCATCAATATGCTCTGCACTTTGTACTGTGTGATCCATCTTAGAAACAAAACTAAAGCAGAGGAATGAATAAGCCCAGGTTTACTATTGGCTTTGTATCTTCTGGTTCAAGTACAGTGCTCAACCCCGCCTCATATCCCTATGATGGCAGTATCTTTGATACAGACAATTTTTTCTAAACTCAGAGTCAAAAGCCATAGTCCATTAACAAGAAGCTCTCTAAGCTATTTCCCCGATGCGAAAATTTTAAATGCATGAGACTTGAATACCAGCCCACCTCCCTTCTGAATTCCCTCTTAGTACCTCTAACATTACAATCCTACAAGCTCAGCTGTTTCAAAAACCTTTCGGATTTTGAATTTCTAACATGAAGACTGAAGGGCAGGGGAATGAAATCATTCAAGACAGAAGTTTTACATTAGATTGTTTCAACTAAGCAAACAAAAGAAAGTGAGCAGCCGCTGCAAACTACTAACAGTTTAAAAATTTGAATTTTGAAGTAATTACTGGAGTAAACAATTAGTAGAGAGAAAGCACAGACAGTAGTTTATACTGCACAAAAATTGCAGTATTTAATTTGACTACATATAACCACTTCGCAAATCTGTAAGCAGCACATAAAATCCAGGTATATAATCCATTAAAATATATATGCAGTATTTTGTTTTACAGTTGGGGTATGACTTGCACACCCTAAAAATCTTGACTTTTTCCTTCAACTCTTTCCAACTAGCGTAACTGGCTCCCCGCAAACTTCGTCTGAACTTAAACCAAACAGCCTCAGCGCCAGTGCTAGTTAAAAAACCCCAACCAAACAAACCCCATTCCTTCATGCTCAAATATAGTTGTACAACAAACATACTTAAGGCTTTGGAATTCTAGGATTTGTGCAAGGTAAGAGAAGTTGATGAAAGTCATGATTTAGTTCTTTTGTATTTGACCTCATTGCAAGTCTAAGATTCTCATTTCCTGAGGAATGTAATTAAGTTGTGGAATTCTTGTACCACAGCAGAATGACTTGAGTTAACAGAACTATAAACAAAACTGAATAAATGATTAAAAAAAAATAAATTGTAGCACTGCAAGATTCACAAACATTTTTAAAACCATGTTAAAAATAGCTGCATGCCAAATATTAAAGAGGAATCAAATTCAGTAGTGATTTCCATTTTCAGCCCTGGAAGTTAGAGAAAAATTGCTCTTGCCAGTTGCAGAAGATATAGTATCCTGGAGTTTCCATAGGGAAAAAATAAACAGCGAAAAGCAGAAACAAAACCCCTAAGAATTACTGTACAAGGAGCTCTTAACAATCATTATACATTGCAAAACAGTCCTGCAGACTGAGACATCTATTACTGTTATGAACAAACTTCTTTAAAATGAATTCCTTAAAAATCTGAGATGATCTGTAGCTATTCTGAAAACTATTTTTTGCAATTCCTTAGAAATTCCTTGTTTAATCTCCTCATTACAGATAAAAGTCACAAAGAATCTGTGGTATGCCATAGAAATGTACTATTTACATAGCACAAAACAACCGAGACAGTAGTTTCTAGGGTCCCCTATGGGCTGTGGGTGATTTTTTTATTTCTTTATTTCTGATGTAAGAGATAATGGCTTTGTTGAAAAGCAAATGGCTTTGTTTTGATCAAATTAAAATATACTTTTAAAATTCTGGGGCATACAAAAGTAAAAATAACTATATTCTAGCAAAATAAAATTTAGATTTTTGTGCCAGTAAATTTTGACTCTGAAATCCCAACTGAGTCAACAGACCTTTAATTTGCTAAGTAAAAAAGATAATATGATAACAATATGACTATTCTAAAAACATGGGGAATATTACACAAAGAATCATTGTGGCAGGAAAACCGGAGTCACTCATTCATCAGAATTTTAATTATTTTCAGAGTACAACTGAACAAGCTACAATACACCCACAAAAATTTTAAGAGGTCAGTAGGGTTGCTTGTTCTATTACTGATTGTCTTTGCTAACTATTCAATAAAGAAAATATGTTTAAGACATTAAATGTATAATGTAGACAATAAAATGCCATATATGCAACATGCACACAGGGAACACCAGTGGGAAACAAACTGCCTAATTCTTGGTATTTTGCAAAGATAATATTAAGTCACAAAGACAGAACAGTAAAACCATCAATTTCTTCCATCTGATAAAACATCACACTTTACATTTTAGAAATGGGCTTTTTTTTTTTTTCCTGTTTTACAATTATGGAAAACTTCGGAAGATCTGACAGAGCCTTAAGGCACTGCTGGTATTACAATGCTGCTCCCCATTTACCTGTAGTATATGATGGTAGCATTCCTTTCTCCATCTCAAAATAGGGCATTAATGGGAGAAAACGTAGTTTTGGAAAACTTCCAGTCTTTAAGTCACAAGTGGCACAACATAATGAATAAAAACAGCATCTTCCTTTGAAGCACCAGCACACGTTGTGCTTCTGATGTGCCCACATTTTATTTTTGTTGGCTGCAATTCCAACAAACAACTGAAAATGAAGAGTACTTAATATCTGGAAAAGGATGACCAAATATTACACCTGAGTCTTACACATCTACCATTTTGAAACCAACAGAGGACATGCAGAACATGTAAAAGTACTATGAAAAAATAGTTTCATTAAGAACTACTATAATTAATTTACTTCATGCAAATTCATTTAGTTGGATTCTCAACTCAGTTTTAAGCTAAGGGGGGAAATATTTTGTATATTTCCTTGTTTACCCTAAATCCACAAATGGCCCACAACTGCCACTCAGAAAAAATGGGATGCCATACGGAGAAGCTAAGAACAAACACACGTGCACCACAACAATACACACAAGGGACCTAATGGTGGTCTTTAAACTGGATCCAGAAAAGACCCTTCCAGAGCTCTTGCAAGAGATTAGAGTATTAAGTCGAGAGACAATTTGTGGATCACACTGGGAAGTAAATCCCTTCCCTCTAAAAAGTCCAAGACCAAAAAAAGGTACAGTATTAAAACAGCAAGTCACGACACATTTTCTCCTAGACTGCAGATTTAGTGATCTCTGGTCTGTTTTCTCCTTCAAAAACTATCTACTCAAAGCATCCATCCAAAACTATATTTAGGTTTCTTTGATAAGAAATGTTACTATTAGACATGTAACACCCCTATACTAAATAATGGTTTAAAGCAAATAATCAAGTACAACTTCATGTAGCATGCTTAACATTTATTAATAAGCAACTATAAAAAAAGATGTTCTTAACAATAAATTTGATTATTAACAAAATAGGGGTTTAATACTTTAATAACAGCCTCTCCATTCAAAGCATACCATATGCAAGACAGTTTAGGTCGATGCAATTATTACAAACCAAGGGTTGGATTTATCTTCCCATACAATTTCCCTTCTATCAACCTGCCATTCTTTTTAGCAAAAATAGTTTAGATAAAACTGCACAGTCACTATTTCAACCCTTCTAAAAGCTTGTCCTTTGACATTATTAAAAAAAGTCAGGAACTACTATAGACTTGAATACCACATCACCTTTACTGTTCTTTGCTAAACAAAGATCCATCAAACCACAAAACACTTACGTACTTGTCAAATCAGAGCGCATACGCACAGTAAAAACTAAAAGAGGATCTCCTAATCTTTTTCTAATTTTCCTAAAAACAATTTCTATTTTAAACTTATCAAAAAGAGGAAGAGTCACAGAAATACGTTCCTTTAGCTGACATGGATTCTCCTCACCTGGCTGAACTGAAAACTTATTACTGTCTTCGGCTAAACCAGCAGCACCTTACTGTTATGGAATGAAGTCTAAGGAGTGTTTTACACCTAGCAAATGCTTCAAAAAGACTCAGAAATGAGATCAAACTTTGGATTTACATACATGCTAGAAGATGAGAAATTCCAGAGGGTAAAACCTAAGGTGAGGCTGAAACTCATGAACTACATGCTCATGAAGTGGAGTTCACAAAGTACAGTGTAACTGCATGAACTACAGAAAGGCTAAATTGCAGTCTCAGGTAAAAGCATGCTCTGATGAGCGCATCCTTTCGGAAGACAAAAGGAACAACTGGAATTGTCCATTGCTCTCAGTGCCAACAACTAACACAGCTGTGTGAGAACCCAGTCAAAAGTCAAGTTCATTTTTGTTAATAGTTCATTTTTGTTCACTTTTTTTTCTAAATACGACAACAAGTGTCAGCTTGACTTGAATTTTCTTTTTTCCTCATTGGCTTCTTGGGCCTTCTTTTTTTCAGCCAGGTGGCCGGAGAGCAGTCACTTCCAGGGTCACTGAACCACCACATTTTGTCTTCCATCAGCCGTTTCCTAAAATAAGGATTATGTTTTAGGTGCCTATCAATACCACTGCATCTACTGCTTTATTGCTGATCCTATGGCGTATATATTCATCTTTTTAAGATCTAAGAATTTTGTTTCTTTTACTCGTAGTAAATTTTCACACTCTTTATAAAGCAAGTTAAGAGAAAGTGATTGAACTGCTCGACCTAACAACTTCAAATGGTCCAGTTGTCACACAACAGAAATATTTTAACTGCAGAAGTGGTAGGCTGCACAATCCCACTCCCCTCCCCTTTTTTATTTTTACCTGCAGTCACACACAGAGTCTTTCAAAGTCATTACCAGCACTAATACATCCTTCTCTTCATCATGCTGGAATCAGGACGGTATGTAATACAAGCCTAGGTAAACGACTGTGCTTATTGCTGGTAAAATGTACCCAAACAACAAAGTTGTCTCATACATAACTGTAGGAACACCGATAATTTCAACCTACTTGATACTAACACCAAGATCTTTATTGCTTTTTTTTCTTTTCACAAACCCCTTAAAATTGCTTTAAGACTACCGAAGGATCCTCCCATAGATATGAAATAGAACACTACCATCCATCAAGAGTGGTTCCAAACAAGTTCTTTGAAAATCTTTGCTTTGAACCGCAAGGGGCAAATTATTGTAAAATATGCCACCGCTGTTAGAAGGAGTTGCCTTAAATCAGTAAGGTGCAAGGAAGAAGCTATCTATCTTAGCAGTCAGATACTTCTACAGTGTTTATGGATCACGTTTACTCTTTCTGTCAAATCCATAACAAACAATGTTTTATGTCTTAACTAGAGCTGGTAAAACTCATACATCTTGCAATAGCACTTGGCAAAATTATATCACTTTGTTTATTAAGGAGCATCTAAGAACAGAGGAAGCAACCTGGTGCGACGCATACTATCCAGTCACGGTATACACCAAAAATGTTACTTAATGAATCTGGAGATGACAAATGAGTTAATCTCTCTTCATTTCTGCATGATAACCCAACACTCAGTCAACAAAGAGAAAGTAAACAGTAAAATGGAGCTGCAGAGCATTACATTTTTAAGCTAGAGAAGGACCAGATGATTAAGAACAAAGTATTCCGTGAATTCAGAACCAGCTTTCTAAGAATACCGGTTTGCATAAAGCTGGTATAAAACAAACTGTCTGGGCTTCTGAGATGAAAATCATGTTATAGAAGCTCTCTACTGCAGCCATTGTGTTTATTGACAAAACTAATCATGACCATAAATCTACCAGGTAAGTTTTGTTGAAATAAAACCAGAACATAATAAGCAGCAATGCCTTCTGAAACTCATACTACACAACTTCTAATCACATCCTACAGCGTGGAGACAAGCTTTTCTCACACAAAGAATTTCTCCTTTTTCCAGAAATGTTTATGAAATAAATGTAAGAATATGAAATGATCACTATTTCCTCTTCAGAGAAAACTGGTTTTCAGAGTTGCCCCTGAAGAATCCAACTACAAAACCATGAAAAAACCCTCATATCCAATTACATCTTGCAGATTTTCTTTCCCCTGACATATGTGGTGCTTCATAAATCAGCTGTACAGCAAGTTAGTCCTTTTGGATGGCTGAGTTCATAAGCTGGCCTCCTTATGGTGAAGGGAAACTGAACTGGGATTGCAAAGACGACACGCATGACCAACAGAAGACTTATTTCCTGCAGTTTTCATCAGAAAACACATTTTATATTAACAGCACTTCTGGAAACAGTCAGGAAATAAGGGCTAGGAATGGGAATAATCCTAACACACACTCCTTACCTACTCATGTTTACACACTTACCAGTGTTTGTGTTAAAGCAGTTTTGCAATAGTTTCTCACATGCTCTTGCCTAAAAATCACTCAACCTCTCTCCCCCTCATTATCACTTTTTATTTGTTTCTATTAAGTAATTTTACAGCAATAACAGAAAACTGCTGAAAAAAAAACCAAACCCCAAAACTCAGAATACTTAGCTGTTGTGCTAAAAGATACAGCGTACACTTACATCAGTAACACTGTTATGGGAGAGAAAGTTGTTAGGATTCTGCAGGCATTAAAACCCAAAAGTGAAAGTACCCTAACTTTCAGAGGTGATAATAACCCAAACGGCATATCAAATTCCAGCAGAGTTCAGGGTGTTAACCATTTTTTGAATACCAGGCCTCCAACATGGAAATTTTTGTTCTGCGCTGTTGGGTACAATCCTGACACAGAAAGCTTGCCTATAGGGCAGCATCAAACACTGTAAAGGATCCCTCACAGACAACTAACAACTGAAGAAGCAAAAAAGCTTATTTCTTAGGGGTACCCAAATATGGTATACTGAGGGATTCACGGATTCCCTCCTCTCCTGGTCTGGTCAATAAGACCTGCTGCTTCCTAACACCTTTCCAAGTCCCACAATAAGCAAGGTGGAGCAATAATTCCAAAGGGACAGAGACACACACTGTAGATCATTCAGCTCACCACAAACACATAGATGAATAGAAGGGGACAGTACTGCATTGAACACGCACACAAACACAGACAGCACAGATAGGTCCATCCTGTTCCTAAGGATTGATGGCTCAGAGATAAAAAAGCCTTCACTCGTGACTCTATAATAGCTACCGCTCAGAACTTCAGTCACTCTACCGTCTATCTCTCAGACCCTCATCCTGTTTGTTGCATAGTCCAGCTTGAAGTCTGCTAGCAGATCACACACATATCCTAGAAACACATTCACAAGAGAAAAAAAAAAAAGGGTAAATAGGATAAGACGAGCTGAGGTTATCAGGCAAACAGGGCCTCACAAGGCAAATGTACTAACCAGACGCCTGCTTAAATGCAACTGCCCCCTTCCTTCTCTTTTTCCCCATACTCATTCCTCCCCACTGCACTTTGATCTTTCTCTTCTCCACCTCTGATCCTTTCTTTAACATCCCATAACAGATCTGTACAACCCCAAAATTCTTTTGTTCAGTCCCCAATGCCACCCCTTCGGCACCCCTCAATACATCCTATGCACCAACAGCACCTATGTACTCAACAGCTCCCCCTCCCCAGTTTGACTGGCATTCCAGAGAGTTTCTTCCAGTGAATCACCTCAGCAGGTTTTGCAACAGGGATAATGGCTTCATCAGTCACCTTTGCTGGTTTTAGGGGCAGCTGGTTCAGACAGATCAAGCTGGATCAGTTCTCCACCTTGTCACTGTTCCTCTGGTCATTATCTGCCTATCTCAATAGCCTTTAGCCAGATATCCTTACAGATAGGATCTCAAAAAGCAACAAGCTTTGGAGACAGCTTAGTTATTATTTCAGTGACGTTTTAGTATTTTTTTTGTATTGTTTGGCTCTTTTTATTTAAAAGCATTTAAGCTTGACTAAAAAAAAAATAATTACATTTTCAGTACACTGTAGTCACTAAAAGAATCAAAAGTAAGAGGTGAGAAGAAAAAACTTAATGACAACTTAATGTAGCAGCAAATCATACCAAACTATTAAAACAGCCGGTGGCGAGAGGCAATGCTACTCTTTTCCACTATTATACAACCCATCTTTCCCCCAGCTCCTATAGTTCCAACCTTTCTTCCATCTTTCTCTATTCATTCCAGCACTTGTTCTTGTATCATGCTGCCAGATTGTCATGAGTCCTGAGACATCAGCGTATCCCTCTTTATCACACTTGCTCTTACCATACTTCTACCGGGTAAAAATTACTGTTATGTCTGTTTTACAAGACTGGAGACACAGTGGCTAACTGACTCACTTGAAATTAGTTTTTCAAAGATATCACATGTTATTTGCTTCAAGTGCAGGGGGAGTTGTATTATCCATATTTAATAATTATCTACTATTTCGTATTTAATTCATTTAATATTTAATAATTAATACAAAGAGGCAGATTAATAGGGGAAAGCCAGATTTGTCTGTCTCACCCTGGTGTATGTTAGAATCATAGAATGGTTTAGATTGGAAGGGACCTTAAAAGGGAACCTAGTCCAACACCCCTCACACGACCAGCGGCATCTTCATCAGGGCCCTGTCCAACCTGACCTTGAAAGTTTCCAGGGACAGCACATCTACCACCTCTTGGGCAAACTATTCCAGTGTTTCACCACCCTTATTGTAAAAAAATTCTTCCTTATAGTCTAAATCTAAACTCTTTTAGTTTAAAGCCATTACTTGTCCTATTGCAACAGGCCCTGGTAAAAAGTTTGTGCCTGTCTTTCTTACAAGCCCCCTTGAAGTACTGAAAGGCTGCAGTAAGGCCTCCCTGAAGCCTTCTCTTCTCCAGGCTGAACACCCCCACCTCTCTCAGCCTGTTCTCATAGGAGAGGCCCTCCAGCCACTTTTGTGGCCCTCCTCTGGACTTTCTCCAACAGGTCCATGTCTTTCTTGTGCTGAGGGCTCCAGAGCTAGATGTAGTACTCCAGCTGGGGTCTCACCAGAGCAGAGGGGCAGAATCACCTCCCTCGACTTCCTAGCCATACTTCTTTTGATGCAGTGCAGGATAGTTTGCCTTCTGGATTGCAAGCACACATTGTCAGCTCATGTCCAGCTTTTCAACCACCAGTATCCCAAATCCTTCTCAGCAGGGCTGCTCTCAATCCCTTCAGCATCCAGCCTGTATTGATACCAGGGGTTGCCCTGACCCAGGTGCAGGACCCTGCAACTTGGCTTTGTTGAACCTCATGGGGTTCCTACAGGCCCACTTCTCAAGGTTGTCCAGGTCCCTCTGGATGGCATCCTGACCCCCAGGCCTGTCAACTGCACCACTTGGCTTGGTGTTGTCCACAAACGTGCCCAGCTTGCACTTGATCCCGCTAAATTGTGCATTCCAGACTCCTGGATTGTCTACAGCTCATCATGCTATTCTTCCAGCAAGTTGGGCTGACTGAAGTCCCCCAGCAGGATGAGAGCCTGTGAGCGTGATGCCTCCCATAGCTGCTGTGAGGCGGCTTCGTCAACAGGCTCCCCTTGATCGGGTGGTCTGTAGTAGACACCAACCACAAGGCTCCCTTTGTTGCTTCAGTCTCTTAATTCTTACCCATAGGCTTCCAACCTGCTCGTGGCTATTCTTCAGAGACAGCTCTTCACACTCTATCAATTTCTTGATGTAGAGAGCAACACATCCGCCCCTCCTTCCTTAGCTGTCCTGTCTGAACAGGCGGTAGCCATCAATAGCCACACTCCAGTCATGGGATTTATCCCAGCAGTTTCAGTAATGGCAGTTATGTTCTAAGATGACATCCTATTTTCCTAAGGGAAAATTATCAGCCAGAGAGACTGTAAAAGGATTCAGAGGAGGAAAAAAGTGCAGGAAT
>NW_009646421.1:323342-347422 GCF_000708025.1 Charadrius vociferus
AGAGACAGAGAATCTCCCTGTCTTTACCATACACAAACACTGTTGTAAACACCAGGATAGGAAGCCAGCTTTTGCCTGAAGAATCAAAGACACTTTCAGTTTATTTTTGGTTTTGCTGCAGACTGAAGAGTTACATTGCCCAGCATTTACTAAATGTAAATGTTAAGATTCAGAAAATATACCTACATTAGCGAAGTTCAGATTTCTAGTTTGTACTGGTGCAGGTCCATTAACAATAGTAATAGTGTAGACCATGAACTAGTATGAATAGAGACACTTTTGCTACCTCTAATGATACACAAAGTTAGGGAATAAACAACAACATCCCTGCTTAGCTTTCACTGTTAGTTATTTCCAACACAGAATTTTCACCCCTTTTTTAAAGTAAGGCCAGAAGTTTTTAAGGTAATTACATTTTATTCGCTATTTCTTTCAGAATTAAAAAGTGATTTGCATTGCTGTATAAATAAGTAAAGGCTAGACATTAATTTAAATAGTCAAAATGCTTTTTTCTCTGCTTTTCTGGTCTGCTCTTAAATAGCAATTATATTCAATAACAAAAAAGACTCAGTTCTACTAAGAATTTAGATATCACACAGAACAATCGCATGTCCAAAAAATGGGTTTATTTTAGCCTTGGCTATCAACATCAACCAGAAACTGTTTCTATACTGTGGTTAGTCTATTCATTATGGCTAGCCACAGGATACTAATTTACTATGTTATTTGAAGGTTTTGTTGTCTTTTTAAACATACGTCCTTATTTACTTTTTCCTCTTTCCCCAGTGGTCCCATCTTCATTCACATTCATTTCAGACAATTCCGCAAGGAAACCACAGGTACTGCCAGTCAGGGACCTCAGCATAACCCTTAAGAACCTGCCTTCTTTCCTACCTTCCTTTTGTTCAAAACTTTGCAAACTAAGCATCACAACTATCAAGACACAGCAGCAGTCCTGAGAAGCCACAATTAAAAAAAAAAAAAAAAAAAAAAAAAAAAGGCAAGCAAGAAAAGGATTTTAAACTTTTCTCCAGTTCTCAAATATTTAAATAAAGTATCTTTGTGGAGAGTCTAGAATATTCATATAAAGAACAAAAAAAAATTACCCAGATAGATAAAGCTGTTACATTAATGATACTGCGGTACCAAGACACTCCTCTTTTTGTACGGTCAAATGAAATCACTTTCATGTGAAATAAAATACCTTTAGAAAAACAAACTAACTAAAACTTTTAGGTGAGTATCTACTCTGCTCAATGTGCTTCAATTATTATCACCAGCCATAAAATGTCCTATACAGTTCTGAAGCCAAGCGTATTTAGCTAAGCTTTGCCAACTCAAAAATAAAGATATTTTAAAAAATACCACAGTTCACTACTAGATTTATGGAACATTAATGACAAACGCCCTGGTGACAACAAGCTGAATGGATTTTTAACACCACTGTAAAACTTAGTTACTGAGGAGGTACCAGGGAGATTTTAATATGCTTAGGTTACATAAAGTCAAGCCAACAGTAAAATCACTTACTGTCTTGTTTAACCATAAGAAGATCCTGCAGACAAACATCCTAACAAATATTCTGAGTTTTGTCCAAAGTGATAAAATAAACTGAAATTAATGATCTGAAAAACACATTTAAACAGTGTTAGATTTATGATTGGTTGCTTTTACACATGCGCAGAGAATTTGAGTGGACAAGACCCCATGACGGGGAAAAAAAAAAGGTGCAACATTTAATCGCACTAAGAAAAATGCTTATGAACTGTGAAAAGAAAATATTCAGAATTACAACAGAAAAATATGTTGCTCTTTTCTAAAAAAATAATAGTGCCACATGGTGTAAGATAAAACTGCTTCCAATGCATATAAATACTCTATATGTAAAAGATGACTTATACAATTCAAAAGCTAGTCACAGCTCAGTACTCCATCACACAATCCTGGACAGCAAGTTTCTTAAGTTTCTTCCAACACAGAAGAGTTGCACCAAGCTGTTTGATTTGCCGGTCTCCACTTTGAAAACATAACGTATTAACCCTACTTAAAAAACATCCTTGGTTAAATTAATCTGGTTATATTATGCCTCCCACGTTTCTCCTGCTTCTCTCTCAAAAGCCACGTGCGTTCCTCAATTTTCTTTGTTCCCTCAAACTTGCTTACTGCTATATAAACAATTCTGAGAAGGTTACTGCTGAAATTATCCTCTTCTGTTACTAGGAATAATAATAATAAACAGGTCACATGAGTTCTGAGGTTAATTAAAAGTTCTCTCAACTCTCAGGTCCAGCTAAGATACAACCGTAGTTTTCAAATTCTCAACATCTACAAAAGGCAGCTACATTTACTGATTCTTAGCTATTGGTGAGGAGCTTAAGGGAAGCAATAACATTCTAGCAGAGACTAACACTATCACTAGTATTCCAGATGAAATTCACGTAACTTTATCCTTTACACACAAACCACATGCAGTTATTGGTAGGGTAACAGTCACTGCAGCAAAAGATGTTCCAGATTTTTTAAAGCCGACACTACAAGGGGCTTGAGGCATTTTTAGGAAGGTTCAACCACCACTGCAGACAATCGTTCTCAGAACCAATCCTTCACAGGAATTCTCTTTTTGTGAGAGAGACTTCTCTCATCAGTTATGAAAAATAGGCAGTTTTGTGTCATGTTCCTCATCTGAGAACCATATTAAGCCCATATTACCACCTCCCACCTTTAAATTGATAGAAGTCTTTCAATTCTTCCACAAACTATTTGCTTGCTTACTACCTTTCTCTTGCATGTGCTTTTCACAAGCTTATCTTGTTGGAAGTTCAGCTGCAGTTCTGCAAGAAGCAAGCCTTACAAAACCCTGCAACAGTAATCAGCCTTGTACAGTAAGAAGGGAAAACTACAATTCTAGATGAGTACAGGGAAGGACTCCTACTCAGCTGGTTTAAACCAAATGTAAAAAGGAATAAAGGCATACACAGTCAAGGTGCTCAAAGCTTTTCAGCCCCTCCAAAAAGAGCACAATTTTTCTGAACGAAGTTTACACTTTAAGTAGCAGTTTGCTGAGCCTATTAAGCCTAACTTTTCTTTAAAAACTGTACAGTTGACATCTTTACTGTTTGCTCATGTAACTTTCAAAAATGTCATTCTTCTACACCTCTTCAATTCTACCTGGATAAAGTTGATCCTCCCGTACCCAGGGTTCATCTCCTGCTTTTACATTCATCTGCAAAGATCAAATGGGCAAGACTGAGAAGAAGAAAAAAAAATTCATTCTAGAATCTCTGTATCAGGCAGTCTAGCTCTCCTTTGGAAAACTGTTAAACACTCAGTTTGGTTTTGTTTCTGGCTATTGCTCGTATTTTTAGTAGTTATAAAAGAAAGGATGTTCTTTCAGGAAATCCTCAGGTTTCATGTCAAGGATCTGTAAACAGTTTGAGTGGAATAGCACTTTCAAACTTTTATGTAATTAGTATTTTTCACTTTGGAAATCACTGTTGTTGAGAAACTGTCCCAAGTGAAATTAAGTGCAATATCTCTTCCACCTCCAATTCCAAGAGATCCAAAACACTTACAAAGAGTCTCTAACACGGAAGGTTCAGCAACACAAGCTCAGAGGGAAACATTTTCCATACCTTTGTTTCAGTAAGAATTTATAAGGAATACCTGAGTGAACTTTTACACACACTTGAACGTTACATATCTGATAAGACTGTTTAATGTTTTGCCTGCCTTACACTACACCAAAGGTTCTTCTTTGAAGTTGTATAGTCTACATACATCTTGACCTTACAACGCCATGGGGATGGCAGTGGTCCCCATTCCTGCACCTCCAAAACATCAGGACTGTCTAAAGAGTTTTTAAGCATACACAGCCATCATAGTTAGGGACACACCTGTATCAGCATTGTATTACCCTGATTTTCAGTAACCCTTGTTATACTTTGTTAAACAATATTTTAAAAACAGAGACTGAAAGTTACATAACTACAGGACAGGCCTGGAAAGGCAGAATTTTTCTCTGATATATTCAGTCACAAATATACAATCAGGTTTTAAAGCACTGTAGTGATGGTGGAAAGGATGTGACATATTCAAGTGACATTGTTTTTCTCCTGCTTTAAAACAAAACAGCGAATTCATGCTTGTGCTTCCTGCTTACTGAAATGAAAACAGTGCTGTACTACTGAAGACTCAATGCCACTTTTTTTTTTTTTAACAAAATGAATCACTTCCAAGTGAATTGGTAACACAGGTCAGCAAAATCAAAGTCTCTTGACACCGAGTAATTTCCCATATCAAGACATTCACCTATTCCTGAACTTTTATATTACAAGTGTGTCTGGTGCCTACGCAAGATGCTGTTTTCACTTAACAATTCCTGCAGAAGACTTGCTTTTTAAGTAAACATGAATATAGAAAAGGATCCATCAAATAATCAGTATCTGTAACAACAAATATTTTTCAATTTCTGTATTAAGATACCTTAAAACACACCAATATTGAAAAATCAAAATCAGTATACCATAACGAAAAGGTTATTACAGGAAAATATGAGGTCAGATCAGACAATCTGAGAGAAGAGAAGCTACTGCAACTCCATGCCCCAAGGTCCGACCAGCAGCCGGGTGAAAAATGTATTCCCAGTAGGCAGACGGTCACAAAGCACACATACACATCACATAAGTGTATATACAGAACTGGTCACACAGATAACAATGACATTCACACAGAGCATTTACACAAACACAGGCAGCACCAACAGAATATATATACACACATACACACACATGCATGATGTGGATCCTTCCAGCAGCAGGGTTCAGACACTCAGTGTCACCAGTTGCTGGTGTCTGGACATAAGAGCCCCTGAGGCCGTGCACATGCGTGCGCACGCACACGGCTGGCCAGGACTCCCCTGGTCCTCCAACAGCCAACCCCACTGTGGTCTCACCCTTACGGGGCCACACACATACACAAGTCTCATCCCCAGAGACCTCCAGACCCTACAGTCTCTTTGACAGCTGGCCAGGACTTCCTTGATCCTTCCTACAGCCAGCTGCTCCTGTGGTCTTGCTCTTAGAGACACACACACGGCTCCCTTGCCACTTCACCTACTCAGTAGCTAGAGTTGGGTTGATCCTTGCCAGTACTCATACACTTGCCCACCCCATACTCGCTCCAGGCACTGGCACCACAGACATGTGGGCCTCTGAACACTGGTCACACTCCAGTGGCCAGCACTTAGTTTCACTCACCCCAGTCTCTCCAGTCACTGGCACCTGCAATCTGCAATTCCACTCCTGTTTGTGGCACTTCTGTCCATCCAGCCCAGTCTCTCCATTTTCCAGCACCACAGAGAGACGGGCCCTCCGACTCATGGTCTGACTGCAGTTGCTGGCACTCAGGCCTCCCACCCACCCCCACGTGCACTAAATAGGGAGACCCTCGCCCAGGAAATGAGCTAAAAAGGAACTTAATAAGATAATACAGACTGGACTGATCAGGTGCAACGCACAGTCAGACAAGTGTACTGACCAGCAAATTACTTATAAGTGACTGACCTTTTTTATCCCTTAAATACCCCTATCTTCCCATACATGTTCCTCCTCAAATCACTTAAATTGCCCTCTTTCTCCATCTTTGGTTCATCTCTAGAGCATGCCATAATAAATCCTGTACAATCCCAAAATGCTCTTGCCCTGCAGCCCAAAGTGTGCCCCATACCCCAAGGCAGGACCCCTCTCAGTGTAAAAGGTGCTCCAGCCTTGACTCATCCTGACGGGTCTCGCACCTGGATAATGGGACTGAGGCTTCCTGGGAGAGCATCTTTTCCTCCAAATCCCTAATCTGTGTTCCTTGCCTGCCTTTGGGCCTCTGTACTCCTCTGGGCTTGCGGAGGTGGGCCTCTGATGAGCTGATGGCTCCTGTGATGGACCTGTAGTAGCCGGGGCAGGGTATTATTTCGGCTTCCCCCTCTTGCACTGTCTCTCCATGCTCCTCTGTGGGGCTGCAGATGAGCTTTAATCACATCACCTAAAAAACGGACGCATAGCTATGCTAAAAGGAGATGTTAATTAAAATGTTCTTTCAACACATCAACTAACTCATAATATAAATTTCCACATAGCATCAGACCAAAAATTCATCCTGCCAAAATTTCAAGTAGTATGTCTATCTTTTTAAAGCAACAGCTATGCTCCAAATATTACCTTTTAAAAAAGGTGATTATCATACAGTTTAATTTTGCATGATGGTTTCATTAACCAATGAAAAGCTAATGTAAATTAGCTTTTTTGCCTATGTCCAATTTATTAAAGAAAAACAATATCTTTGTTCTAGCTAATATAGTATTTTGGGAATCATTAAATAATCAAATGTTAATTTATCTTATCCTGTCAACTTAACTTTCCGAACAAGGTCAGCCTTATTTAAAGTCTTCTGAACTGGAAAAAAATGATTTTATTACCTCTTCATGAATTCATGTACAACAAGGAGAGAAAGTCACCCCAAACAGTGCTAGTTATTAAAACAAAATTTGGACAATGTGATCAAACGTAAGCCACTTAAGGACAGTTCTAAAAGCATTAGGTCCAGTCGTCTTTCAAAGTGCAATATATGATCAGAATTACTCTAGGCACTCTGGTCATGAAAGCAGTGACAGAGATACTAATTTCCTGTTTCAGCAGAATAGGAAGTGATATATTTTTTGTTTGTATGCTTGACACAATACTTTGAGCATAACACCTTCTGTAGGCACCCTCCTGTTACTCTAAATAGAGTGCCAGAAAAAAATTCAGATTGTTGAAAATACACTGAGTGTGTCTACAGCAGCATTTTAGTTCAAATCAAGAATCCAAAAGATCATCTCCTTACCATCACCACTTACTATGCTATTATGCACAGCAGAGAGCATATCAACTTTTAGAGGCAATTAAGCTTGAAAATACACTCCTAAAAGGTCAGTCTAGGAGATCAGAACAAGAGAAAAATAAAAACCCTTTAAATTTGTAACAATAAGGTGACTGGGGGCCCCAGCACCAATTATTTTGCTTTTAAGACTCACTTTACGAATTGTGCTAATCTCTGACTGATACAGTTGCATCCAAATGAAAAATCAGTAATTATATAACAGACTCAATTTTCACTGGTAATTTCTTACACCTGCCTCAGGGTTTAATGCTTGAAAAAAAAACTAAAACACACCCACAAAAAAACTCAGTAAAAACTGTCTCTGTTAGTCTTGAAATTTAATGGATGACAAAATTGCTTCAGCTTTGAAGCAGTTTTTCTATCGGATTCATAGATTTAAACCTTGAATAAGGGATTAACACATCTTGCTTCAAGTAACATAGTGACACTAATCCACTTACATCTAAGAGGAAGAGTTAGTGGCTGGAGACTGATTTTTAAGGAATGCAATTATGACACAAAAACAGCACAGAGAAGGCAGATTTTTTTTTCATTAGTGTTTATATGCATTAAAAACACAACTGTATTAAATCCACTTTAAAATACTGTCAGTTAGTATCTCCAATCACACAGAGGAACAGAAGCAATCAAGTATCTAAATTTAAAAGACATTTCCTTTGCCTAAGAAAGGCAAAACATTATGGCAATATCAAAAAGTAATCAGAAAGCAGGTAACAAGACATTCATAAATATATCACCACATATGTTTAAGACTGGTAACTCCTCTCAGACTCTAAGCAATCTTGGAAACAATGATACAACATTAAAACTTAGATGGAAATATCTGCAGAAATCATAAAATCATAAGTGAAGAGAAAAGAAAAACATTTTTTTCTTGCTAAACTGTAGCCAGACAGAAAAATAATTGCACAAGGACACAAACAAAATAAGATTAGGTTAGAATTTTGAGGCACTCATACTCTGCTGGTATTTACTTTTTCTGCAAAAACAGATAATAGGGATTGTAAATCAGTAGTCAGCTGTGTACTTTACATAAGACTACTATATAACTTCCATAACTATATAACAAAATAGTTAATGCTGTATTATTACATAAATACATAAAATGTGACCATGGAGAAATTACTGTAAAAATAACATATGTCCATAAGTATGTACTCTGAGTAGCAACCAAGTTCAGAATGAGATATATATACAACTTCATTGAAAAAATTCTGCACAATCACAAACTTTGTTCTTAAAACTGGCCCTGAAAAGCTCCCATGACTACACTAGAAAGACCTCTAATTTTCAATTTATGGACATAAAAACATGCCTTTCTTTTCCCCCAGCTACAAACAAATGAAAATTCAAGTTTTAAGTCCATATGCCTGAAGTGTGTATATGTGCGTACATAATTCTCTCATGTCTTTGAACATGTGCTTGCACACCCCTGCAAATGAGAGAATACAATGCACAATGACTGAGACGGTTCTTTATTCAACTATATCCTTGTTTGAGAAACTGTTTCACACAAAACTCTGGTAAGCAGTAATTTCAATAGCCAGTATAATCTGAAATATTTTGCCTACGTATAATTATGAGACTAAACACAAATGTGTTTTTGTGTGACTAGTTACCCTAGGGAACAGTCTCTTAAGGAAATACATTCTCATGAATTAACTGTGGCTTCATCTGGCAAATAAGTACCCTACCTCCCCTACAAAGGCTTAAAGAGGCCTGTACTTGAGCAAGATATATATACACACACAAATAAAACACTGATAAAAATTAACAGTGGTCTATAAATTAAATTTTCCTCAAAGTCTTACCAGCAAATATGAAGCACATATGTTGGTCAGATAGTCTCACCAAAACAGGGAAGATTGATCTGATAACCTTCAGAAATTTTGACTCAACTAGCCCTCACCAAGTAAGCTTTCACTATAATAAAAAAAAAAAAAAACCAAGCACAAACAGGACAATTAATTTATTCTCAGATGAAAATTAGCATTCTGGAAAAGATGATTACACAATGACTCTTGCCATTTGCTAAAAGTACACGATACTTTAAATCACTGGTCAGAGAAATATTGGGGCTACGGTATCCCACATAAACCTATTTGTATTTATTTTCTTAATTTGAATTAGTTCATCTTTGATTTTTTGTAATTACCTCATTCACTTGTAGCAAGATACCAGATAGGCAATTACACATTGTTTGGCTATCTCCGTACAAAAAAAGGTGCATGTAAGTAGCAAAAGCTTTTTCCATAGAGTCATAAATTAATAGATTCAGTTAAAGGAAGAAGGTATTTAAGTGTGCAATGCAACGTCCTCCTGTTAGAAGTTGAAAGTTACTGTTTGGTAGTAAAAACTGTTTTTTCAGGTTTCACTGCCAAGTAACATAGGCTATCCAGAACAAAACTGATAAAAGTAAAGTAATCATACATTCATTTTAATAAAATTTCCTTTATTAAATAACTATCCCAAATTGCAAATCCATTTTCTTGCACTACTAAAAAAGAAGCAAAGTACTTAAAGAACCCCTTTTCAAGGGGTTACACCTCAGAATTTGTTTTTCTGCAAAAAGAGAAGGTGGGTTCAGCCTTCTTTTCCCTTCATTTTTACTCAGTGTCACAAGGAGGCCATTAGGTATTTGTATCAAGACTCAACTCTGCTGTGAATTAACTACTTTCTTTACTGTAAAATGGAAGTTAAAGCAAAAGAGGGGAGGACCAAATTTCCAACAGATGCCTTCCGATTTAACCTTGCCATCTTACTCTCCTTTCACATACAGTACCAATGTATTCATTGTGCTGTTCCAAGCTAACTACTAAAACACTGTGCAAAACAACAGATTCAGGATATGTAACTTACAAATTTTGCTTCAAATTAGTAAACTGCATTACAACTGGCTAACTAAGGCTGTATCTGTATGTCAGTGTTTACGTAGTAGTTTTATGAAAGACCAAGAACCAAAGCTGCTTTTTTTTTTTTTTTTTTAAAAAAAAAAGGCTGTCTAAAAAACTACCT
This sequence comes from Charadrius vociferus, assembly GCF_000708025.1. Classification (NCBI taxonomy): domain Eukaryota; kingdom Metazoa; phylum Chordata; class Aves; order Charadriiformes; family Charadriidae; genus Charadrius; species Charadrius vociferus. The sequence continues at coordinate 333,288 of NW_009646421.1, forward strand.
ATTGCCACAGTGGAAATCCAGTGGAAAAATCCCTAAAAGCATTTCAGATGATGCAGTCAAATTATATTATTTAAACACTGATTTTCTCAAGTTAATTTACTGCCAGGTACACTGACTGACAAACATTTTAAATGAAAATTAAGGAACATAGAGCAAACCCCCAAGGAAAACACTTACGTGCTACTTAAGTTTATAAATGCAGTATAGTAGGATATAAACTAAATTACTGCCCTCACTGTACTTCCTTTTTCTTTAAAACTTACAGTTTACTATATTTATGAGGACAACACAAGAGACAGTTAAACGACATTTGATCATACCCATGTTCAAAACCATTCAATGCATTTAAGACAGTAAATCCATAACTCTGCTACTATTTTGCCAGTGGCCTAATAAACCACAGTTACTCCTTCTTTCTAATCCTTTATCCATAAAGGCTAACAGAAAGCACAAGCAATCTGAGGGCTCATACATATGAAACATTGTTTAGACATCTGTCACGTCCCAGCATACCTGCTGCCTGTTCCATTCCTCATCAAATTCTCCAGTTATAATGTGATGGTTCTCACTAGTTCAAATCTACAATTCAGAAAGTTTATAGCCTTTGATGGGTAAATATTACAGGAACAATTAATAAAAAAAAAGAAATACTGCAAAATGTTGCATCAATATTTTATGAGGTAGACAAAATATTGGTAACTACATTCAGAAAATTCAGTTAATGGAAGATAGTTTGTGAGAATTACATTAAGACATTACTTGACTAAATGTTACTGCTCTTCAAGTTAATAATATTGCACAAAAAAAGAAACAAAATCCCACATAACAATAGTGATACTGAATAGAACAGCCCTCAGCGTATTTCATTACCTAAACCATTTTACACTAACATATGACTGAATCATAAAAGCAGTCTGGTATCATCTTGCCACAGATGACTTCTCCTGCAGATTTTAATCTGAATAAATTCAGAAAACAGGTTTAAGCTGTCTTGCTTTTAACAGCTACAGTTCCTGGTATTTGATAAAGAAACTAAAGAGAAGAAACATAAGGAAAACAAGTATTTGTCCTCTATCATATACTCTGTTCTTCTAACTGGGGGGAGGGGAGCAGAACTTTCACATATTAAAACCATATATAATGAAGTTACATACTAGTGATATTGCATACAATGAAAATATATTGCAGTTAATATAAATATCAGAAGACAATTTTCTAACATTCAGATACCAGAATAGAAGAACAAATTCTCCTAATATTTTACTATTTACATTAGTGTTGAAATGGCACTACGGTTTCCCCAAGATAGTCTGAAAGTAAGAATTAAAACCAAGGCATAACATGCAAGACCATACATACTAGTTAGTGAGCAAGAATAACTATCTTTCAACAGTTGTAATTGCAGAGTCACACTGTATACAGATATATATACTGCTCTCTCACAGTGACATACGCACACTGAAACTCATTTTGAGCTAACCAAACTCAGATGGTGACAGCAGGCTAAATACAACAGCAGTGACAGGACAGTTTGCCAAGAAAATAGGTTGAATAAACCTGTGCTGAGGTTTATGCAGATAAAAGACAACAATAAGCTATCTTCCACTGCTATAACTATGGTACACCCCTCGCTAAAAGGAAGTTTGAGGCAGTGGATCCATATTACATTTCTGTACCAAAGCAAACTTCTGCATGCATTATGATACATATTGTTGCTCTACAGGTCACCAAGAATTAAGTCCTATAAAGTATTGTTTGTTTTAGAAATTGGGAAAATCCTACATATATCAGTCAGGAGGGATTTTGCCCATAACTTCAGTTATGCCTGCCTTTCACACTACCCGCATTTGCGTGCGCCAAATTGGGAGAAAAAAAAATAGACAGCTTATTTTGTTTTGCTTATGCACGCCGCTTTTGCTTTACTTAAACTGTCTTTAACTCAACTCATGAGTTTTCCCACTTTTACCCTTCCAATTCTCTCTTCCATCTCACTGGGGAGGAGTGAGTGAGCAGCTGTTTTGGGCTTAGCTGCCCACCGGGGTTAACCCAGAACTAATAAGTAAAATTTACAGCCATACCACTTAAACAGTTTAGTAATTTTAAACACAGGCATTCCACAGCTGCCATAAGAACTTAAAGAAAAAAAATAATCCAATCTCAACCCAGACAAATCTGTGTCTCATAATATTCTTACTAAGCATTTCAGTCTTTGGTACTAGAAGTTCCTCATGAACATTTTTCAAATGAAGAACCACAAACGTACCCAGAATAGGTTTTAAAATGATAACCAAGACCACCACATTCTTTTAAAGTGTTGTAAAAGCAGTACCAAAATGCTTTAACCTACATTCTTCCTTCAGTATACCCTAGACAGACTAAATAAGACTTCGCATTTGGTAATAAATACAAAGTATGTCAGAATTGATGTCAATACACAACTGGAGCAAAACTCTACAAGCAGGTTTATGGGCAAGTATGTCAGCAGAAAAGGTGTCCAAGTAGTAAATTTTGCAGAGATGCAAAGCAAGGTTGCAAACAGAATTTAATCACATCAAGTATTCTGTCACCAAGAAAATGTCGGTAATTCACAACAGGAGGAATACCTCACACCTGTTCACACAAACAGAGGTCTGGCGAAGTTCAGCTACTCTGTACAAAATCTCATCTTGAGCTACAGAAAGAGGATTTTGAAAGACATATAATAGAAAAGCTGTGATTTAAAGAGGAAAAAAGATGCTGAAAAGGATCTTTTGCGCTTGCAAAACAAATCTTTGGAGTTCAAAATAACTGGGAATGCCTCAGCTAAATGAAATATGCTTTAGCTGGCAAGAGCAGGTTAAATGGTTGACCCTCCTTTCCACAGGTGGCTGGGCCAGATGACCTCCAGGGGTCTCTTCCAACTCCAGTTATCCTATGATCCCATAAAATTTAGATACAAAGTTAAAATAAGCCTGCAGGCTTTTTTTAAATTAACTGCATATTTTAACTCATACTTGTCTTTTGATTTACAAATGTCATGTTTAAAGAAGCTGATTTTTGTAAAGTTGTAGTTAGAACTTAACCAAAAGTTTTGGAAGTTTTTAAAGTTACATTTAAAATCAAATGCCCGTTGAACCAAAATTATTACAAGTGAGAGAAAAACACAGATAAGAGATCTTAAACAAGTGAACAAGCCAGCTTTGCTGTCCAAGAAAGGCAAGTGAAGGGGTATGTTTTAGAAAGATCACAAAGTGATCTAAAGTGGAACCCACACTGCAATCATTTAGAATATTGAAAATGGTACAGGTAAAAATCCAAACCACCTGCTGTACTGAACAATGATTCTTTGTTGGAGAAACATGGGTTAAAGTAGTTTTTAATCAAAAGATTTGAGAAGTCCAAAATAAGTCAATTAAGCACATTCTAGTATAAAAAATTTAATATAAAATGACCATCGGCATTTTTCACTCAGTTTTTAATTTCAGTATGTTCTGAAACTTGCTATTAAAGACTTTTTGGACAGTTATCAACACCTTTTTCCCAAGTTCTTTAAAACTGTTTAGTAAAAGCTGACATTAGCTCACCATCTATGTCCCTTTTCCAAGTCATGACCGCCTGAAACAGAAGCTTAGATAAGACTACCAACAAAACAACCCTTATGAGGGGAACAGGCCAACATAAGATTGTCGAAAAAACCAAAGGAGTACACATCTTGCAGTACAAACATACTAAGTAGTACAATACTTAGAAGTTCTTTCAAAATAAAATCCAAGCAGAGTCCAGCATAAAGCTGGAGATAGAAGGAGAGAAAGTATGGAAGAAGAGAAGAGGGGGAAAAAGCAGGAAAGAGTTCTCTTGAGTTCTAGGCAAGGGTCACGCGTTAGCATGGTTCCTCTGCGAAACACCCAATACATTATGGTCTTGTGTGAATCTTTAGAGTACAGTTGCTGAGGTACTACCAGAGCTGAAATTTGGACCAAAGACATTGAAGAGTGGAAGGAGTAAACGAGTCCTTTCTCCCTCTTCATCTACATTTTCCTTTTCTCCAGTTCACTCGACCTTTCTTTTCATCCATTAAAAAAAAATACTTAAGTTAAAATACCTGAAAAATGTTTAGATGCAGCAGTCACATTCTACTAAATACTGGCATCTGCATTTAACCCAAAGTTTGTGCTATAATAAGCCAAGCCAGCTTTCATCATCAGTATGCTTTTCTGACACAGATGCTTGCATCCTTTTCTGTTTGTTCCCAAGCCTTCCTAAACTAATCCCCCAACTCTATTTTTATTGCCTTCGATACGGTCACCTGGACATCAATACCACCAATTCACCTTAAATAGTAAGACTGCTTAGCATGCAATTCCTTTTATGTCACTGACACTTCTAAAGCTGGTCTTTATGTACTGGCTGTAGCACCAGTACATAAAAAAATCTGATGTCATCTGCATTCCACCAAGGGTGGAGGCAGACAAACACTTTCTCAAAATGAGTTCCCAAGAAATCCACATTTCATAAAACCAAAACATCCTGTTTCTATAAACAGAATTGTCAAGCAATCCATTCTAGAATGGATACTCAAGAAGGGATTCTTAATTAAAAAGCAACTTTTCCTGCATTTGATCTGAAACCTTCAACACTACAAATACCTTCATTTTATGTTCTTAACTCACATAGCAAAACACCAAAGGACACACAGGTGTAAAATCCTGCAAGGAAAAAAAATACTTTACTATATCTTTAAAAAACAGCATTAGAAACTAAAACTTGTACACTACTGAAACAAATCGTATTCTATAATCTCATACAAACATACTGTCTATTAGAAGAGCCATTTTGATTTGTTCATACCACAACAACAGTCATCTTGATTTGGTTGCAGAGCATTAATCTGACATCTACTCAGAGAAACTGAACAGTATCTTCAAGTAAGTCATTAAGCATATTGTATCAGAAAATTTTGAAACTAATTTCTTTACAACCCAACATCATTCAATATTTTCTAGACCTCCCCCCCCACCCCCCTAAAATTCAAAGCAATTGCTGATAAAATCTGCAAGTGACTGATGTTAAAGCTGCTATAAGTAACAGCAAGGCAAAGTTATAGATACATGAGGGCCTGCAGCACTTGGTAGGTTAGACACAATCAAGCTTATATTTAACCCTGTCATATGAGAACTTAAAAATACAACACTGAAGAATGCAATCATTGTCTTGGAACATGATAGTGTAAGCTTGGAGTGACAACAATCACAAGCTCCCACCGACTCTAAGGTGTAAATTACTATCACAGAGGATGGGTGCATTAACAGCAACTATTGATATGCAAGCTGAAACAGCATTACTCCACTGACAGCATTTGCAAAGCACCTCACAAATTGCTGCGTCCAGTTGTTGAGTTAATAACAAAATGAAAGACAATAAAAAGGTAAAGCACCCGAAAACCTATGAGGTTTCGCGAAATTACAAGATTTGGGATCTGAAATCACATTTTAGAGCAGAACACCAAAGGTTTGTCTGTTTAGGACTGACTCACAAGCCCTTGCAACACTCACTACAGTAACATAAGACATTGGCAGCCTCAACTCTGTCCTCTACTCCGTTGGTGGTTACCTTCCCTAGAACAGGGGCATCAAGGGGAACTCATGTGCCAGCTCCTCAACACCACAATTCAGAGCCTGTCCCATTAGTTTAAATCCACCTTCTTCAGCATTTAGCCCTGTCACCCAAGTTAGATGGGCAGTACCTTTCAGAAGGAAGCTAGATGGACAACTGCAGTAACATCTTAGAGTAAGAGGAATTACCCCTCATTAATCAAAGCTCTTAGTTTAATAAACACAAAGGTAAAAATTAATTTATAAACAACTGCAGAAGAGTGAATGTCTGATATAGTGGATTAGCTGACCTAGTAGTTAAAGAAAAAAGAACAAATGTCCAGAAGTTGGATCTAAAATACAAAACAGTGTAATTTCTTTTATTTATTTCCAAAGAAAATATATAATTGATCATGCTCTTATCACTGGTGTACTTTAAAATCGAGACAATACATATGAGCCATGAATTTCTGATCTAGATACAAAGACTCAGTCAGGGAAACTTATGGCCAGTATTAGGCAGGGGGTCAAACTGTATCAACATAAAAGTCTCTGTTAGTACTAAGACATATCAATTATTCCATGCTTCAACAAGCATAGTCCGCCAGCCCCAGAATGAAAACAGCAGCATGAAATAAGGTGAGATACATCTAGTAAAGAACAATGGAAGTGAATAAATATTCTTCAAGTATTAGGGAAATTCTTCTAATACAAAGGAGCTTTGTTAATAAAGCAAAAAACCTTAACAGCTTTATTGCTCTCTAAATTTTTTTTTGTAACACTGCTTCCCATGGATTTAATTATACTATTCCACAGGAAGGACATACAGTGGTTATGCTCACATAACCTTAATTTAATAACTTAATCATAATAATTACCAATAAAGTAATATATTTCTCCCTATGTCCCGACCTCTTTCACACATCTTGTCTGACCTATCCACATGCTATGCCTATTTCATGCATCAAGGAAATATTTAGAAACATACGAAAAAGTAGAACTGTAACATGCATGAAGTAGAGTGGGTGAAACATTTTTTTATATAATGTATTTAACATATACCTAATGTAAATGCACTAAGACTAAGCACAAAATATACCTTTTTTCCCCAAGCTGAATCAATTACAAGCAGAATACCTTCTAACTGCAAATATTTTTATTTTTCTATGACTAGAACATTGATAAATAAGATGGTTTTGTTAGAGATAAAGAAGGAAAATTTTTTAGAGACAGTGTAATTCCTTCAAATACCATTAACTGAGAAGGTTATTTATCCTCAATAAGTACAATATAAAAATAATTTTTAAAAATAGCCAACATTCTACAAAACTCATTGGCTAGAGGTTGTAAGCAAGAAATGTAAATAGCTTAGACTACTTGACCATCAAAACACGAAACAAAACTTTTAGATGGACAGCTGTATTCAGGACAACTGGCAAGGTTTCTGATTAGCCCAGGTAAGCAAAATCCAACCTTTCTGCAGATTGAGCATAGGTATCCTACAGAAACTGGTCTGGAACAAATCTTTTTCATAAATGGTTTAGAACAAAGGCATTTGTACTTTAGAAACAGTAAATTCGGAGGTAGATAGGTCTCAAACATTAGCACTGATACAGAATTAATAGTCTCTGAAGAGTCATTCGCTAGCCTGGCCACCTCAAATTTGTGTGATCACAAAATTTATCAGCAGTCACTTTATTTTGCCTGTATTTCCAGACTACTGTATTAACAAAGCCTTACACTGCAAATTCAGAACACAAAAACCCAATACTGATTTCTTGGGTATTATAGAATGAGTGTTTTATGGATGTTTACGAGCTATGTCTAGAGCAACACTGATTCTCATGCAGAATTTGTCCATGCTGATTTTTCTCACCAAAAAAAAATAAATCAATATAATTATATTTTTATACAAATTCTAGTCAGAAAAGCTTTACTTTCCTGCAGCACCATGTATTATTCCCACTGGTTACAGTAAAAATTTTGAGGAAGAAGCTAACAGATTTGGGAGGGATGCAGAGGGAAGCAATATCCAGCCATTCCATAAGTCTTGTCTTTTTCAGACCTTTTACTGGTGTAAGATTTTGCAGAGTTAAATAGTTAACCTCTCATTATTCTCCTGACTATTCCAAACTCCTGGTTATGTAATCTTCCAAACTATTCAGAAAACATTCAGAAGCCTACATTTATTATAAGCACACATTCATATATAGTAACTGGTCTACTTGTTTCTTGGGGGGCGGTGTTTGGTTGGGATTTTTCACTTTTAAAGGTAAATCGTACTATATTGGCTAGAAGCATAAGGGAACTTCACAGACACATTCTATTCCCCACATGTACAGTCTCAATTGCAACATTCGTGCTTCACTATTCCCATAGCAATACCATGATTTATTTCTTTGTTTTAGAGCCTTTCCCTGCAGAGGCTAAACCTTACACTCATTCTTACTCCCCTTTAATGACTACTTGTAGAAAAGCCTCTTTTTTTTCAGGCTACCATTGCTTCATAGATAAACATGGCTTAAATTTTTCTGATAAACTGGATGTTGGAAGACTCACATGGCCACATCTCCCACAGCTTAACATTTAAGTGCATAATTAAAATGCTTCAGTGAGACTACCAATTACTGCAGTTATGTTACTACCGCACAGAACTGTTCAAGATTCCAGAAGCCATTTTTAGCCTTGGGCACTAGGCCAAAAATAACCTTTTCAGTTCTCTAGGAAGCCAAATGTACAAAGATATGAAAACTGACAAAGGGAGTACAGCACTTCTTGCCAAAATACTGATTTTTTTTTTTTTGTAAAGTTAATACTGTTTCATATTACTTGATTCTTAACTGATTGTAAATCTATACCGATATTCTTTTAGAGACTGAATATTTCTGAATCATACTACCGTGCCTCTGTGCCAGATGCTACTATAAAGTGAGCTCTTCATTTCTGCATTGTGCTAATACATTTAAAATCACTCCCAGGACTTAAGACCATAATGAAACCTTCAAAGCTTATTTCTTTACTATGATCCCAACATCTGTCAGAACAAAGCTCCAATTCAAATGCCTCAACCACCATTCTTCCACATATTTTACACTGTCTTGATTGAGATGTAAAATAAAAGACAGAACCAAAGCTGGATTCCTTTCACAGTTTTGTCCTTGACCTGTTCCGAGATCTAGATTAAGTCATTCAAAATTTCTGCTCCTCAGTTTTTCCAATCTGTGAAACCAGGGATAACTTGCATCATTATAGAACTACAAAACAGAGAAGAGCAGGGTTTGCAAGGTAATTTTTAACAGAAACATAGAACAAGTTCTATGGTAGAACGAACTCTAAAATTAAATTAAATTCATTATTTTAAAACTCAATATAGTTACATAAAAGGCTTTTAGATTAATCAAAATACTAGAAATTCAAAAGACTAGTTTCTCCACCCTTAGAAGTTCCTGACTGGTTGGCTGAATGTCAAAAGTTACACACAGCACATTTTAACATAGAAGTAATAGTTGCAATACCATGATACAAAAGAATATACCAAGAAAGTGGCTGTCTTGCCTCTAAATTACCTTACACACATTTGAGCAAATTGAAGTTATTGAATATTTTATATTAGCTTATCTTTTCATTCAAATCATAAGATCCATACCACTTGTATGGCAAGCTTTCCAAAGAAAATCTTTGATGCATCTCCTTCACTTTTCATGCTGAATTTGAATAAGTAAATGGGCAGTTCCAAAGATGGGAAAGAAATTTGCCAATTTTTTAAAGAAAAACAAGCAATTTCAGACACCACAGCCTCTTTCACCCCCCCAAAAGACCTCAGGAAAGTAATGGATGAAACTACACATTGTCAAGCTAACATGACAGTTTTGAAATTTCAGATGATGAATGGAAACATCCGTTATAATACAGCTATAATTCAGTAAAGCACATTGTCTCTAAGAAAATACCTCATCTGCTCATGAGACATTAAAAAAATAATCAAGATCTACACGCAATGACAAAGTACGTTGATGTATACATCTAGGTACTGGTACTAATAGGTGTTAAAATAAGACGAAGTATGGAAACAGTAAACATTTTAGATGGACCTGACAAACATTCTTGATCATACATCTTTCTTCAAAAACACTTCTAAGCAGGGAAAAATGCCACCTCTGGTAAAACTTGCAAGTGACAGAACATGTGTGAGTGAGAAAAAAAACAAGTCGCTAACACAAAGCAATCTGAACTGGCTGGTAAATGAAACACAGGCAAAGAGTAGGCATTCAGCCAGAGTGAAATTCAAATCTTGGAACAAGGACCACAGGCAAAACTTACCGAGTAGGGAAACAACATTGTACATAGTGGAAGGCAAAAAGACAGTTTTCTTGAACTGGGGTGAACTCAAAATAAAATTTAAAAATAAGCCCTAGCAACACAACATACAACAAGCATGGGAAACCTGGGTTTAAGCTTTTCTCCTTAACCAGTCACAGCTGCTGTTTAATAACCAGCGTGTCTTCCCCATGCCTTGCCCACTGCTGAGAAGGTTCCTTGCATCTTTGACCAGAAATCCCATCCCAGAAATCTTCATCGTCTCTATTTTTTAATTATATAACATATGAATGACACTAGGCTTCCTCTTTCCCCATGAAATTAACATACAGCTTTGTTGTTACTATACTTGTCATGCCTTAAGAAGACTGAATTGAATAAATTCAGCTAGGCCTCACTATTCTCAAAATACAGTAATATAATAATGGCAACAGTACGACCTGCCAAATAGTTTTACCCCCTATTTCTCCTGTCACTAAATTTATAAACTGTCAAAAGTTCAAACAGTTTTTTTAAAAAAAAAAAAGTCATTTCAATAATAACTATGCTTACCACGATACCAATTTCACTGTGTTTATATTCTTCTAGCATCTTTCTTATGAGGAAAGTCTGAGGGACTTGGGTCTTTTTAGTCTAGAGAAAAGACGACTGAGGGGGGATCTTATCAATACTTACAAATACTTGAAGGGAGGGTGCCAGGTAGTTGGGAACAGTCTTTTTTCAGTGGTGCCCAGTGATAGGATAAGAGGTAACAGGCACAAACTTGAACATAGGAAGTTCCATCTAAACATGAGGAGGAACTTCTTTACTCTGACAATGGCAGAGCACTGGAATGGGCTGCCCAAAGAGGTGGTGGAGTCTCTCACTCTGGAGACATTCAAAACCCGCCTGGACGCTGTCCTGTGCAACCTGCTGTAGGTGACCCTGCTCTGGCAGAGGGGTTGGACTAGATGATCTCCAGAGGTCCCTTCCAACCCTAACCATTCTGTGATTCTGTGACAGAAGGTTCTTACTATACATGAACTCTTGTATTTGTACTTTTGGTATCTTGCCTTACTTCCTGTAAGCCTCATCCAAGGGTGTATTCTGCTTCACTTCTTTCCTTGGATTAATCTCTGATCCAATTTTCTTTTCGTACCCCACTTCTTGCCCATTTCCCAAAACTTCTCCATCCGTTTCAGAAATCACCAATTTATCTTTGCACACACATTTTATGAAGCTGTTTCTTTCTGTTCACCAAGCAACAGATCCAACTTGTCATTCATGCTTTTCTCTTCATATTATAAGTGTGGAGGATTTTTTATTTCTCATCTGATCTTTTTCATTTTCACTTTTTGCCTGTCCAATGTAGTGCTACAAGGGAGTGATGTCACTGCAAATAACACAACCAAAGATGCAGACTTTAGATGTTAAAATAACCTGACATGTCTGTATACACACAATAAATCAAAGTGAAATTGTCATTTGTAGTTACTTTGCTACTTTTGAAACATAATACTATATATTATAATCTATAGTATAAAGATATCAAGGCACATGCCACATTTAAATATAGTTCTGTCGTGTTTTTTTTTACCTTAAATCCTCTACCCACATATTAATGCCACCTGCCCCTTCTAGCAGAAAGAAGTATTTATAGGGCCGCATTAGCAGAAAACACCTAACTAGTCAATGTAGTTATATCCAAAAACTAGAAATCAAATCTGTTACCAATATTGCACTTTATAGTAATGAAGTTTTAGAAGGAAATAAAAGTTCTGTTAAAGGAGGTGTTTCACATTTACCTTGATATTGGCAACATCCACTTCAGAAAGGAAGTATTATCAAGAAAAGCGCAGAAACAATCATAGGGAGACACAAAGTATTTATTATCTTTAAACATCTGTAAATTATGGATGCAAGCAGTTGGAGGAGTTCAATAAATTAATCTATTGAAAAGCAGAAAAGGTAACAGACAAGTATCTTCCAACGTATTTTTCTGTTTGTTCAGTACAAATAATTCCCTCCATTCTACAATGAGTATTTCCAAACCAAGAAAAAGAAAACCACCTGTGCAAGTTCGCATCCTTAAGACTCAGTATTACAATTACTGCAACTCACACCAAGGAATAAAAACACCCAGCTACAGAAAACCAACATAAAAACCTTATCCATTCAGCAGCACAGGTCACTGTTAACATGGTGCTTAGCTATTTTGCTCTTGCTCTGCTTCTCATAAAGATCAGTTTGAGAACTCTATTCTATATACAAAACCTCCAGCTACTTCCAGTAACTTCTCTAACCATACCTAGAACAGTTACCTCACATTAGCATCATGAAATTATCAACTAGCTTGTAACTAAAGAAGTCAGAATTCCCACAAGCTCAGCTGAATATGAAACATTTCATGCAGCTTCAAAAGTGAGTGCAAACCTCAAGCTTCATATTAAATGCAAAACTAACCCTCATTTGGCTCTGCAGAGATCATCGCCTCACTCACAAGTTTTGCCTTTTTTTTTTTTCTTTAAAAATATTTCTCCTGTGCACTGGGATAGAAGGATGAAAGACTGTTATTGTTATTTCTATTTTTAAATAGTTAGGAGGTTTATAGATATTATGGTGTTCTGCACCATACAAGGAAAGAAAGGGATAAAAGGCAAGCTGGCCAGCAAGACACCCTTGCTGGGAAAGAGGCTGGGGAAAAGCGTTAGAATTTTAGAACTGAACTCCTCCCATGAGGACGCATCTACCCACAAATTTAGCGGAAAGCAATTATTCCTCCAGAAGCTTAACTCCTCAGTACCTTTCCAAAGAACTACTCCGATGTGTGTATTATACCTTGCAAAATATGCTCAGCAGAGAGCAGTCAGAAGTCGGGAGACATAACACCAATTTCCACTTTTGACAGCGATCTGCATGCTGAATATGGTGATAACATTTCTGGCTCTTTCAGTTTTACACATGGGAGAACAATAAATGGGTATGCTATTTGCCTAATTCTGATCTCAACAGAACACCTTAAGGATACTTCTCCGGTTTCAGAAGTTCCATTTAAATTGTATCGATTTTAATTGTGAATTAGGGATGTAACCAGCTTGGGAATGTTCACAAACTAGTAGATGCATACTAACAGAGACAGCAAGAACACAGCAGGCAGAATGAACAGTCCCTGGCCTGGGGAAGTTACTCATGCTTCCTAGAATGGTCATTCCGATATGTAAAACATCAGTCCCTCTGCTTGGTTGCTTTTGCAACTCTATATGCAGCAAAAAAGTTACTGGCTTTTCCTTCAGCAGGCAAATGGATGCTAAGCTTCCCAAAATTAAATCCAACAGTTAACCTTTTAAAGTATGAATTTTAAACTATTATTTGTAGCATAAAGACTGTGTCATGTATATTAAAAGTCAAATAATTTTTTTTGTTTAATTCTCTGTTCATAAAATTCTAATCATCATTATTAATGTAACTCCTGAAGAAATCAATTTTTCCTCAGTTGTACAGATATCAGAAAAGTATTCCAAGCCATTACACTCAACCAAGAATATACAGCTCACTGCCCTGCTTATAACCCTTTCCCTTCTTTCACTTCCACCATTTCATATATTTTCACTCAGAACATCATAAACTTTCATTCACTTTGTATGACACTTCTGCCTTTAAACAGTATCTTCTTTCTATCCATTTTCTTGTTCAAACCTGTATTACATTGGCATTTGCCCCCTTCCTCTTCCAAGTCACAGTCCGACTGGACAAATATTCATTCTATTCTGTCATAGGCAGTTCTATCCTGCTCTCTTCCCCTCACAAAAGCACTAAGTGTTTTCAAAACTCTACGTATAGTAAATGTATACTAAGATTCACACTGTCTCTCCTGTTTTACAGATGTCTAAACCAAGTTGTCTTTTGTGCTGAGGACACGAAACAGACCCGGGAAGGAACAAAAGGAGGTTCACAAACCAGGTAAGGATATTTGGCTTCTACCTCCCCAAAGGCCTGTGATCACATGCAAGTGGATCTTCAAAAACAAAGTTGTTCAGCTAGAAGCATTTGAAAAGGAACCTGTATGTAACACCTTTACTACCATAATAGCACTTCTGGAGCTCTGAGTCAGTCTTTTCCAGGGCATATAGGCCAAGGGCACACAAAGTGACAACATCTCTACAAAAGCAATCAGTTTTCATCCATTTACATGAATGGCATGGCCAAACATGGCTTTGGCAATTCTAAGTAGAGCTTTTTTTCTTTTTTAAACAGCCACCCTAAATTGGA
>NW_009646421.1:347462-353083 GCF_000708025.1 Charadrius vociferus
CTGCTGAAATTGAGGGGTTTCACCCTCCCTCCTATCATATGATTTCTAGGCTGTCAGCTCTCTGCCCTCTTAGCCCTTGCACTGGTTTTGAAGCTTCTCTGCAAAACAAGCTAGCCAAAAAAGAAACAAACAAGAAAAAAATCCCACGCTGGGGAAGGAGGTGGACACACACACTCTCACACACAGAGTCAGTGCTAGAAAGCCATTAATCTGCTCAAGCCACATTCTGAAACAGTAACCAGGCAATTGAGTACTCCTAATTTGTTTCAAGCAACAAAAGGCACTCTAAGCTAATTCACTTTATTTTGTGATGAGAAGAGCCTAACAGCACCTGCAAAGTCACTGACTGCGTTTCAACTATGGGGGCATAAATCTCCAGACAAAAGAGCTCACTTTCAAAAGCACAGCTGACTAAACCCTATATAGCAAAAGAACTAATAGACTCTCTTCAACAGGAGTCAATAGCCCTGAAGTTTATATGATCCACAAGCAAGTACATACTCAGACTTGGGGAACAAAAAGAAAAAAAAAAAAAAAGGCACCAAAGGACTTCAAAGGGTATTCTGCAGTTATAAGTTGCTAAGTGCATCTACGCTTCTAATAAAATCATTTCGTTTGACAAAGCTCTTTCACAAAGCATTGCTTATGAAAAAAAAAAAACAAAAACAAACAAAAACCCCTAGAATATGTTACCACAGAGATGTCCAGAGAAACCACACTATGAAGCAATCATGTGAAATTGTATTTATACTGCTGGATACATAATAATCAATACAAAATGGATTTATCTTAATTTTTTAGCCTTGATATAAAGACACATTATACAGCAATTTCAAAAAACAGTCACATTCCATAAGTTTTGGCTGCAGGGCAATATTCAATTCATTTGTGAGAATAAACAAACATACTTCCTCCTCTCTTCCTCTCCTAGCACACTTAGGATGTTATTTGTGTAAGCAACAGAATAAGTACGGTTAGAAATCTTCAAATAAACACAGGAAGGCTGTAGGAAGGGACCAGCTATTGAACATAAAGAAAAAACAGAGGGTTTGGGCTTTTTTTCAGATTTATAATTAAAGATGTTATTTTTATTGATATGTTTGGATAAAATGAGCAAAATGAAAGATTCTCAAGAAGCCTCATCCAAAAAAAGCCCACAATGTGATCAAAATATGAATTCAAGATGATGAATTATAACCTATTCAAAGCAGTAATTATCAGAGAGAAATCTTGAAAGGAGAGGAACATATCAAATCTCCTTTCTTCCCTAGTGACCAAATAATAACCAAATTCTAAAGAAAAGTCCTTTTGGCGGTCCTTTTTGGCTCATGAAAGTGTGCAGTAGCACAAACAAGCTAATCTGTATCTGTGACATCCTTCCCAGTGCAACCTGCGTTTATAATAAGTAGAACCAACTGCACATCTACTGCTATAATTAAAAGAATTCCCAGAAGTGAAGGAAGAATTACATTAATAAAGGAGTTGAAGAGTATCAGTAAGAATGAATTATGGCAATCTAATATCCACAGTTGCTTATTTTAAAAAATTTCGGAAATAAGAATTTTTTGTTGTTGTTAGCAAAGAGGACTGAAAGGAACATATTTCACCTGAAAGAGTATCAGTCTCCAAAACAAGAAATAACTCTTTCAGAAAGACAAGCAGAAAGAACTTGAGCTGTTGGGTACAAACAAATGCATTCCTGGACTTAACTGTGACGGAAGACAACTTGTAAATCTGTTTGGAGTTTTTTTTCCCCCTTTACATTATCCCACAGGAAGCACTCAGATGTCAAAATTCACGCTAAAGTGACCCAAAACCTAAAATTAAAACTCTACAGGTTATCAGCTAGCTGTTCAGGTGTTACTGTGATTTTTGGACCATCTTGAAAACAAATCTGTAGTTATACAGTCCAAACATTTCAAAGATGCTTCCAGGCAGGCTAAGATGTCTTCAGCTAAGCATTGTCTGCAAAGCACAGTCCATTTATAAACATTTAAAAAAAAACAGCAGGTAGAAGTTATTTTGTCTAGTGAGCATTCTAAAGCACAAAAAAATAAACACATATTCTTTCCAGAATCTCATGCTGTCCAAACTAGCATTCAAATACTTTAATTTGTATTTCTTTTCAAACAATCTAACACTTGATTAAAAAAAAAAAAATAAAATATTTGCTTCTCTCCCACATCATCACAAGCAGCAACAAGTAATCCTTCCTCATGTGCCTAACCCACTGAATAGAAATGGATGAAACAGGTATTCACCAGAAAAGGTTCAGAGGATCTGTCTTCAGAAATACAGCCAAAGCCTACAGAAAGAGGTTGAAGTGATACAGGCAGCCATGGTTACGCATTTAAGTAACAGCTTTGGGGCTTTTTCTTCCTCTTTTATAAACTAACATGCTTCCAGCATTCCCAGTGGTTTTGAGGAATATAATTGCATACTATTACTTAAGAACTATGTGATTACTGTGCCACTGTCTTCTGTATAACCCAGCCTGTAATAAAAGTGATAAGAATAGCATTTATTATTTTTGAAATGGTTTTTGCAATGCATCCACACTGATGTGGTTTAAAACATCTGACTAAACTCAAGATACTTTACATAGAGGTTTTATTTTCTTCTAACAGTACTGCACGCCAGGCAAACTCCCTTCTGTGTGCAAAGATACTGCCTGGAAGTTCATCTGACTGGGCCACTCAGCTCTTAAGCAAAACTTCCAAAGACTGCGGAAGAAGTTTCCTATCATGTCTCTATGAGCAAGATGTATTCAATGCAAATAAAAGTCACAGAAGGAAAAGCATACCAAGAAGCTGCACAAACAGCAAGTGACAAGTATAGTTAAGCCTCTACAGTTACTATGGAACGTAACAGCAGTAACAACTAGAAAAGTCAAGCAATTGAGTCCCAGCTGTTAAAGGCAACCAAGCTACATCCCTTTCATAAATGTATCAATTGCTATATAAAATCCAACTGCTAACTTCAGGGAAGAAACAAATGCATGAACAGAGAATTTAAAGTTCAACACTTCTGCCTTGCTCAGACCTACCTAAAGCACTCGGAACTTTTCTACAAAAAAAGCTTGGCAATATTTTATTTGAGAGTATCTGTAGACCATCATTTTCTCAATCCAAAAATACTGTCAGTATCTAATGTTAAAACACTATCAAGATGCAGACATGGTTTCAGTTTTCTGGAAATCCCCTGCTTCTCAGATCTCTAAACTCAATGCCCCACAGTAGTCTTCTCTAAATCAATGACTGTCCTTATTTTCCAGTCAGATTTGCCCTCTTTAGCAAAACAGCTTTAACAATGAAAGGCTACCCCTACCACAAACACCAAAGTTTCAGGGCTTCAGCGACATGTCAGCATATCAAATCGAAAAGTAAAAGTCACTCATTGTGAGGACATATTCCAAGTATTATAAGAAAGTACTGTTTTTATACCATGCACATTTATGGAGAGGAAGCGAGAGAGAAAATTCCCATCAAGAGTTTGCCCCAAGAACTTCAGAAATCTGGGCTTAAGCCAAATGTCTCTTCTGTTTATATATTCTACTTATGTAATGTAACAAGTGAAAAGGAACACATATTTTTCAGAAATATATCAACATATGACTTAACTCACAAGGCAAACAATTCTCATTAAACAGTTACAACATGCTGTTACAAACAAAAACATAAAGTAACTATATATTAACACATGGTTATCCTGAACCAGGATGATGAAAAAAGGGGTGCTGTTGTTACAACCTTGAGACATGGGCTGCTCTACACTGCTATTTATACCAAACAAAAAGAGAATGAAAATCCCATTCTACGCTTAATTTCATATTGAGCGTCTTCTACATAAACTCCGACAAAAGCACATTAATGCTTGAAGGCAAAGACTACTTTTTTCCCAAGCTCTCCTTGGAATAGAAAACTTACTAGAACAAGTAAGCATGTAACAAGCTTGTACTACCTATGCATAAAACACAGAGCTCATGCTTGTACAGAACATACTTACACAATATACAAATACTAACATGTAATCAGTTCCAATCAAAGAATTTTTTCCCAGTACATAATTTTGTTTTCCAGCAGTTTGGATTAATATTAGGTCAAACCAAACCAGCTAACTTTCTGGATTTCCAAACTACTTATTTCATATCACACGTCTTTATCAGGCGACAACTTTAAAAAAGAAAAGAGATAAAACATGTTGCTTGGGAAAAGAAGCTGAAAGTCATTCTTCTAACTGGATACAGTTCCACTATCATATCTTATTCCTTTCACTATCACACCTGCTACTGAGTCAGTTAATGGTTAGCAGGGCAATTCATGCTACCAATTCATGGTAGTTTCATTCATCAAGTTTCCTTCATATTTCTCTTCTACTGATATGATGATATAGGTGTTCTTATGGACTGCGGTGAAATCCATTCAGCAACAGCAAACAAGTGACAGAGCTAAATAACAATTACATATGACATCTACCACACAACTGAGACATCACTCTGTTGCTTACAGCTGGGATAGATACAAATACGCAGTCAGCACATATGTTTCCACACACAGGAAGGCATAAATACCCTCATGTGCAGGAGTAGTTGAGAATTCAGGTTCGAGTTATCACATGTTTGCATGCAGGTATAGCACCTGCTGTTTTGTGGGACAAAAACAAGTGAATACTTGTCTGCTCCTTTGCTGTTACAACACAACTATCTTCAGCAGGCAAATGGGGACATAAAAGGGCATGCGGAGGTGGTACACTAAAGATCTTAGGAACACAGTAATATATTCTTCTAGTGCTGGTTTGTACTGTTCTACGTAGCAACACTGTGTAAAGAATGGATTAGGTTCCAACCCCCGACACAAATAAGGGCAGGAAAACAGATCTGACCCTTTAATGAGAAACAAGCGTGCCTTTTTTCATGTTGGAAGGAGGGTGTGAGAGCAAAATAAACACAGACTGGATACACCTCCCCTCATCACTCCTGCCTGCAGTGTTGTTAGGCCTGTGCCCTCTGCAGATTTATGTAATGATGGTGTCCCCGCTGTAGAATATGTAAAGTGCCTGTGAAGACAGGGATTTCTCTCCACATTTGCTTTGGAAGATAGCGTTGCATACAGAGCTGGAACTAAGACTACATGACTGTAAGGACACAAGGGTGGATGTCAAGCCCAGTGTTGAACAAGTGGCATTTGTGAAAGGTAACACGCTCCCTGGCATCGCTGCAGAGCACAACTGTTCCTATGGGCACGTCTCCACCTATGTCGTGCAAACAGGTGACATGTTCAGAGGCACGTGAGTGTCTTAATGTGGTTACACACAGACTTGCATCCCCTCCGTGCCAGGTGGGTCCAACCTACAAGCAGCGGGACAGACGGGGCAGGCATCCACCTTGGCACACATTCCTCCCACAACCGATTCAAAGGCTGGCTGGCCACCACCTCAAACCTCAGCGGTCAGGGAAGGGTGGCACGGAGATGCGCATTCCCCAGAGGGAGAAGAAGACAGGTGCGAGGAAGAATTCCCCCCCCCACACACACACACACACATATTCCCCCAGTGTGCTATGGGAGAGCCAGCTCTGCCTCACCAAACGCAGAGTGAGGAGGGGGGTGGAATAGAGGAATGGA
>NW_009646421.1:354413-368786 GCF_000708025.1 Charadrius vociferus
TAGTGGGAGGTGTCCCTGCCCATGGCAGGGGCGTTGGAACTCGATGATCTTTAAGGTCCCTTCCAACCTAAACCATTCTATGATTCCATGATTGGTTTTTGTCACCACATTCCCCACTGCCTTCCCTTTCACAGGCTCACCCGTGAGGTCTGCCTGCCACCTGCTTTGGCCCCTTCACCCAGCGTCCACCAAAGTTGCTCACCACACTAACTGTGCCAGCAGGCTCGGGGGCTGGATGCACAGCAATTTGTGGTCGGGTGGCGTGAAACCACCGTGCACGGGTGCAGGCAAGCATGCATGTGCTCAGGCGGCAGACCTCATTTGAAAATTAGAAGCTGCAGTGGCTGTTGCCACTGAACAAGGCCCTGGGGAGCATCTGCCCTGCAGAAGGCTCTTCTGTGACTTGCTTATCCCGCGGAGGCTGGTTCACACATGTGCATGGCCCCCGGGGGCAGCCTGCCAAAGAGAGACCTTCGAAGGTGTGATTTGGAGTGACAAACCAAGCACAGGAGCCATGATCAGTTCTGTTTTCAATGGAATATCCTTTCTAAGGGGGTGCAGGTGTTGGTTTGTGTTTATTCCCCCTCACACTTTCTGCAGCTTTGCAAAGCTGAGCCCAGGACTGGGAAAGGAGCAAGGTCTCATGTTTCCTCAGGGTTTACAGAGTTCAAAGCTAAAAAAGGACTTGTACGTCATCACCCATGACCTGTATTTTACAGGCCATTACATTTCACTCAGTTACCCTGTGTTGTGATCAATGGCTGACATTAGACCAAAGCCTTCCCGGCTCCAGGAAGTTCAACCACTGAGCACTACAGGGACAAGGAAGACAGAATTGCCACAAGGAAATAACTCTTGGTTTCTGAAAAACAGGAGAGATCGTAGCGAGTTTAGCAGCCACAATGAGAAACAGCACTGGTTAAAAGTGAGAGAGGGTGTTAGAGGTAGATCTTTTCACATAACAGTATCATAATATCCATTAAAAACTTGTTCTTTACAATTAAGATAAGCTGTCAGTATCAGCATATTTCATTTATGTTTTGTATGCATTCCATCACTGCAAAAGTGTCGCAGGCAGTACAGCAGCATTTTTAAAGAGGCTGCCTTACATTAAGAAAAGAGCTGTAAGGCTAGATGGGTAGGAAGGGGGTTATTTTACTGTAAGTATATTTATACTGCACCTAAAATATAGGCCCTGAGCTTAAACTGCCATCCAAACTCCCCTCACACCTACAATTGCCAGTTCTTCGTGGCTGATGCAGAGATTTTGGGTTTCGGCATGACAAATTCAGTGTCCTACCAGTTCAAGAAAATTTTGGGTGCACCAGAGAGCAATTCTTGACACTATTCTTTGGAACAGCCCCTAGCCAAAGAGGAAATCAACAGTTACTACAACAAGAGTTGTGCCCAGATATCACATTACTTTTGACAAAGCTTGTTGGTGGGTTATTAAGATAGTGTTTCTCACAAATTTCCACTAGTCACAGCATGTTTTGGATTTGTTAAAAGGCTTAATTCTAGCTTCTGTGCAATCATTGTGTTGCTGCTGGAAAGCATAAAGGAACAGATGAATAGCTACGTCTTCTCGGCAATTTAAAGAAAAGTGTCGATGAACAGTAGTTCAAGTTGAGTAAACTGTGAATAAGGGCAACTGCTAGGCTTCCCCCATGACGGAATCTTTTTGAAATGCAAGTTTAATGAACTAGGTGCTATATTCTTTTACACTTAGAGAAGTCTGAAATATCATAGGTTTTGTAACTCAGTAAATGACTTTGCACAGGAGATTCCCTGTGTATTAAATTATCTAATATCATGGAACTTTATTTTGAAACTAGTACTATAGAACTAAACATTCAGACAACATATCTGCAAAATTTATCTTCCAGCATCAGCTCTTTACAGCTAGGTAGCAGGCCTATCTTTTAGTGAGGTTTGGTAAGTTTTCTCACCAGTGGAACACCATGTTCCTTCCTCCCCAACTTCTGGTAAGACAAATTTCTAGTGCTGATCTTGATAAAAAGAAAAAGGTGGTTTTTGGTTTTTTTTGCTCTTCATTGTCTTCACACCATACCACTAATCCTGGGATTTGATTTCACAGCATCTTGCATGAAGAAGGCTAGCAGCAATACCTTTCTCAGCCTCATTTGAAGGACAACTTGTCATCCTTTGCAGGAGGCACCCAAAGTGCCAAGGAGCCATCAGGCTCCCCTACCCGCAGGCAGGCACAGCACGCCCACCTTGGCTGCCCAGTTGGGCTTGCACAAAGGGCCCATGGCTGGCAGAAGCAGACACATCAGCACGGCGTTTTCCCCTTAAAACACCCAACATTAGGACAGCTAGGATATAAAGAGGCTGGGGCTATGCTGGTACGTGGTCTAGCAGGGGTTAAAGATGTAGGTTCCCTCTTATAACACTGCAGGGCCGCACACCAATAATCAGGGAGCAAGTCTGTTTTAAACTGCTTTTTGATCTGAGCGGCTAAGATGCAATGCGGGCATGACCCGTGCTTATCAGATACTCCTGGAAGTAGCACTTTGAAGGCTGCTAACATTATCAAGGTTGTAGAGAGGAAAAAAAAAAAAAGTATAGCACTGAAGCTGTATTGCCTTGACTTTCTCTCTTCTCTGCCTGAGTGCTGTGCCAGATCTAACTCCGTTCCTATAGATACAAAGGATTAGAAACTAGAAACACCACAGAAAAAGAAAAGATCAATCACAGCAGTACCAGTTTGCTATCCATGCAGATGTATATAAAAGGTCACGCTCCATATATTGACTTTGGTCAGATCACAAAGTGGGCACAGCCCAGCACAGCAGCTAAGCTGAGCTAGTGGCAAGCTGTCATTGCAAGCAGCCCTTCCATTCCTTGCCCCCAGCTATGTGATCTCCCCAATTCCTATGAGACAGTATTTGCATTTGTCTCACTCTTCAGTGAGTTCTACAGCAGCTTAAAAATTAACTCTAGAAGGAAAAGAAAACAGTGAGTGCTCTTCAGTGAGCAGACACAAGTGTAGCAGCAGAGAGAAGGAATGCAGAAGGAAGACTTATGGGTGTAGCAGAAGGAAAAGATTGCAGAGATGACCGTTCTGCAAATTGGGTTACACATAATGGCTGTGACAAGAAAAATCCTATCAGAGATGTACAGAAAGTACAATAGCTGAGGGACACCATAAGCCTTAGAGTCTCAGCGTGAATTCCTATGACCCTAAATTGGCAGAAAAGAGGCAAATAACAAGGTCCACGTGGCTTGTGAAGATCAGAGTTGGGCAAGGGCTTATCTGCAGCATGCCGGTTCCCCACGAGGTTGTGCATGACCCCAGTGTGGAGTACCTGTCCTGTACTAGAGTAAGACTTTCACAGCATGGAGCGTGAGAGCCTCACTTTACTTCAACATATAGATGTTTACCTCATGTTCCAAGATGTTTACGTCATGTTCCATGTGCTCTAAGGTAATCCTGCAGAGGCAATAGCATGGAGCAGCTCATATGCAGTCGGGGTACACCAAGGTTTTCTTCACGTGAATATCCCATGTGGGCAAGCTGTCTGTCATGGAGACAGAAATAACATACAAACACAAAGTCAAATGCCAAACAGAAAGGGGGCATCTTTCAACTTTCAAGGCTACCTCCATTTGGTGCTACACAAAACAGCAGTCGCAACTCAGAAACGCCACATTATACATCCTCTGAAACATGACCGTAATGGCATCAGGACAAGGAAAATTATTGGATGGAACCCTAGAGAAAAAGCCTGCAGAATGAAGCTTCAGGTGCCACAGATTAAAAGATGTTCCTTTAAATTAAAGCACAGACTCCTGAACTGGCTCACGGTGTGCCTAAGACAAGTGGTTCGTAGCAGACACACCAGCAGAATGAGTGGCCTACGCAGAGCAGACAATGCGCTGCAGCTCCCTTGCAGCAAAGCCGGTGAAGAGAGTTGGAAGGGCAGGGAAGCTATATCAGGAAATAGCTCAGAAAAATCCATCTATATAGCACCTGCTTCACAGAATAGTCAGGGGAAAAAAAAAAAAAAAAAAAGGAAAAAAGAAGAGAGGAATTAATTGATAGGAGGCAGGAGGTGAGGGGAAGCTTATATATAAAGCAGGAGCTCAGAAGGTAGGTAAGCAGCGTGGTCACTGCTCAGAAGACACACAAGGTTCATCCTTGCATAGATTTGGGCAAGTTCACTACATAAGGGGGCAGAGTTATTTAATTGCTACAAGAAGCGCTTCTTGGTCCCAGTGACTGATCATGGCAAGCACTGGGAGCTCAGGAAAGCATCTCCCTGGCTGTGTCCTGAGACCCAGCGGGTGGGCAGGCTCAAAACATACACCGAGTGATAGTTGGTGTAGTTGGTGGGGGTCAACTGCCTCAAGATCAATCCCGAATGCACCGACACCGCATACAGTAGATGTGTTGGCAAGGTTCATTGTCACAGTAGTGATGCCACTGTACAGACACGGATGCAACAAGACAGAAGCTGTGAGAGGTCGTGACCAAAAAAAGCTCCGCTCTCTGCTAAGAGGTCATGAAAATAGACCTCAGGGTAAACTAAAACCAAAACAAAACTTAGTATCCCTGAAACACTCCACCTGACTAAACATTTGAAGGCAACATAGTAACGTGCCCATACCTGAACTATTAATTTAGTTCAAAGGCTATTAGCAGGTGTAAACTGGCAGAGTTTCTTCCAAGTTTCTCAGATGACCTTGAAATGTGGCAATGTGATAGAGCAGTAACTACGTCCATGCTTACCTTGCATCTGCTGCTGAAATACAACTTCAGCAGAGATTTAGGGGATTGTAACTGGGGTGGGAGCCTTCCTCTTGAAACAGACAGAGCCGAGAGGCGTTCACAGCATGGTCAGTAGAACAAGGACATACCTAAGCTGGGAAAGGAATGTCTTGCAGGAGTTTGCCTTTGTGAAAACGTGAAACAGCATCTGTTAGGGGAAGAAGGCATCAGAGTAAGAAATAACCTGTCTTCTAATAAAACAGAGGAGACAATTTGTTATTGACACTAGCAATGAGGCAGCATTTACAGAGAGACATTGTTGGCAGTCCCACAATGCCTCCAGTGTATGCTGTTGAAATACTACAGTTTATATGTCTGTCACCAACAAAAAAAAAACCCAACTATGCAAACCTGCTTTCCTACCTGCAGTAGACTATTGGCACCGACACATGGAATTGAAACAGTAATACAGAGTCCTTGGTCTATTGCAAAATCCAGAAAATGCAAGAAGATAGAAGACATCAGCCAAGCAGTTGGACTATGGTTTCTAGGTGGAGCACACAAGGCAAAGATTTTGTAATATCCATGCTCATGATTATGGGAAAGATAGCAGGTAAAATGCTTCATATTCCTGTCAAGAACAGCAAAACCACTGGGATCAAAGAGAGCTACTGCCTGGCAAGCAGTTGTGATATATATGGAGAACGTGAAGGCCTAAAAGTCAAAAGCAGCAGGGGAAATGAAAGAAGAGCTCTATCTGAATGCAAGCACAAATATTTTCCCTGCAAACCACACAAACCACCTCTCTGGTATAAACAAGTTCTTGAGACACCTGGGAACTCAGGAAGAGTTTTGAACAAGCACCAGGCTGGTGGTTGCAAACCACTCACCTGACTTGAGTCAGGTAACTAATTTTACTTGACCAGCGCTGTGTTTATGCCTTTTCCCCACTCAGTCCAACCATGTTGCTGATACCAGTTGACTGGCAGCAATAAAGTGTGAAGGTGAAATTACAAAAAGGGCTTTTGGATGTATGCCACTAGGAAAAATAAGCATGCATGCGATTCCTGAATGCAGAATTGTATACAAGAACATGGTAACAGCCAGATATCATGCTTTGATAATGAACACGAATATGGATCTCTGCAGCCACAAGCACCTCTTCACCAAGAAGATATTTCATCCCTAAGGGGTATCTTAGCTTTCCAACAGGCATCCAGGCCCATTGAAGCAACAGTTATTTGCAATAATAGCAACAGGAGAATAAGGCTTTTACTAGCAAAGAGTAACCTTCTCCTTGGATGTCCTAACAGCCCCCAAACATCCGCAAGGATGACTGTCGTAGAGACGGACACGACACTCAATATCCAGTTACAGCAATCGTCCCTTTATTTTACAAGCAGCGCTCTTTTATATCCTCTTAGCTGGTTGCTTATCTGTGCATATATTCTAACATTCTACTTTTGCCCAATCCACTCTCACATCACACCCCATTCAGCCAATACAATTGTTGATCACGTGCTGTTCATGCTCTGGGAAAAGCCAGGATGTTTGCCACCCCTTATCTTGTTTGCTCGGATCTTCTCAGGATTCTTCTGTCTCCTCAAGGGTACACGGGTATCTGTTCAGGGTCAGTGTTAAACTTGTATTTTGATCCCTCGGACCAGCCGAGGTCTCCCACAGATGACAATATACAAAAGCAGAGTCACATGGACACTCAGTCTCAATTACTTAGTTTCAAACACTTTTCATGGAAGTGAAGCTGTATGTGTTGCATACAGGCAAGTTTTGGCCCATGGTGGAGTGTGTCCATAGCCAAGGGAAGTGCTGGACTAGGAAGGGGATGCCCAGTATACTCCATATTTCAAGAAATATGGGCTGTATGACTTACAAAGAAAATGCATGTCCAAGAGCAGCCTTCGATTCTTTTCTAGCTAACACATGATGCTAGAGCAGCTGATAGTGTCTTGCAGGTCCTGGGATGCTCAAAAATAATTTAAATCCACATTTGCCAGGTGGCTGCTATGCTGCAAGTACTATGGGACCGCTCTTGAAAAAGAGCAGCAAAGAGTCAAGATCAAAGTTTATGATCTAAGAGTCTTCAACTCTTCCATAAAGATCAAGGCATCCAGCAATTCATCTTAAACATCCCAACAACAGTAATTTTGACATAACTACCAAGAAACACAGCACTTGCTGGTTTATTAGAGAGAAAAACAAAGACTCAACGTGTTTCATTGTAAGTCACTAACACATCTACAATAACTATAATAACTCTACAAATTAAGCTTATGAGCAATATTTCAGAGACATTTTACTCCTGGTTAGCTACAGAATTCAACACTTGGTTTAGAGCAGTCTTATCTTCTTCCAACACATAATAAAGCCTCCATCCTGTGAACAATTGCTTAACATTAGTCATCAGCTTGTGAACTGGATGACTGGAGACCAGCACAGGCTGGGGTGCGGGGGTATGCTAGGGAAGGAACCTGAGGAGATGGGAACTACTCTTCCAGGTGTGGCTTTGCTACTCCATCTGCAGTAGAAAGCACTTCCTAGCAGCGCATTGCAGACTTGCAGCATCTGAGAGCTGAGCAGGACCCTTACTCAGCAGACTCCTGCTGCCTTCCAGTGAGGTCTGGGTCCTGCGATTGCAATATGGGGCTGTGAATCTTCCACCACTCCAAAACCTCATGGGCTACGTACCACTGACCAGACACAACAGGAGCTGAGTGGGAGCCACCGCCAAGACCAGTGCTCAGATGAAACCTACTAGAAAGGTAGCACTCTTGTCTGCAGCCTACCACCAAACCCCATTATGTGACTTGTCCCTTGTCCCTGTCCCTTTCCAAACCACACCATTATATGAGAGCATCTCAGGCTTTGCCAAAGATACTTGTAAGAACCAAAGTAACTGATTACTGTTTAGGGCAAGTTCCTCTTATTTTTATTACAGAAAAAATGCTGGAGATCCCCATCAAACAATGACCTCATTGCACTACACTGTGCAAGAAGACAGCTACTGGCCCGAACCTTTGGCAATATAAATATCGAATCAGATTTCATACACTCAGGCTTGCATGTCTGGCAACTGAGTGCATCAGGTGAAGTAAGAGGCACAATATCAAGGAGCACAATGGAAATAATAGATTCCTCTTGGGAAGAAATGGTATGCAGTGTTCCTAGTAAGACTGATTGCAAAAGACAGCTTGAAAACTGTTGACATGGGGTAAGTCCAGGTTCTTGCAGTGCTGGGCAGGCAGCACTCTTCCCTTTATTTCCTCCTCTTGCTCCAGATAAACACTGGGCAATGCACACCCAGCAGGATAGCTTTCCTTCTCCACTGGTAGGTGGAGTTACAGCCTGCTCTTGGGCATGACAAAATAAAGGTGATCTGGTTAGCTGCAGAGTTTCATGTCCTGCATGCAGTGGACACCAGGAAGATGGCCAGGGATGGGTGGTGCTCTGACCAGTTTCTCACAGAAATTTGGCTCCTGAGAGATGCTGGGAAGTCCTCCCTTGCTGCAGAAGCTGATGGGAGTGGAAGGTGCTCACTTTTACACAGAATCCACCCATAAGGGCACACGTCCTTATATTCTGAACATGCAGCCATTTAAGGACACCCGCCTGAATGTCCTTTTCTGTTCTCCCCCAGTTTTGTTTGAGCCATCTCCCTCACCTTGTGCCTTCAAGTGCTTTCTTAAAATTAATGCCTCACACTCTATTTTTAACAATAGGAGCTGAACGCTGAAAAGGCAGAGCTAAGTGAAGCATATGAGGAGAGAAGGGGAAGGAAAAGCAATTTTCCACCCATCCCCCTCATCTGTGTTCTGTACATCTCTGTTAATATGTAAAACACAGAGCAGCCTGTACAGCCTATATTACATGTAGCAGTTAGAATAGGGATGTTTTTTCCATGTGTTGCCTGTAGCACTGAAAACACTGCTGTTACCAAAACACCCAAGCAGTAATGCAGATTACTAGTCCCCAGTGGTTCTAATAAATGAAAGAGAAACAGCAGAAGTCCCTGAGAAAAACCTTTCAGGGGTCTGGCTACCTTTCCCTGAATTCATTTGGGCATATAGATGGCAAGGGTATATATATCTTTTATCCATTTCATGAGAGCCTAGAGACCTATTTAGAAAGGATGAAAACAGTTATCAAACAAAGTGAAAAAAATGTTCTTAGTACTCTGAAGAAAAGAAAAAGTAAGAAGGAAAGTGCTGGTCAAGGAAAACATTCAAGCCCTTTCATGACAGATGGGCAGGGGGTAGAGATTATTTTTACAGAAAAAATGGAAACAGAAAATAGAGATTGCAACCAGTGCTTTACTGATCTTTTTTCACCCAAAACCATTCTGCATTCTCTGTGTTTGCAAAGAAGGAATTGATTTTTCCAACATATTAAGCTGGGAAATAGTTAGGGTGATTGCAACCCTAGTTGTGCAAATACCTTCTGCTCTGACAAGATTCCCCTCTTTGTAATTACAGTCCACATCAACAAGGCATGTTTCATAAACATGTTTCAGAAGTTTTGTTCTGAAGTCATAAATTACTTTTCTTTGTATATATACAACACAGTTCAAGCTCACACAAACAGAAGCAAGCTCCTCACACCTTTCATCTATGGCCACTTAGTTGTCCTTCAGGCCAGCAAGTCCTACTGCAGCAGCATCTCTTCCGTGACAAGTCACGTAGCTCCACATCTCTCTCAGCAAGCACTGCCCATCAGCACTGGGGCATGGGGAGCTTTTGGTCCAGTCCCCAAGTGGGTTTGGCTTGTACGGGGCAAACTTCTGCGCACCTGTAGGACCTCCTCGGACTGCCTTTGTGTGGATGATTATGTCAAGTGTGCCTGATGTTGGTTGCCAGTTTGTTAAAACTGGGATTCAGGGAGGGGAAAAAATACACAGAAAACTTATAAAATGCCTTTCCCGAGCTGTGTTGGAAGTACTTATTTACATATGCTAAACACTTATGCACAGCAACACTGCATCTTTCATTCACAGCATCTCTAAATTACCTAATACCTTACATACACCCTGACTTCGGTCAGGCCATGGATATTTAACCAGATAAGTGAAGATTGACTCCAAGACAGGCATATATTGAAATGCTAAT
Organism: Charadrius vociferus; assembly: GCF_000708025.1. Taxonomy (NCBI): domain Eukaryota; kingdom Metazoa; phylum Chordata; class Aves; order Charadriiformes; family Charadriidae; genus Charadrius; species Charadrius vociferus. The sequence goes on from NW_009646421.1 coordinate 364,266, forward strand.
TAGCAGGTGTGCCTCACATTTGCAACATATCTGCAATAAATCTCTGAAAATTGGCTAGCGCTCATGTTTTTAACAGAACACCATCCAGTATTAAATCAAAAGTCTTAATAAATCTAAATATATTACAGTACTTTTATCAGACAACTACATAAATTCCTCAAGTGTGGAATCAGGCTTGCTTTACAATAACTCATTTTCATTAATCTATATTGATGGGTAATAATTACATTTGTAGATGTCAGTTCCTTTGAAAGTCTGTGTCATTTTTCTGTCATTTTGCCTACAAGTGATGTTAGGCTAACAAGCCTATAATTAGTGGCTTGTCACACCCTCTGAATTCTGGCATGGTGTTGGTATTTTCCCAGTCTTTTGGAATTTATTTCCAATTCCAAGGTGTTTTCTGAACATCTTTAATTGCTGAAGTGTTGAAAGTCGTGTATGACTTTGCTAGGATTCAAGAACAAATCCTTCTCTGTTCTGAATAAAAAAATAATTTTGAAAAATATTTCTGGCTGTTTGCAACATTGATATCAGTTTTGCCTGCTGTTTCTAGTGATGGGTCTAAAATGTCGACATTGTTCCTAAAAATCGAATGCTTTCACATTATCCTTGGCTGTCATTTACAGGTATTTTTTTCTGAAATCTTTACTTACCTGTTTTCAACACTTAATAATTTCCTACTCATATGGATTGTTGGTTTTTTGTTCACTATAGAAATTATGTCTTTTCAACAGCTGATTTCCTTCTCCCACTGAATCGTGACTGATGTTTAGTCCCTCCTTTGACAAAGGGGGAAATTTGACATTTTTCCATCTACGTAAACTCCTCTGAAATAAATTCCCATATTTATTTTCATTTTTCTACCTACATTTTACCTCCCATACACTTTTCTCACAATTTACTCCTGTTTCAGGAATTTAACTTTCAGGATAACCAATACACATACACTATTGGTGGCCAGTGTGCAGTGCATGCCCGTATTTAATTTAATCAGATCATGATCGTTGGCCCTGAGGCAACTGAAGCTTTCCAGTGTAACTGCTAATTCCTTTTTATGAACAAAGACTGAAATGTAAAGACTGAGCCGATGGCTAAATTAAAGTCACAGAGATATATTAACTCCAGAAGCTCCTACCTTTTGCATATCTGATTTTGCAACAAAACCCCCCATGTTCTTCTAGAATAATGCTTAGTGGAGGAGGTAGGACAACAGAGAAATTGTTCCTCTATTTTTCCTCTTTTAAAAACCCTGAAAATACTGATTCTCTGCCCCCTGATTTTGACTTCACCAGAAGGGTCAGCAGCAGGGCTGGAGCTGACCGGCTCACCAAGTGGCAGAGGTCTGTAGGACATTGCAGAGTGTTTGGCAGGTGGTTGTCTTCTCAGTGGCCCTGTTCTAGAGAGGACAGGTGTGAGTCAAAACTATCTCTGGACTATACAAAGTCTACGGACCCTCTCATGGATTTCGCTTGGGCTTTGCAGGGGATCGTGTGTGAGCTGCCACATGTTTTCCTTCACATCCCTTCTCAAATTTGACCTCTTCTGCTCCTAGCCTCATCTCTTCCCATTCCTGGCTCCTTGTCCAGTCCCAGCCTCCTACATTTTCTTGCCCAGCATGAATGTCCCTTTATTTCCCCATCCTCTCCTTCTTCTGTCCTTGCTCAAAATTGTTCACATCTCCAAGCTCTAGCTCCAACCTTTCCAATATTTAAACCAAACAACTTCTCTCTCCTCACTACAACCAGCCAGAAAAAGAGGGACACTGAGAGGCCAGGAAAAACAGGACTTAAGGCCACAGTAGCCCGGAGTTGTAATGACACAGTCCAGAAGGAATGGTGTCCAGCTCAGACAGACTCTCCAAGGTATTCAGCTCACAGCTGCAGCAGAGAGCTACAAACCATGTGCTAACTGCATTTTTTTTCCCTAAAAGGTCTATAACTTGGCCATATTTGCGTTCATTTTTCTGGAGAAACAAAATATACAAAAGTCGTATATGGTTAGTTTCATGTCCCTCCTCCAAAGCATGGGGGCCAACTAGAGTTTCCAAATGAAAGACAGAAATTAACATCATCAAAACAATACATATTTTCTAGCCACATTCTTGGAAGTGACCAAATTGTTTTATTTATGCACTTAAATTTCAGCTCAATGAACAGATGCCCAGCAGGGAAATTTTTATTCCCAATTGTTACCATTTGGCAAAGTTCTAAGCTGCAGAGAACAGGAGCTCATCACGGAAAGCATTGGACAAGCAACAATAGACAGCGCCAGTATTATTACAAATCTTTTTATTTTTAGATTTCCTATAAACTCTTCATTAAGTATGCAAAGGATTTGCTTTACTTCTATTTTCCACTGCATTTACATGGACATTTCACTGAAAGCTCTGGGGAATTTATGAGAGTTAACAGCACCAATAAAGTGCAAACCAACTGCTAAGATGAAAACAAGATGAGGATCTTTTGAGGGTGGCTTTATAACAACAGATAGGTTGTTATGAAATGGGACTTACTTAAAGAAAAGATAAAATGCACCAGAAGGCTAAGAGAAATAAAACCCAATACCTTTTAGTTGAGTTTATATATCACTCCCCACTATGGTAACCGAGAATCTATTTTTAATGCATGTCACAGAATCACAGAATGGTCAGGGGTTGGAAGGGACCTCTGGAGATCATGTAAGAAAATGAGTAACAATGAGACTACTATAAGGTTATGAACAAAAAGAGTAAACAGGGAATAAGAAATAAGAGAAACTTGCAGAAATTATCAACGTGGGACAAAGCATTGTACCCTAAGATTTATATTTATTACACAGATGGACAGAAATCCAGCAGTGAGAAGAAAAGAAGGGATGAGAAGTTCACTTTCTATGTTCCAGTAATCACCAAATAATAAGAATGTTAAGTTGCAGCAGATGTGCACCAATACAGTTCTCTTCGTGCTCAAGTGTGTCAGAGATGGGCTCCTGCAGCCAACTGAGAATTGCACCAGTCATGTCCAAGTGCTGCCCTGGCCCCGTTTTGTGCAAGCTAAGCACAAGTCGCTTTTCTTTTTTCTTTTTTCTTTTTTTCAGTCTCAGATCCCCTCTTTCCCAAATCCTAAACAACAGCAGTAACAAAAATTTCACACAATGTCACTGATTCTTCTGTCTGTCTCTTTGGAAATACTTTTTACTTCTTTTAAACCTTTTCTGCTCTTAGAAGCTATTACTCTTCTAGTACAGCAAAGGTACTTTAAGCAGATCCTTTCAGTAGGAAAATCTGAAAGTGGGCTACTGATCAAGCTCTCTGTTGTATTTTTGTCTGAAAATGTCCGGGTAAACTCATGAAAGACAAATCCACTAACAGTTAGGAAATATATATTTATTTTTTAAAGGTTATTATGCATGTAATATAGAAAACCTTCCCTCTCAGGAAGTCTCTGTGTTGGAAACATCCAGAAGATTATTGACAAGAAATATCATTTATGTTTGCTCTGTTCTTATGTTCTCTCCCAGGCATCTACTGACAGACATTGGTGGAGATGGGACAGTGATTTAGATGGACCTGAGGTCTAACCTGGTAAAACCAGTTTTAAGTTCTGATAAGAGCTGGAAAGTGCAGAGGATCCTTGCAGCAAGGGTCTCTCTCCTCATTGGACAACAGCAGCAATGAGCCTCCTGATTCAGCCTTGTTGTTGCATGTCCAAAGCACCTTGGTCTCCTAAGCAAGGAATTGTAAAGGTTACGGGGGTCTTTGCCAGTGCACGCAGTTGTATTTCCACTATGATTTACTGGGGATTGAAGTAAAGTCTGCTTCTGCTGTTTGGGTTTGTTGTTGTTGTTGTTTTCTAACACTATATGCAACAGGGCTCTCCGTTTCCTCCCACGGTCTGAACCACCATTACTATAGATCTAGACTGGCTATTCAAAAGTATCAGATTCTGTGCTTGTTGTTGTGTTCTCTCTGTCCTGAAATGACTTCTTCAAAGACACAGAATAAGTGGCAGAACCCAACTTTGACCTGTCCCACACTACTGTTGTAGTGACCAGTTTCCCTTAAAGCATATGCAGTTGGCAGTGTCCTGACACTGCATTTCCACATAAACTGACAGTGTTTGAGAGGGCTCAGCTTCAGGTATGTTTGGGAAGAAACCTCTTGTGAAAGACTGCCAATTTGTCAAACCAAAATCTTTTCCTCAGGAAAGCAAAAAATGAGTATGGCAGGAAGGAAATTTGTAATTCAGACTGCTTCAGAAGAGTTGGACCAAGGTGGCTGAATAACTCAGCTTGGAACAAGTCGGGACTCTACTGTGCTTGAGTCAGGAGCAAGAGATTGAGCTCTATCTCCCACATCACTGGTGAGAAGATGCCCTGTGTTGATGAGCATCTTGTATTACAGAATCACAGAATGACAGAATTTTCAGAGTTGGAAGGGACCTCTAGAGATCATCTAGTCCAACTCCCCTGCTAAAGCAGGATTGCCTAGAGCACATTACTCAGGACTGCATCCAGGCGGGTTTTGAAAATCTCCAGAGAAGG
>NW_009646421.1:368978-402402 GCF_000708025.1 Charadrius vociferus
TCATCTTGGTTGCCCTTTGCTGGACTCTCTCCAGCAGTTCCCTGTCCCTCTTGAACTGGGGAGCCCAAAACTGGACACAGTATTCCAGTTGTGGCCTCACTAGTGCCGAGCAGAGGGGGAGAATGACCTCCCTCGACCTACTGGACACACTCTTCCCTATGCAGCCCAGGATTCCATTGGCCTTTTTGGTGGCAAGGGCACACTGCTGGCTCATTGACAATTTGGTGCAGATACTTTCGAAACAGATATGTTAGAAAGTAAATTGTCTCCTTCATGGAAGGAGAAAGCTGTTCCCTGCCCAACTCTACTGTGGCCACTCGGTAGGAGCTGCAAATCCCACTCAAGGATCGAAGCCATTTGGCTTGGGCTGGCTGCTGCCGCAGCCGGGTGATCGCAGGCACCTAAGCTATTCTTAGCACTTCAGCACTTCTAGTCAAGGTCAGTTCGGTGCATCTGCATTGCACTTATGCCTCTGAATGCAGTGTAGGCATATGCTCCAAAAGTGGGTCATGGCAAGATGATGAAAGCTAAATCATACAGCAATTATGCACAGGATCTCATCTGTTGCAGTAAGACTGTCGGTGCACTTTGACACTTAAAATGAAACTCTTTAAGCACAAATAGGAGGTATCAAAGTATAATAGCAAAGACTGTGCAATACTAGTTCAAAGAGATTTGTGCTTTACGTAGTCCCAAAGCAATTATTTTTAGGTAAAGCTTTAGGAAATCACTCAATCTGCAGCCATTAGCAAAGCGCAAGTGTCTACTTTGAAAAAAAAAAACCAAATTACAATAACTGGGGACAAGTCTGTAGCAATACCCTGTTTTGCTGAACATGTCTATACAGATCAGCCCTCTTGCAGAGCTGCTGCTTCCCAGGACTGCAAGAAAACCCCTGGTATCAGGTGGTGCTCTTCCACTACTTGGCCACCCCAGCGACACGAGGACGGGATAGCCCACAACATCCCTTCGTGCAATAACAGCTCCTTTCTCATTACATTTCCAGCTCCGGAGCGCCCAGGGCAGGTGACATCCCACCCATCCTAGCAGCGTGGACATCCATGAGCTGAACACCTTCTGCAGAAGAGAGAGGTTGGAGAGCACGACTTTTAACGCAGCAGAACTGCAGGGCACAGTTTATAGCATACAAGCCGGGAGACGTCTAGAGATAGCAGTTTAGCTCTGAGTCATTACTGCCAAAACACATGGAAACAATGTTTAACATTTGTATTTCCATAATATTTAATTCCACTGTCTGGGCCTTTTATCAGTAATGTAGATTATGAATACAGATAGATTCAGAACAATAGAAATGTGAGCCTGGGTACTGATAATCTCTTGTTAATTTTTAACAGAGACAGCAACATAGCATTTAAGTCCTCAATGAAAATGACTCAGAACTCATTTGTTTCCAACGAGGCAGTTTAAAAGTTGTAATAGAAATAGGTGTTCCAACATTCAGAATCTTGCAAAAGCTGGATTACACGCATGCTGGTTATAGCTGAATGTATTAGAATTTGAAAACGATGGCAGAAATTTGGCAATTTAAAAGCAGTCATCTTCCATCATCCTTTGGATGCTCAGATCTATGTATTTTCAATTAGTGCTGTTATTGCAAAGTTATGAGGTGCGATTGATTACGCTCTTCTTTACATGTTACTACTGACAAAAATTTCCTTAAAGCCCTAGCTGTGAGGTTCTTTGAGAAAAATACTCAATTTTTGTTTGCTTCCAGTGGAAATGTGAGGTAGACACAAGCAAGAAATAGACAGAGAAAATAATGTTGATGCTGTTGTTGGCCAGAATCAACAATATTACTTCCAGCTCTGAAACCTAGAACATCATTTCCATATTCCTGTCTGTACAAAAGATAACAGTGGTTCAATAACCCTCACCAATAAAGAATGTAGTTCCTTTATTTTTCTGTACAGCAGCCTGTAGGATGGGGAAAGCCCGTAAAAGGGTTATTTTTATTATTGCTCAGCACATTTTTCAAGGTCCAAGACAGCCATAAACTTGCTTTTTGTGATGATCTCCATATTGCACAAAAAGATTAGCTTGAAACTTAAGCTAAAGGCACTCCGGAAGAAATAGTTTCAGTAGTTCATGGATCTTTGAAACCTTAAGTGTAGCAAACATGCAAGGTACATAAAATAGCTCCCCAACAGGATCAGATGCCAGCAGTAAAGAGCTTTAAGGAAGGAAACTGTAAATTTAAAGAGAAATAAAAGGCTTAGTCATGAAGTAGAAATTTTGGTGCGATTCCACTACAATACAATGCATCTGTGGAAAATGTGCCACAGACCACATGAATCAAGTACTGCCAGAAAGGAGCAGCCCAGCTTCAAGTCCTTCTGCCTCCCTACATCTTGCAGTTGCATGCAGCTCTCTAACCCTTTGTCATTCTCACACCAGTACCGTATGCCAACCTTGCACGTCTCTAGTGTGCGGCAACAGATTGATGATTTATTACCTTTTGAATGTCATTATGCAAGTGAGCTGTAAGGAAAGCGGGATACTTTGCCCTCTATGGAGCTGAGCATGAGCTGTGGTGCACCTCCTGTCCTCTGGGGATTAGGGTGCTCAGGACAACTCTCAAGATAGGAGCTACAGGACTGAGAAGCAAATAAGATGTTCTTGTGAGGAAGGGTCCTGTCCACCTTCAGCTTTACAGCAGCTACTGTAGGGGTCTAGCACTACTAGGGGTGGCTGGAGTTTAAATGATGCTTTCCCAAATCATTCCCCCTGGGTATTCCTCATCTACAGCCTCTCAAGGCTCATTTGGTAGCTCCTGAGGAGGAAGAGCAGCAAAGTTCCACCCTCAGGTAGACATATAGCAAGGCTGCAGCCACACAAGGTGATCTGCTCCTGCATTTAATTCAGGGCACAGCAAGCACCACCAAGGGACAAGGGCATTCCAGTTACTTTCCAGCCTTAAAAGCCTGTAATAGTGGCTTTTAGCCGCAGTGCTGTAAAGAGGCATTACAATGACAGAGTGACTTGACGAGCAGCTCCTTCCAGTGTCAGTGACAGCTTACTCAGTCCTATTTATTCTGCCTTCCCCCCAGAGTTATCTGTGCAGCCGTGCAGTGAGCCACACAAGGAAATGGATTGATGTTCAGAGTAATCTTTTTTTTTCCCCCCTCCATTTTTGAGGCGAGGAAGTGAGACTGGGTGTTTGGACTGGAGGAGAAGACGATAGAAAAAATGGTTTAGGGAAGAAGAAAGAGCTAGCAGGCTGGGTGAGAAAGCTGCCACCAGCTTAGTGCCTTTGCACGTGCAGAGACCAACATTGCTGGCTGGAATACTTTGTAGCCCCCCCACCTCAACAGATTCATTTTATCAGCAGAGTTTGGGATTTTTTTTTTAATCTGGATTTTCATAACACATTAAAATCTCCAAACGAGTAGTTAATACTGCCTTAGCTTAGCATTGTATATACAGGACACAAAGAAAGAGAGGAACAGTCTGTTTTGATTAACAACTACTTTAATATTTCTTGGACCAAAGGCATTGATCTGTAGTCAACACTGCTGCATTTATAATTCATAAGCACAGGGAGTGCCAAGTCCCACTATGAGGACAGAGGTAAGATTGATTAGGTGCCTTGGCTGTAAGTTTCCATATGGTACCATGTTTTGTTTAGGTTGTTTTCTGGTAAGTTGATTCTTTACTTTCAAATTTCTTGGTTTGCTGTGTACACTTGGGCCCTAAGCAAATTATTTCTGTGCTTCATTTTAACCCTTTGTAACCTATTCACGTTCCTGACCATTGCCTCCAATCTATCTAATCCTTACGTTTCTGTTTGGCTTCAGTTTTCCAAGCAATTTTCAGCTTTTATGTTCAAGTAAAAATGACTCTGCTTAGAATAGCTTCAGCTGGCTGAATTTTGGCTAAGGACTGCCTCTGGCTGAACGCTGCCCTGTAAATATTTGCTAGCAGACAGGAGGAAGCATCACCTCCCCTGCAGTAAGGATGCCCAGACAGGCTGTGAAAGACTTTTTGAGCCTCGTTCACCCTTCCTTTTTTTTAAAAAAAAAAACATGCAGAAAGTAACAAAAGAGAACCAATTGCTTTGTTTTACGGAAACATTTCTGAACTTTAGGAGGTTTACAATTACACATGGGAGTTACTGCTCAGTGGGGCTGGAGGGGGTGATGCATGGAGGTAGGGTTATACTTCAGCCTCGGGGATCTGCCACCAGAAGATTTCTTGCCAGGCTCCAGGATGTTTTCCAGCTGCAAGTACTGAGACCACTTTCAGCAGCAAGTTATCCCTCATAGACAATGCATTAGCTGGGAAATCAAAGATGTTCCCTTGTAATGTGTTGGCACTGCCAAAAAAGGGTACTTTTGCACTGTGTGTTTGGCATACATAAATATGAAAGTCTATACTATATATATATATAATTTATATATTGTATAGCAATACAATCTCAGAACTGAGAAGCTTGAGATGTAGCTTGATCAAAAAAATGCTTGAACTTCTCTCAAGCTGCATTTGAACCTGATTTATTCTTTTTTTAATTAGGTCTTTTTTGAACCAGAACTGAAACCAGGACTAAAAACTCATTAGATATTGGTTCAAAGCGGTGGTTCAGTGAGGAATGATGTGGTATGACAGATAATTTTGCCTTCTCCTTGCCCTTTACCCTGTCTCTCTAAAGCCAACCACAAGTTAATTCAACAAGCTGAGATGTACCGATCTGCTGATTAAATCGTTATATGCCCATGTCGAAACAACTTCAGTTGCAGCTGAAGCTGAATCAAGGGTTCATACCTAAATTTTGCAGGCTGCTATGGGAACGTATTATCATCTGCTCAACGAACACATAAAAAGTGAGATGTGCCATGATATTATTATGCCTCTGTCAGATAGAAGGACTATCTAGATGTAGGTTACTTAAAGGGCTCAGTTCTCCCTTCACTTCCACTAACTGAACTCCACTGATCTCTACGCGTTTACATTGCTATAGGTGTAAACTAAACTGGATCTATAATCAGTTTAGCAGAGGGGTCTATTGGTTACAACAGGTCATGTCGCAGCTAATCCACTGAAAGCCACCTTTCTGATAGCCCCCATTGCTCACCATTATTTCTTCACCCTCAAAAGCTCCACCATTGAAGCGTGCAAGTTTAGAGGGCACTGAAAACACACTCCGGTCTACGAGATACAGTGAAAAATGATATAAATCAATGCCAGATCGTAAATGATAAAGCTAATTATTGTCCTCTTCTTTTAAATACCGGTGCTTTTGGCTGTTTTACTTAAAGATTGACTTATTTTGTACTAAAATATTCCTGAAGTTCACTCATCAAGCTCCCTTTTTTTCCTACTGTTAGCTGCATATGGGCTAAAGCTCAAGAATTTGGGTCTTTATTTACATTCGTTACGTGGCAAAACAGCACAGATCTAATCTTGCCTAATCTTAGCTCTGTACAAATTAAGATTTTCTTGTTGAAAACCACTAAATTTTGCAAGCTCCTGCAGAAACATATTCTGATCTGCTTGGCAAATGCACAGAAAGTGAAATTGCTGGAGAACAGGAGCAGAACGCAAAGGTTGGGCTCCCTCATATCACATCGCTATGTATCCACCAAGTGACAGATCCAGAGGAGACATGGATGTGTAAAACTGGCCTTTGTCACCCAAACCCAGAGTGGCACTGTTGCTGGCATGAGCTTGTGGGGTGCCCTTCCATGCTAAACATAACAGAGATGCTGCTTTCTTCAAAACCTGACTAAGTATTTCAGGTCCCTCATTGAACTGGACCGCGAGTGACCACCCTCCTCGTTGCATTTGCTCCCGATTTTCTCTGAAATTGTTCCCTAACATAATTCAGATAAAATTAGCTGTATTAGCTTAAAAAATATCATAAATGGGCCTTTCCTATTGAAGCCTGACACACTTCACCTGAAAGGGGAATGGGAGTGAGTGCACAAGCAACCAAACCATCTGCCCAGCCATGGCAGGGACATGGTAGGGACACGGCAGGGACATGGCAGGGACACAGCAGCAGCCAAAAGTCTCTGTCTACATGAGAAGCAAGGCAGAAGCTTTTGATAGGCCTTTGTTGCAAGACCAGTGCCACATCTACCTCCGTGCCTGGGAGTGTGCAAGAGATTGGGGACAAATCAATGTCATCTGATTTGACATTTTTATGGAGATATGTCTATATCTGAAGTGGCATCTCTACAAGCAAAAGAGAAAATAAGACACAGATGATCTCATTTTATATGATGCCATCTGCTTCATCCCAATTCTCTCTCTGTCTCTCTAGCTCTCACCATCCCTTTAGCTCTGCCTAGAAAGGTAGCCAGAGCTTCAAGATTTCCCTGGTTGCATATAGGACCCAATATTGATCATGTAAGAACATGACATACATCTTGAAACAACATCCCTATGCCTGCTGCCCATTAGAAAGGTCCAAGTATTTATTGATAGCTTCCAGTGCCACCTATCCCACCCCACCATTCTTGTCATCCTATATCCCTTCACCCTTTGCAGTTTTTTTATCTTGCTGGACTTTGTCCCTTCTGCAGCTGCCGATGTCTAGTGAGAACCAGTTGTATTTTGAGCAGTTGCTGACAACCTGGTTTTCATCTTGTGAGGGTGTCTTTTGTCACTCCCTTCCCAGATTATCCCTACCCACCTTACATTTATATTGCCTATCTTGAGCAGTGTATTGGATGAAATTGCAAGAAAAGCTCTTGCCTTTGCCTGTTAAGCCCACCACATCTATTGAGGATCACTTGTAAATGAGAAATGAGAGAGGAGAGGGGTTTGGTGCATTCTGAAGACCAAGGTACTGCCAGGCTGTTCCTAAAGTGGCATGTGTGCATGAGTATGAAGGGCTTGGCACGTTGCTGTCCCTGTGTTGGCTCACTCTTCCACCTGGTAATTAATTTTAAGAGCCCAGTAAGGAATAGACACAAAGCCCAAAAGGAGCCTGTTTTCCCAGTCACCTAATACATTTGCCCTAGTATCTGCTCTGCTGTCTGAACCCTTCCCAATCCACCCTCCCACCACCCTGTGCTGTGCACCCACCTTCTCCACCCCAGCCCTGGTGGTGGGTCTCACACAGCCAGCAACTCTGTGCAACGTTTTGGTCCCAATATTAACTCTAGGTCCTGTTGAGCCCGTGTCACCCAGCTCATCCCCATGGCTCCTGGGGCTCTGCACCCTCTGCCCCAGGGCTGGCGAAGGGAGAAGAGGGCAACCACAGTGTCACAGCCAGCTGCTCCCCCTTCCAAGCTGAAGAAAGAATCTAAGAGGTGTTTTCAGCTCCTCTCCTTCTTCCCAAATGAGGTGATGAAGGGGAAAGGAAGAGGCAAGGACCACCTTTGACAGGACAGGGAGGAAGATTGCCTTGGGCTTCTGGTGGGTCTCTGCTCTCTCTCCTCATGGCAGCACTTGGGGGGCAGTGCTCACCCCCCACCACAGCCAACCCAGGAGAGCAGGGTGGTGAAGAGCTGTGGGAAGGGTCTTTCGTCCTACAGGGCCAAAAATGTATCGACACTAAGTGATCCTCAGAGCTATTTAAACATTTTAGCTTCTCCTCCGTTGAGCACTGGCACTGGCCTTGGATCAGGTAGAAAAGACGGCTTTCACAGAAATGACAGTGAATTGATGGGAAGAGCTGTGGTCTTCATCGAGGCAATGGTGTGGGCCTTGTATGTACTCAGATACCACAGAAGTCCCATGGCAAAGGCTGGGGGATGTGACCCTTCCCAGGGACCTTTCAGAGCCAGCCCTTCAGCCATGCTCCATCCTGTACTGGCAGGGTACTGACTTCAGTGGAGTGATCCTTTAGAGTGAGTCCAAAGGAGGGCTACGAAGATGATCAGGGGGCTGGAGCACCTCTCCTATGAGGAGAGGCTGAGGGAGTTGGGGTTGTTCAGCCTGGAAAAGAGAAGGCTCCGGGGAGACCTTATAGCAGCCTTCCAGTACCTAAAGGGGGCCTACAGGAGAGCTGGGAAAGGATTTTTTACAAAGGCATGTAGTGATAGGATGAGGGGGAATGGCTTCAAGCTGCAAGCTTAGATTAGAAATTAGGAAGAAATTCTTTACTCTGTGGGTGGTGAGGCACAGGAACAGTTTGCCCAGAGAAGCTGTGGATGCCCCATCCCTGGAAGTGTTCAAGGCCAGGCTGGATGGGGCTTTGAGTAAGCTGGTCTAGTGGGAGGTGTCCCTGCCTATGGCAGGGGGTTGGAACTTGGTGGTCTTTAGGTCGCTTCCAACCCAAACCATTCTATGACTCTGATTCTGTGATTCTATGCATCTATGATCCTACAATTCTGTGATTCTATGCCAGGGGCTCGAGCACCCCATCAGCCCTCTGCCACAATGAACACCTCTAAGCAGCCATCCTGAGCTCACGCAGCTTGGAGCTGACATATCAAGCATCACAGAGGTCAGGTTTGCCCTCAGAGTAGGCACTGAAATCAGGGCACTTCCCCGCTCCCCGTGCCCTTATCCTCCATCAGCTGTACACTCCCTCCTGAGCTGCTTCTCCCCATGCTGCACGCTTCCAGAGGCTCATGGATCCCTGGGGCTGGCAGATTTTGATCTGGCTCTTCCAGTTTTTTTACATTCCCGTCAGAAGCACAATAATCGCAGCAGGCATCTTAGCATGATCTGTCACACAAGTCGGTGAACCCTGGGTCTTCGCATCTTGCTGGGCAGCTACTGTGTCTGTCACAGGTTAGGAGAAAGCCACTCTGGGTCTCATGGCTGCTATGCAATTTGTTTGCATACAGCTTTCATCCTCTCTGGACTGTATCCTGGTGGCTACCTTTAAGCAAAATTCTGTCTGAAGCCGATGGGAGTTTTCCCTGTAGAAAGAGGTATTTTTCCACAGCTTTCCAACCCATTTCAAAGCAAGCCTTTATCTAGCCCAGGCTGAACCAGACTGGTCTGGTTAGGGAAATCCTGACTCTGTGTGTCCCTCTAAAGAACATTCCTGCCTACCTTATTCCGCAAAAAAAAAAAAAAAAAAGTACTTCCTTCAGCCCTGGGGGCATGGGAGCAAACTTATGAAATTAATAGGAAAAAAAAAAAAAAAAGAAAAAAAAGCTGGCTTTCTCTCCCTCTTTTTTTTTTTTTTCCCCAAATAGGTAAGGACGGACTCATTAGCAATCATGGGGTTTCCCGGACAAGAGCACAAGCACTCCAAGCATGTCCTCATTGCCCCACCTGGTTGCAGAACCTGCTTCCCTGATCAGATTAGGGCTGTGCTGGCTGCTGGGGTGGAGGGCAGGATTTAGGAGATACTGGAAGGTTTCCAGGCAATTTTCTCGGAGGCAGGCTGCTCTGACTGCGGCACTGCTTGTTTGTTGGAAAGGGTCAGCTCTGCAGGTGTCATCCCACAGCAGTCACGGTGTAGGTCCTCCACCAAAAGGCATGAAGGTAAAATGGCCTACTTAATCAACCAGAGCAAAACTTGCATTAAAAATAGCTGTAGCTACATTACCAGGACTCCTCCATGTCAAGGAAGGACATGACATCTCAAAAATAGCTCTGGTATACCCAGGCTGCATCTGAACAGTGGGGTGGTGGTTCTCCATGGTGTAGCCTTCAGACCTGCCCATGGCTCAGCCTGTTAGCCTGGCTGGAGCACATCTTCCCCTGCACATGTGCCCAACAGAAACCACCACGTGGGAGAGACAGGGTGATAGGGACAGCAGATGCCCACCTTCACTGCAGCTCACCACGCAGCCCACCAGGAAGGGCTGCTGGATTTCAAAGGTGAAGTCTGAGAGATGGTGATGCAGAGAGAGGAAATGACCCTGTGGGAATCTGCTACAAGAATAAACATAATTCCTCCTCCCCCTACCCAGCGCACACGCTGCCGAGGGCTCAGGAATAACAGCCTTGCTCCTTCCAGCTCAGGGTGAGAGAGGAGGCCAGAATTGCCATTTAAGGGAGGCTTTTTGGTGCTCCCTGCTAATGCACCTACCAGAACGCCTCTTATCATCTTTTGCTAGGACTGACACAGAGCCCCTCTGCATTTCACGCAGAAGAGTTTGCTTCAACATGCCAGAGGTGTTGGACAGCCGGCGATTGCGGACCTGCCTCCAGGAACCATGAGTGCCTCGAAGGCTGTCCTTCAGCGCTGCTCAGGGGTCCCCAAAGCAGTCCCTACATGGCACACCAGCACGGCTGCTTCCCCGCCCCCCTCACACACGGCTCCGGATTCACTTGCTCACAAGCGGATTCATGTTTTCCTGCTATTTTTACACACAACAGTCATCCCGGCTATGCGCAGGGGTGCGTGATGCACACTATCATGACCTGACATCTCTCCCCATATATGTGCGTACTTGACTAGACCATGAGTCAGCGGAAGCAAAATCACATGGGATGCTCTTTTGAGTGTCAGGAGTGCGCATTCAAAACTCTCATCTGTTGGGACCTTCTATTACAATAAGCTTCTGTGTGTACTCACAAGCCATTATATGATTCTCTATTATATCTGGATGAACCAGACAGTCAAATGAATTTAAATTAATTTATCTGTACTGCGAACCATAGTCACAGGAAGAAAACGATGCATAGAAAGATCGCATCCAAAGTTTTCAGTGGTGACCCCCGATCTTGGGTGCCTACCACGCAGGTTTTTCCTCTTGTGTTTGATATTTCTTTGTTTCTCT
This sequence comes from Charadrius vociferus, assembly GCF_000708025.1. Classification (NCBI taxonomy): domain Eukaryota; kingdom Metazoa; phylum Chordata; class Aves; order Charadriiformes; family Charadriidae; genus Charadrius; species Charadrius vociferus. The sequence goes on from NW_009646421.1 coordinate 379,631, forward strand.
CTTCTGCTTGCATCGAGGACTTTGCTATTTACTGTATTTTGCATATAAAGCTCCAGCTAATGTCAGTGGAAGTTCTGCTTGCAGATAAGGGAGGAATATTAAATAGATCTGCAGTGCAGAGAGAGATGATATTTTAGTTCCTTTCATGCATTTTAGTTAAAAAATAACACTGTAGTTGGTTGGTGCCTTTAACTTCCAGAGATTTCAAAGTACTCTGCTCAATACCCAGGCAGAAAACTTCCCACCGCTGAAGTGAGGCTCCTCCTGGTGTGGCGATCGGCAGCTAAACGACAACCTGCCTTTTAGAAAAAGACACTGGAAAGAAAAATTAGTGGAATACAGATGAGCTAGAGTCTTACCCAAATATATAAGATCTTCCATGTCTGGATGAAACAGGTAGGGTTGCTCGGAGCCGGCACCCCCGAGCAGCGTGAGAGTGGGGGGCTGAGCTGAGGGCACAGGAGCAGAGTACAACTGTTCATCTCAGGTAGAGGTTTGTAGAGATGATGGAATGTTTTTTGCCGTTATGGGCAATGAGCATGGAAGCATTTATCAAAGGTCTTTTTTTAGATCTCCAGCCTCCGCATTGAATACACCAGGGAGTAATTCAGATGTTTTTCAAGTGCTGAAATGGAAATAGCAGTGGACTTCCATTTGAATAGAAGATGAATGTGCATTTGCAACCTCCCTCACTGCCAACTGCTGCGTTAGAGCAATTTATTTGAACTGGACTTTGTCTGGAGCAGTGCGAATGTGCTTTTAAACAGTATTGCCTTAAGAATACCTTCGCCTTAAGACTACCTTCATCTTGGCCTTACAAAGCACACTTTGTATGCTTAGCTGTAGAAATCTTGTGCTAAGAAGCCAGCTCCACTGTAAAGAGTAGTCAGATCTGGTTTTGTCCTCAAACCTAATTTGAGGAAGTAATCTGTGGTTTTTCATGCCTGCTCCCACTCACAGTGGGATATTCTTGCCCTCCTTTGAAAAGCAGAAGATCAGAGGAAAGCAGCATTTCGGTGATAAACGTACACTTGCAGGAACACTGCTGTAAAACTTGCAACAACGGCTTTAAGAAGACAGCGCAGTGCCATAGCAATTAGTTTCACAGCGTCTATCAAATTATAATTCTGGCAGCACTGAGGGCGAGAGAGCTTGTAATGCAGGGCCAGCACCTCTTCCCACCTCTCTGAACAATTTTTTGCTGGTGCAGTTTGACAGGTTACAGAAAAGGACCTTGATATGGCCAAAGCCACTCCCTTGGAAAGCGAAAACAAATATTTGCAGGTGTGTTGCATTAGTTGCCTACATCTGTCCTTCTGTCCATCTAAGCACTTGCTTTTAGTACTGTCATTGAACAAGAATAGGACACGAAGGCTTGGGAGCCAGGGAGAGGAGAGATGGCACTGCCTGCTGGAGGGGTGAGGAGACAAGAGGTAAAGGGCACAAACTTGAATATAGGAAATTCCATCTCAACATGAGGAGGAACTTCTTCACTTGGAGCGTGGCAGAGCGCGGGCACAGGCTGCCCAGAGAGGTTGTGGAGTTTCCTTCTCTGGAGATATTCAAAACCCGCCTGGATGCGTTCCTGTCCAACCTGCTCCAGGTGAACCTGCTTTGGCAGGGGGGTTGGACTAGATGATCTCCAGAGGTCCCTTCCAACCCTGACCATTCTGTGATTCTGTGATGGGCAGCGGGAAGGCAACCATGGCTGTGCAGGAGAAGTAATGTATGCTATAACCAGTGTGGATGCAGAAATGGCAACATGAGAAGGATCCCAACACTGTTCCCCTGGGGGTCTTCAATGCCCCAGCCCTTCTCCCCAACACACCGGCCCTTCCAGCAGCCTGATGGGTCCAGGATGGGGCTGCCCACCTTGTCCCTGAGGCCCAGCAGGGCAGGTAATAGTGCAAAGACCTGAAGATGATGAGGAGTCAGCAGCTGTGGCAGGGAAGGAGAAGTTGGTAAAGGCACTGGGGACTGCCTGCAATGCCACAGCACCTCCCCAGGGTCTCTGGGCTAGTGGCATCCCTTCCCCTTTAGGGCTGCCTTAGCACAATTCTGCAAATGGCTGTTTCTTTGCAGCTACGTCCTAGGGAGAAGTCCGAGCAAACAACAGTGGAAATGAAAAAGTAAGTTCAAAGCAAATGGGAAGGAGTTAGAAGCAGTGTGAGTGCTCAGCATCTCACACCACCGGGAACAAGAAGAGAGCAAGAGGAGAGGAATTGAGAAGAGCATGATGCTGTAACGGGGAGTTAGGACACTTTTGGAAAAAATATGTTAACCAGCACAGAGCAATCAGGGGCTTGATGAAGGAGTGTGTCAGAAGGTTTCTTCTTCTGAGGAGTTCTTTCAGTTTAGCAACATTGTCAGGCTCATGATTTTAAACCACATGTATCAGATCCTTGAGTAGTAGGAAACCAACTTGAAAACCATGAAAGGTTTTTCTTTATTTGGTTTTTGGTTTTGTAATAAATGATAGGTTCTTTCAATTTGCCTTCTGCTTTTTGAGCCTTTAGGGCCTATTTAATTTGCATTTTCAAGTCTTCTTGCATAATGGTTCAAGTCTTTTAAAATCATAATCTTAAATAAAAGCTCTGATTTTCTCAGAATCAAATATTTGGCAAAATGCCAATATTCTGATGGTAGTGACAAATCAGCAAGCTACATTTAACATGAATTTTCTGATAGAGAGCAAGTAATTAACGGAGCAGTAACATCAATCATTTTTATATACTATTGACCAGGATGCTATTGTATGTGCTGTATATGTGCTGTACAGTGTGGTCTTTTAATGTTGCAGACATGGCAGTATGCTATCAAGAAAACTGACTGCATTAATGTATGCATAGGTCCCTATGCATCCATCCCTATGCATCCCTACAGTACGCTGAAATCTGGGTAAGGGAGGGCAAGCTCCCTCCTACACTGCCCTGGGGATGAGGGAAGGCTGGTAACACCCAAAAGAAAGGAGGAACTGGGAGACCGGGACTGTCATGCACTTTTTTAGAGGGATGCCTGGGGGTTAGCAGTGAACAGGACCAAACGTCACACTGGGAAGTGTGACAGTCTGCCTGCCCTTCTCGAAAGCTGGGCTGGCAGTAAAGGAGGTAGCTGAGTTACATGGTCTGTTTGCAAAATGAGCGAGATGAATAAGCTTGGGCTGGATTGGGAAAGGAGATTTAAATAATTTGTGGTAAGATGGAAGTTTCTCATCCCAGAAGCTAAGGACATAAAGGTAAAACAGGGTCTAGTGCTAAGAGGCACTGGGAAAGGCGGCCGTGCATCTGAGCTGTGCCCAACAGGGAGTCTTCAACGTCAGAGGGAAGAACATTTCTCTGCTGAGCTTTGTTGTTGTTCTTCTTCTTAGGTTTTTGTTTGTTTAAAAATATGGAAATTTTTATGGACTTTATTGTTCACTGATGTCTTTCAGTATCACACAGGAACATATGCAGAATCTAATCCAAGGATGTTATAGACCAAAGTGCTGTCCCAGCTGCTGCATCATATCGGGTATGTTTTTTGTAACCAAACTCCATTTGGTTTTCCCATTTTAGATAATTCTGCTTCAATAAAAAACAGATCAAGAAAAACAAAAAATGGAGAAAAGTGCTGTTATTAAAGTGAAAACAACTTCTGTGAGCTCATGTGCCAAGAGATACCCAGCAATCATCATGGGAGAGTGGAGCACCTCTTTACCTTCAGAGAAATAGAAGCGGTGCCACCTCTCCCTGGTAGCTTCTCACATGCCCTCCCTCTGACTTTGAGAGTTACCTGTGCGACCATGTTACAGTGTCTCTACCAATTAGCATAACATCAAAGGGGATTTTAGGGATCTGAAAATGTGACTGTAAGAAATGGTCCATACCTCGTTTGATCATGTCGCTGTTAGCATGCAGCTTTGGGCAACTGAGCTGGTTGAAACTTCACTGAGAGCAGCTGTATTAATCAGATGACAGCCAACGTCCAATATCTTGAACATTCCTGCAGCTTCCCTGTTTCACTGCAGTTAGTTTAATTCTGGTGTTGCTAGGATATATCATCTTAGAGAGCATAAACCCCACAAAGCCCTCGCTGACAAGAGGATTAGAAAAGCCTGTCTACCAGTGGATTATGTATATGAATGAAGAATAAAATTACACATAAAATGCTTCATTTCTAGTTAAAATGATGTAATTCTGTGGACGCAGAGATGAAACAATCAAGCTGCCTTTATCTGTTGTGCACCCCCAAACGGTAATGCTCTGTTCCAGCTGTTCTCTCAAGACACATCTCAGCAGAAAGCCAGTGGTTGTTTAGGGAACACCACAGACTTCTCCGTCATCTGATTAAACAGAGACAAATCCAAAGTAAATCTAAGGAGTCACCGCTTGAACTAGTCACTCTTCTAGACAAATCCAAAGTAAATGTAAGTAGTCCCCCCTTGGGCTAGTCACCCTCACTTCCTGTTTATTCAGTGGCGAGAACCACACGCTTTTAGCGATTGATTCATCTCACCCTAAGACAGGTCAGGAATTGTGCTGTAGGAGTGCTCATTGCTCTCCACCGGCTGGAAAGGATGTCTGGGAGGTCTAACTCCGATGGAGACATCTGGGTTTTGCCCCACGAGCTTTTTCGAAACCGAGATCACGAGGCCCTTCAGATGCTGCAGCTCAGGCCATGCCTCAGAGGCTGGATCAAACAGATGGGGCTTGACCCGCTCATGCTTGCAGCTGCCCAGCTGCAGGCAGGAGCCACGCTGGAGCGGTCCAGCTTCCTTCGTGTGGCACTCTGCCAACCCCTCCCAGTCCTGCAGGGTGGGATGCTGCAGAGGCTGCGCCTGCTCACCAGCCCCTACCTAACAGCATCAGCAAACAAATACATAGGCACTCCCCCATACATACATATACACACACATACACATACACATGCACACACATGCACACACATACACATAGACATATGCACATATATATAAACCCCCAACAATACAGGACCTGTATGCATATGTGTGTCTACATATGTATGCATGTGTATAAACTGGTCCTGTATTCTTTTATCCATCACATTCAGGTAGCTCCAATTTTATGATAATTTACCCCCTAAGCGTTAAATATATCATTAGAAGAAACCTGCCTATATCCATTGGGCTTTTTATCTGTTTCCTAATACCACCTGTCCTCGTTTGAGCGACACAGGACTAATTTTTCTTCTAATCCTCGGGAAAACTGCACTTTTAGAAGACTCTAGTGTCTGAATTTGTGAAAATATTTACTTTATAGCCAGCTATGGTGTGTGGGCTCCAAGGTCTCACTGGTTTTGAGCTTGCCAGGTGCAGGGATGAGGAGGAGCGAGACCTGGGTGCTTGACCCAAGCTGGCCAACAGGATTATGTCATACCATGTATGTTACATTGAATGCAAATTAGAAAATTTACTGCACAGTGCTCTCTCTCCCTTGATGGCCGCAATCCAGAGAACTTCATGCCCTGGTGCCGGACCCCTGAGCCCTTCCCTTCCTCCCGAAGCTGTAACACTCGCAGTGTCTGACATTTGCTGTCCTCTGCTGAGAGTGCCCAGCTTCCTACGGATAGAATTGGCTGAGTATAATCCTTAGATTGGTATCAGGATCAATATTGGTTCTTTAGTGTTATTAATGTTAATTATCTAATCTTATTCTATTAAATCTGTTTATATTTCAACCCCCAGGTTTCCTTGATTTTTTCTGATTCCCCTTTCCAGGTGGGGAGGGGTCACTGGGTGAGAGAATGATTGTCTAAACAACCATAAATTGTTGTGGGTTTTTCAAACCATAACACCACCTAACTGCTCAAATATTAAAATTTTGGATTCCAGCAGCCGGTCTTGCACTTGAAATCTGTATATGGATTGAGGTGACTCAAGCAATCAGGGTCCAGCAAGAGCTGAAGCTGCTACTCAGTGGAGTGTAAATGCACACACACAGATATGCACATACCAAAATGAATAGGATTAAATTAATGGATTACCACACAAATTGGTCAAAAACCATCGTATCTAATTCATGAAAGAGTCAAGTAAATTGCTTCTAAAGCTAGTAGGAATACTGTGCATATCCGAGTCATGTGTTTAGCCTGGGCTTAACTCCAAGTTTTCCTTCCCAATAAAACTCTTCCATCTGTGGCGCCCCTAACGTTTGGGGACAAAGTCAGAAAGTGATGTAAACCTCAGTGACAGAGCCTGATAATATGCTACAGATATTTGTGCCTAAACGCTACACATCCTTGTGTCTAAAACACCACTCACTGGTACTGAGCAAACCTTGGACACAGGGAGCGAAGAACTGGAAGCCCGTGAGATTTGGTGACTTGAGTACTAACTGAATCTCCAGTTGTTTCTCTGCTGTGCACTACAATATCTGTCGCTGCATCAAAATGATGTGGTGGTTGATTTTGACTTAAACTTTGGCCTTTGACTTGGATTTTGATCTCAGCCTTTGACCTAGACTTTGACCTTGATGTTTTCTTTTCCATTTACTGTCTTGCCCATGATCTGTTTGGGAACTCCAGGAATCATGGAATCTGCCTGCTATTTACCTCTTTATGTGACATATATGCCCTACTAATTTGCTGCCACACTGATGGCCACATGCCTGTGCACGGGCACTCTTCCATAAGACCGTGGATTTGTTCCCTGTGAATGTTCAGGATATTTCAGAGTCTCTAAGATCCCAGATGGCACTTTTTTTTTAGCCTGTGCACCAAAAAACCCCAAATTATAGACACAGAATTCTACTTCTTGTTTTCTTCTGAGCTTCAGTTTTATTTCCTAATTCAGGTTCTCAAACTCATTAATGTTGCAAGTTTGGGAACTTACCAGTCATGAAACTCTCTATCCCTCTGCTCTTGCCCTACACAGCTACACCAGGAGTCTGCTTATTATTTACAGCATTAAATAGCATAAGAATCTCACATAGTTTGGGTTCTTTCCTTCACCCAGTCATTTCTACAGAGCAGCCCTCATCTTTTTGACAAGTCCCCAGTTTAGTTCTTCTTGAGGACCATCACGAGGAGGTACTAGAGCGGTGACAGGTTGCAGCAAAGCCCAGTAGTTTTTGGCAAACCTAAACCCAAGTTGAGCTGGCCAAGCCAGAAAAACCTGGTGTTCTTCTACACACCTAGTCCAGGCACACTCATAGTGTGCATCAGGCTTGGCAGCAAGGACCCACATGCAAAAGAAGAGCTCAGTTTAAAGTATGTACAAATCCTGCTTATTCTTGGCAGGCAATGTCAGAATGCTTCCTAGGAAGACCATGTCTTTCCCATCACCACGTGACAGGCTATCAGGACAGCAATAGGAGTAGCTAAGACAGAGCATTTCCAGAGCATCCGTACATGCAGGGGTACACCCTGGTCCATGTCAAAGGTTTGCCAAGGTCCGAGCTTTCTCCATTGGATAAAGTTGAAGATCAGCAGAAATCTGTGCCTGAGTACTACCAAGGTCTCTCTTGGGAAAAGGAATTGTCTGAGGCAAGTGTGGCCCCAATGAAGATGGTTTTCTAAGATTTGCTAGACAATCCTATCACAGTAATGGAGTCTTCGGTCAGGACTGAACTGAAGACAGCTGCTGAAATCCTGGGACAAACGGTTCTCTTTTGTATAGGCCAGGCTGGAGACAAAATGTCTTGCAACACCTGGGAGCCCTCACTGTAGTTAAGGCAAATGAAAAACTGTCCAGCGTGCCACTGCACAAACTGGCTTGAGGGTTGCTTGTTCTCATCCATCTAGCTCTGCTCAGCACAGCAAAGGGCAGACTCATTTCAGGCCCATTAGCAGATGTCCTTGAGGTGTTTGAGGCTGGTGCCTCAAGACAGAGGAAGAGGTTTGCAGATCAAAGAAGAGCTTTGATCATCCAGGACATTATTTTTATGAGCTGGGCTAAAAACCCACAAATTCCACAGAATCAAGCATAACGATTAGGGCATGGAGCAATAGGTGGCATAGCTCGAGACTGAATTTCTAAATCCAGAGGTGGCTTTCTCAACTTGGCGGCTGCTGGGCAGCATGATTTATGGTTTTGCCTGCAGGAGGTAACCCTACTGTTAATAGGAAGTGACCTACTGGTTAAACAGAAGAGCAGGGTGCCTGTGTCCCATGGTCCTACTTCCCACATCCTGGCTTTTGCTGCCAGCATTATGTTTCGGATCATGACTTCAAAGGTTTATAGGAAGCTCTGTGACTGTCTGAAGAGCTATGAACCCAATACTGGCATGACTGCAATGAGTTGTGTTGAGGAGCAATGGGAATGCAGCTTTCCCCTTGTATGTATGAAGCCAACAGCACACACAAGATAAGGGACTGGTCCTCTGCAGGGGAGTCTGTGTGGCCTGCCAGAGCTGGGAAAAGGCCATGGGGGAGGTTGTAAAGAAGCAAATTTTCTTTGTCTTTCCAAGGTTTTCTCATGTTACAGAAGATATAATATGGGTGCATCATCTTATTTGGGTGACCTCATTGAATGAGCCAGAACAGAAGGCACATGGGGGAATGACATATCACTGATGGAAGAACAAATCCAAGTGCTGGTGTGGAACATACATTTTCCCAAACTGCTTTCTTTTTTTGCTCTAAAATGATACTGGTTTTGTCAGGGTAAAGGCTTACAAAGGTCAGCTGTATAGGCTATGATATACCTGCTGTTATCCTCCAATGCTGTCAGCAGTTATAGATACCTCTTTAGACATATATACACATACACATAGACACACATCCTTATGACTTGTTTATGCAGCTACATTGTTGCTGGGCTGACTTTGTCCTTTGGCAAGTGTTTTTTCCTGTGGATGTTGCCCATCTTTCCTGGAGTGTAATAAGCCCAAAGAGTTTTAACAGGAATGATCACAACCTCAGCTGGCAACAAGTATGACCAGTGTCGGGTAGAAAAACTATTCTTTGTGTTCAGAGAAATATCAGCAAAACATCCCTGAACCGCAGTGGAGTGTATCACTGTAGAAGCCTCAAAATATTTCATCAATGCACTCCAAGGTCATTGAGTGACAAGATCTGTCAGCATGAAGAGACATCAACATTTTGTTCTGACTGTTCACTGGGTTCTGTAGGTACCCATCATTCAGCATTCATAGCTTTGACTATATATATTTTTAAATCACTCTGGCAGATGTGAAGACCGGAGGCCAAGTTTTCAGCCATGTCTCAGCAACTGTAGATCAGTAAAAACTATCTGAGTAGTCGCTGAGACAGTTGTGTTTGCAGCGTGACTGCTTCTGGGAGTGACAGGGCTATACAGGTCTGATTTGCCACAGTTCTTCCACTTGAAGGCAATGAGGAAGGTTGAAAAGTTTGGCAGAAATCCAGTAGCTGCAAACATGGCTTGGAAAGGGTGGGAACCACTGACCCAGTTTTATGTATGTCCAGATAATTACCCACAGGAAAAATTCACACTGAGAACGAGCTCTTTTTTTTTTTTTAAAGCTTGAGTTACTCTGGAAAAAAATTTAAAAAAAAAAAAAAAAAAGTCAAGCGGAGCAGGATTTCTTTTCCTGACACTCTCAAAAACAATCATTGTTTTCCCTCTTCCTGCACTGTTAAATCACGTTGAGAGTCTTATCACACTTTAGCTTGGTTGGACAGGTCACATGTCAACATCAAGACAAAGTCATACCAAAAACAGCACAGCCTTCGCCTGTAGACAGACCTGTGCTTGCGGCAATGCCAACAACCCACAGCCTCTGCTAAAATATTCGCAGTAGTTGCTTCCTGCCCCTGCAGCCCAAAGTATATTTCCTAAATCAGGAAAAACATGTAAATATTCTCCTACGAATCACAGAATTGTCTTTCAAGTGGTAAAATAGAAGCAACCAGTGCCGCAAACCTCCCTTCTAGTCCCCAAATAAATTATAAAAAAAAAATAATGATGTTTTGGTTGTTCCTACGGAGCCAATAAATGTGCTTCAGGGGTCATTAACTTCAAATCCATTCTTTTGGAAAAAAGATTAAGTGCAGCACTGTACCTTATCCTGGATCCCCTGCCAAGCTTTGTTTAGAAATAGCACTTTACTGATATCTTCCCCCCCTCCTCCTCCCCGGCATGAGAAAAATCTGCTCGCACAGGGCGGAAGCTGACTGCATGCAGTGGAGAACCCGGCTGCATACCAAGTGGCACCCTACACTTGCATAAGCACGCTAAAAAAGCCTCGCTTCTCTTTTCATTTCCAGCAGTGGCAAGCGGTTGAATGGCTGCAGCTCAGCGAGCAGCATGGCATATAGGAAGCGAGCCGGCGCTCCTGACAGCCACTTTGAGGTCCCACGACAGCGTCCGGTAGCTTTGGGCCACCCGCATCCTGCCAGAGAGGTTCACCCAACCCTTGCTGCACACCCCTCTCCTCCTTTAACCCTTCTTGATGAGAAACTGCCACCAGCAGAGAGCAGGGATTAGGGATTTGCAGCAGGTTTTGGGGTCGGACGGGCTTGGCAGGAGGCAGGTGAGGGGAATGGGGCCATGGTGGGGCTGGACATTTGGGGTCCCATTTGGGACTGGGCTCACCGAGAAGGTGGATGAGTGCAGGTCTTTCACGGCACCGGTGGTCACCTCTTGTGAGAGAACTGTGCCTGATATGGGATACTTTAGGAACATGAAATTTTCCCTTTAATCATGGATGTGTCTCTCACGTGATCATTTCAAATACCTTCCAAAACTCAACGAAATTACCATGAGTTCAGGGCATTATTTACTTTGTCATTATTGACAACAACCCATTTTGAGACATTTCAACTTATCCTCTGTGTCTTGAAATCAGTTAATGCAATTCTTCCCAGAAAAAATGAAATTACTTTAGTTTGAACCTTATGTTAATACAGCTTTTAACAGGTTCACCTGCAAAAAATATTCACCGTGGCTCTGTGTTTGAAGTAGGAATGACATCATGAGTTCTGAGAGGTTTAAGATCATGAGAGGATACAGATTTAGCCTATTTCTTAATACAAGACTCCTGAAACACGTTCAAGCAGCTGTGCTGAGACTCTCAGTATACAACAAACCTTATGCAAATATGCCATATCCAGCTTTCCGTCAGATTGAAGCCACTCAGAAGAACTTAGAGTGTGCCGAAAGTCAGTGTTTTTTTCAGAGAAAGCATCTTATTCAGATGCAGGATTGAAATTAAAATGTGAAGTCAAGTTTTGGGGTATGTGACAAAATACTTTTTTTTCCCTTCACTAAGAAGCGTTCTAGATAAAAGCTATGCTTATGACTGAGGAACTACCAATTCTATCTTGTGACTTACCTCTCAATGAACACATGATACAATTAACTTCAGCACATGCATCATAAGGTCATTCAATTTTAAGGTTATCATTTAAAAAAATCCTGTGGCAAACTGAAAGAAATGTTATACTTTTGATAATACCCCTTTGTCAACCACATCTGAATGATTCCTCAAGAATGTAAAAGTGCAACCGGGAAATCGCTATCTAACATTTAAAGAGATAAAGAAAGAATTTCTTTCTTTATTTAAAGAGCTAGAAAAATATTTGTAAAATTCTTTTAATGTGACTATATGGAGATAACCATCATCTGGAGAGATACCTTGATATTTCCACATGTCTAAAGTTAGCAAAAATGAAATCTCTTCTGCAGTTCTAAAACTCTTGGAACTAAGAAAAGGTCCTTGTAAATGTTGTTAAACTGCTTTTAAAATCAAATTACTTTGCTGTATATTATATGAGAGGTTTGATCAATTAGAAGAAAATATATTTTTCTTTTCTACTAATCTGTAACTAGAAAAGCATCTTCCAAAGTTAATATCTGCATTATCAGAAGCTGTTGATGACACTGTCAAAGTTCAAATCATTTGGATTTAGTTAACTTTTTACATGTTCAGATATTCCTTGTGCAGTTTTACCACCCCCTTGAAAATAACAAAAAACATGATGGGTTACTCTGCTTTCATGTCTGTGCAATAATGAATTAATACGGAAAACTCTTTTACATTTTTAGTTGAAACCATAGAGAAAAATAAGCTGTATTCAACAACATCTCCACTGTTTTCTCACCTGAAAGGAAGCTCAAATCCATGGAGAAAACAGAAAACTTTCATCCTACCGAAATGTAGCATAGAGAAAAATAAGCTGCATTCAACCACATCTCCACTGTTTTCTCACCTGAAAAGGAAGCTCAAATCCGTGAACAAACCAGAAAACTTTCATCCTACCGAAATGTATCATATTAGCTCCTGGCCAGCTTGGAACTAATATTATTTAAGTTGCAGTCATGACAGATTGATCTGCGTGGTTAACTAGAGCGGTAGCTACTGCACTGTTAGCAACAAAAGGATTTCAAGTCAGCCTTGGAAGTAATATTATTTAAGTTGCAGTCGTGACAGATTGATCCACATGGTTAACTACAGCGGCAGCTACCGCACTGTTAGCAACAAAAGGATTTCAAGGATTTTGCCCATTAATAATTCCTTTTGTGATCAGCTCTCCTTGCTCTCAGTCTTTCTGGTTATAACTACTATCTGCTCTATAACCTATGCATATTGGACCAATACCACATACCGTGCCTTATGCAGCCCAGTATTTATCCCCTAATAACTACACAGGATAAATTAACTTTAGATACTAAAAGGCAGGGTATGGAGGGTAATCCTAGCTGTTCTTTCAAGTAAGCTAAAGCTTTCCTTGAAATGAAGTTCAAACTGACCTTTTCACATTTGTATGGTGCTTAAAATCATTTCTATATGAAGACTAGAAAGAAACATAGGACCCATTGGTTTTATCGGTACTGCTTAAATGGGCACGTAAGTTTGGGTTAAAATACATAGAGCTACAACAGAAGAGCTGGGGGAAATGAGGTGGCCTCCAGCAAAGATAACTCAGTGTCGTTCATTCAGGAGTCCTGTTGAAGAAGCGAGTACGCTCGGTTCTTCAGTTCATTTTTCCCAGGAGGTTACTTACTCAGGCAAGGTTTTTCTATCTGCAAAGCATAGGAACTGCGGGCATCCCCACTTCACCTTTCCGAAGGGTTTTTCCATCTCAGTTCTCCTGTAAAATCCTTACCAGGCCTTGCCCTAAAGTCAGAGGGAAACTTTTACTTCCCCATGCTGGGATCAGCTGGCAGCTTTATTCTTCCACCAACCACCTTAGCACCGCAGAGCCTGTGGCACGGTGTGCTCAGTCTCCTGTCTGCTGAAGCTGGACAAGTATTTCAGAACCTCTGCTGAGACCTCAGCTTTCACATCTCCAGGCCATGCTAGAAAAAAGTATCTTGACACCATGGTTTAAAGCCCTGCCCTGCATACTGGACTCACAGGAGAAGCATGTGCTGCTTATACAACTCGCAGTGACCCATCCAAAGCCTTCCCCCTCGCAAACCATTTCTTTCCAGGCTTACAGATGAAAAAAGAGGAGCATTTTGTCTTAGCAGGCAACGTCTTTAGCAGGCAGCCTCATCCATGGTTTCCGTTTCACATGTTTCATCATGTACTGCCTCAGGATAACACGACAGAAGGAACTTTGGCGGTTATTTTGGTATAACTAGCTTTCATCAAGGGACATCCCACCCCATAATATGGCTCCAACAGCAAAGCCAATGAGATAGAAATATATATTTATGTATTTACAAGAGATGTAACCGAATGTTAAGCTCGGTGGATGGAGTGACCTTCCTTCTTTTGCAGGCAACAGAGGAATGAAATCTGGTGTGGTTTCTCGCTGGATGGATGCTCTCCTGGGATGTCCACAGCTGCTCAGCCTCCCCCAGAGGTGCCAGGGTGTGCTCAGCTGACTTCAAACACAGCTGCAAAGAAGTGCCACTGGCCGGATGTGTAGGATCCAGCCAGAGGTGCACCTCCAGCCAGATGTGTGCTGCCTCTGGAGAGGGTGCTTGGCAGACCCCCAGGGTGGAGATGTGAGACCCTTTGCAGCCATGTGGGATACAACTGAAGGGGCAGGAGGACCGAGACCACTCTGCAAGCAAACTAGGCACCTGCCTGGGACAGACAAATTAGTGGAAAGTGTTCCCAGAGCTGCAGTGTGACTTGGTTATCTGCCAACCACATGGTTTTCCCCCCCAAAAAATCAGCAGGGACATTTTTGGCTCATCAGTAACACAGACTTACATGCAAGGCTTGCTGACCAAGAAGTGTGCTGCCTTCCTGGGACTGTAGCTAAGGGTTTACCCTGATGGAGGCTGCCTGGAGGAGACCACGAAGGAGCTAGGGTCAGCCCTGGCTTTGGGCTAGATCCGTTGCACTCAGGGCCAAAGCAGCAGTAGCAAGGAAAGGTTGGATTACACCTAACCTGACCATAGGAGAGAAGCCACAAATCTGCGGTGCTGGAAGGCAAAAGAAAGTGGCAATAAGAATGGAAAGCAATTTCTTATTGCAAAGACTCTCATTGGAGTGATGGACCTTTCTTAAAGGCTGTGAGAAAGTGGAAGCTGTGCCTGCTTTTGGCTGCCCCAAATGGCTCTGCAGACCAGGTGATCTCACCAGGTCATTTTTATAATGAGATGATGATCTGTGGTCTGTCCTGAAGGTACATTTATGCATTCGCATTTCCTTCAGCGGAGTTCTGACTATATAAAGCGAGGGCTGAAATCAGCCCATCTGAAGTGAGTCAAAGCAGAAGAAACTAGTTCCCCCCTTGGGCGTGATGTTAAATACATCTGTCATACTGATATTTATGTGGGTACTGTAAGAGAAAAATATTCCTCCACCTCGTGGCTAATGCCTGCCTATATATTTATAAATGCCCTTTGCCTTGGGCAACTTAAATGCTCAGTGTCCAAACCTAATAAAAGCCCATATCTCACTGATACAATAAAAAAGAACCAAACATATCTCATTCCATTTATAATCATGATATTTCTTGCTGTAACTCTGTTATGTCAGGATGTGGTTTGCTTTGCATTTGTTCTCAGTTTTGCTTATATGACATGATCCATACATAACCAGGGTGCTATGAAAATCAAAGAGGATGTAAATCATTCTAATGCTGGCATGCCTGCTTTAGTATCACAAGCTACCAGAAAAATACCTGAGAAACAATGAGAGATTAAAGTGCACAGGAAATGCAGTTTCTATGAGAATCTTACATTAATCGGGATGATGCTGGCACCTTTCACAGCCATTTTTGTGGTTGTGGATGCGGACCTAGAACATCCACCATCTTACTTGCTTGTGACTGTGCATTTATGCTAGTATAATTTGCAATACGTATAGCTCTGGCACAGAACATACACGAGTTGCACCTCTTATCAACTATAACTATCCCCAGCTAAAATGATTTTACAATCAGTGATGTTACTCAGTTTTATATTTCAGTCTGGTGAAAGGGCTGGAGAAGCCTCAAAGAGAGCTGTTTGCATATATAGTGATTGCACTACTACAAACATGAGAAATACGAGATTTTGTGCACTGAAGCAGAAGCTGCTGCATTTGTAAGATACAGTGAGGAAATGTGCAAAGCACTTACGAGGTGTCCTTGCTTAGTTAAGCTAGCCTGGTCACAGAATCACAGAATCACAGAATGGTAGGGGTTGGAAGGGACCTCTGGAGATCATCTAATCCAACCCCTCTGCCAAAGCAGGTTCACCTGGAGCAGGTTGGACAGGAACGCATCCAGGCGGGTTTTGAATATCTCCAGAGAAGGAGACTCCACAACCTCTCTGGGCAGCCTGTTCCAGTGCTCTGCCACGCTTAAAGTGAAGAAGTTCCTCCTCATGTTGAGATGGAATTTCCTGTGTTCCAGTTTGTGCATGTTGCCCCTTGTCCTGTTGCTGGGCACCACTGAGAAGAGTCTGGTCCCATCCTCTTGACACCCACCCTTTGGCTATTTATAAGCATTGATGAGATCCCCTTTCAGCCTTCTCTTCTGCAGGCTAAACAGGTCCAGGTCTTTCAGCCTTGCCTCATAAGAGAGATGCTCCATTCCCTTGATCATCTTTGTAGCCCTCCACTGGACTCCTTCCAGTAGGTCCTTGTCTTTATTGAACTGAGGAGCCCAGAACTGGATACAGATGTGGCCACACCAGGGCAGAGTAGAGGGGGAGGATAACCTCCCTCGACCTGCTGGCCACACTCTTTTTAATGCACCCCAGGATACCATTGGCCTTCTTGGCCACCAGGGCACATTGCTGGCTCATGGTCAACTTGTTGTCCACCAGGACTCCCAGGTCTCTGGTTATATGCTAGACTGACATATAAAACATGGATATTGGTTTGTTTTCAGGGTTGTCCTGCCTTCAGCACAGTCTTTTGCAGCAGTCCACAGCAGGTGCATTACTCCAGGTGGTGGAAGATGCTCTGCTCGTTCTGGCGGAGGCACCTTCTTCAGAAGAAAGGGAGTGTCATTTCCCTGGGTAGACTCTCTACCAGCCAGCTGGGGTCACCAGCACCAAAAGGGATGGTCCTGCTCTTCCTCCACATTCACCTCGCACACCCATGTGCCTACACGTGCCTACACACACCACACACACGATGCCTACACAGACCACAGGCATCACACACTCCTGTCCCATCCTTGCACGAGTTCTGCCTCTCACCTCACCCCAAGCCCAGACAGTTCAGCACCCCAAAGCAGCAGAAAACTAAGCCAGAAGGAAACAGGAAAACCCAGCAAAAAGCAGGAATCACTTTGGAAACAGCTTTTCTGGACTCCTGCCATTCCAGGTACCTAGGAAACTTAGGTACATTTATGTGGGTTTAAGGTGTAGCTGTGCAGCCATCTCGTGCAGCACCCCGCCGGGCACTGGCTCAGGGAAGGCATTTTCAAGAGCTTTACCAGGAATCAGAATGAAATGTTGATGGAGGAGCCAAGTGCTTCTTTTTCTTCAGCTGGCTCCAACCTGCAGCATCATCCTCCTGTCTGAGAGAAACCCACAAGAGGTTTTTAAGTTCATTAAAGTGCAAATATATGTTGAATATTCTCAGAAAAAAAGATTTAACTCTGACTCTCATCTTTCAGTTAGCAAAATGAGGGGACCGTTTTCTTGTAATTGCTTTCAGAACGAAGGAGAGACCTGTGGAGGGGTTGCCTGGGGACATCTTCCTTATTATAGATGAACTCTATCAACATGTCTGTCAGAAAGGCTTCTCTGCACTGAGCAGCCCACTAGACATGATTTATGTCTAAGATTTATATCTGTCAAGCCACATGTTACACATATTATATGTGTGTTGCCTCCCCTTACTCAGAGAGGGCAACTATAATATGCTTCTGAGATCATCCTTGTCAGTTTTCTCCACTTGCTAAAATTATTTGTGATTTAAGATTTGTGATTTAAGTGATTTAAGCGAACTGGTACGATGTAAAATTTCTCCCCCCCTTTTTTTTTTTTTAATAGCCCTCATAATTTGTAACCTGTTGTTGTGCCTCTAAGTACTGTGTGCAGAGAAACATGCTTTGGCCCTTTTTTAGCCATGCAGACTTAGATGGTTCCACCACAGTAGTGAGAGCGGGACCCTGGTTTCGGAAAGTGCCTGCACAGGGTAGGGTTGTGCTGCAGCACCACCTTTCCCCAAAGAAACCACCACAGATGTGCAGGAAAAGGCATTACGGTAACATCTGCAGAAAACACAGGTTATCAACACCTGGCAGTAATGACATTTAAGACCACTGTGACCACTTCTTCTGAACAATATGGTGTTCCCTGGAGCAGTTCTTGTTGCATATCCCCAGACGTGCGACTCCACCTGGAGCTGCCCTGCTCCAAAATCTCTTGGATCAAAGCGCCTGGCACAAGCACATAAAATACAAACCTCCTTGTCACCACATTAGGTCAGGATAGCCCAAAAGCTGCCTTCAGTTAGACTGACATTTACTAGCTATTAAAATCAGCTATGGACTTGCTGTTTCTCAAAATGGGAACTTTTTTTACAGCTTAGTGCCAACTTACCTTCTACCTGCTGGGCCAAACCAAGCATGGTAATGATCGCAGCAGGATCAGTTCAAGGGAAAACAACCTCCCTGCTCCTTCAAAATGTTGCCCTAAGGACATCTACTACATACATATGTCAGGTTTTTTATTCACAGCATCATACTTCAGTTCAGCTGCTCATTCCCCATGGTTCCCAGTGTATTTTTAGTTGGACGTTTTCTTACGGACTCCTTGCTCTGTGATCACTGGAGCTTGGCCCCTGTGTGACTGTAGAGGTCAAGGGCTGGTGGGAATCCTTTTCTAACTCTGCAGACGAGCTTTGGAGCGGGGCTGATCAGTTGGGTCCTGCGGGAAATGGCCTGTCTCTGAAAGCACAACAAGCTGATGGATTACCGCAATTTGAGTCGTCTCCCAGCTGTACAGTCTGTGTAGCTTTGTCATTGCAGCTGCCAAAAAGGCAACGTTCCTCTTATAGGCATTGCTTGAGACTTCTTCTGACAAAATTCATCACCTTTCTGCCCTTTAACATCCTCCTTCCATACTGTCTTCCATACTGAAAAGAAGGAATTCTTTTCTGTCTCAGAAAGGTAATCAAAATACTGCATATTCTTCCTGATTCAAATTGTGCATGAAGGAAAGCTGAGAACTTCATCTGATGTTCCACATTCGTGCACTGGGAACTTGAAACTTGAATCAAGCAAGTTAGAAAAGTCAAGCTGTTGAGTATAACTCAGAGACCCAATGTGATACATCAAGATGTCATTTAGTACACAAATAATAGTTTATGGTAGTGGAAAAAACACATAAAACATAAATTATGATAAAATCTGCTTCATTGTGCTTCTTGACTGGAAATCCAAGATGTTGAGACAGGATTATTTCACTAGAGTTGGTTGGGAACATTTCAGCAAAGGTTTTGGTTTTGTTTTGTTATGTTTTGTTACGGTTTAACTCCAGCCAGCAACTAGGACCACGCAGCCACTCACTCACTCCCCCCACAATGGGATGGGGAACAGAACAGAAGACTAAAAGTGAGAAAACTCATTGGTTGAGATAAAGACAGTTTATTAATAAGTAAAGCAAAAGCCACGCACACAAGCAAAGCAAAACAAGGAATTCATTAACTCCTTCCCATCGGCAGGCAGGGGTTCAGCCATCTCCAGGAACTCCATCACGTGTAATGGTTACTTGGGAAGACAAACACTGTAACTCCAAACATCCCCCCCCTTCCTTCTTCTTCCCCAGCTTTATATACTGAGCATGACATCATATGGCATGGAATATCCCTTTGGTCAGTTGGGGTCAGCTGTCCCGGCTGTGTCTCCTCCCAACTTTTTGTGCCCTCCGAGCCCACTCGCTGCCAGGGCGGTGCGAGGAGCAGAAAAGGCCTTGACTGCTTAGCAACAACTAAAAACATCAGTATTTCAACAATACTATTTTCATCCCAAATCCCAAACATAGCAGGATACAAGCCGCTAGTAAAAAAGTCAACTCTATCCCAGCTGAAATCATGACATGCTTTTAGATCAATTTGTCTACCATTTTGATGAAAACTTTCTGTTTCAGTGAAACTTCACTCAGGAAGACCCTTACTTCTAGAAAGGTCTTTGTGGGCAAAACAAGAAAGAACTTCCACTGTAAAATAACTCACAGATCTGTGGGTTAGTGCACATAACATACTAAAACACAAAAGACCCCTCGTTTGAATCCATTTTAAACTTTATGTTTGGAATCCTGGAAAGTGTTTTGGGTGTCACAAAAGACAAGCAATTCGCGCTTTAGATTTCCCTTCAAGACCCCAGCAAAGAGGCATCCATCTCTTTCCTTGGTGTCTTATTGCAATAGTGAGAGACCCTTATGTAAAAATCCTTGCCTCATTTTTAAACTTTACGTGTTGGTTTAAATGAGTTAAATTACAGCCATTTGTTTCTGTTAAGCCTTGCCTTCCTAAAGGCATTTTCTCTCAATCAAGGTACTTGTGTGGTGCAATGTTCTCATCTCTTAATTTTATTTTTGAGATGCTAAAAAAAGAATTCTTCTTTTTGCTTTATTTCAGGTTGGTTTCTTTTCCAGTTCTTTAAAATTTCTCAGGCTCTTCTCTCTGCAGTATTTAACAGTGTTTTTCAAATGAGCCGTGCAGATCAGATGCCAGACTGGTTTACTGGGGCCCTCAGCTCTTGGCCCCAGATGCTCCTAACTAGCTGACTCTGTCCCTGGCCATGGTCTGTACTCTTTGTTCTCATTTGGATGTCCTTTCATGTGGCTGGGCCAAAGCAAATCAAAGACTACAATAAGACCTTTCAACAAAATTGTTATTAATATGTATTACAGCAGTGCCCGGAGTTGCCAGTTGAGATGGAGACTGTATGTGCTGTCTAGCTAAACATTGTCTCTGTCCTGAAGCGGAGACAATCCCTGGGTAAAGTCTGCCACACTCCCTTGGAGTATCTCGTTGCTCAAAATCACTAGCTCCATTGAATTCAGCGGCACCATCCATGCATCAAAGTACTATTTTTCGTGAATGACAGCAGCAACAAACAGCCAAAGCGATCTGGTTAAGTTTAGAATTAACCTGTTCCCTGGACGTGTGATATTTCTTGAATTCATTGTGAAAGACAAGGTGAAGGAGAAATAACCCAAAAATCTGCCGAGCTGCTTGCAAATCCTTTGTAAGAATCCTATTTCTTCTATGAGGGAAATAAGAGACATTTTAAAACCAGGATTTCAGAATGACAATTCATTAAACTGGTAGGTAAGGACATATTCTATGTCTGTATGGATTTGTGTCTCGCAAGACTTCAAAGGATTCAACTGATGATGTAAAAATTAAATGATTAAAAACTTTACTGGAAGACTAGTAAATCAGAATGACACTTGGCTATTCCGTTTCTACATTACTAAACTCCATTATTAATATCTTCTGGCTATTACTGGGGTGATATCACTGCGGAGGGGCTTGCTGACCTATCAAAGCCTCTAGAGTTTAATTAATAACAATAAACTGCTGCATAGAAGTCTTTCAGATCAGGTAGCAAATTGCATTTGAAACTATCACCTGTGCTTGAGCATGAATAAAGTATGGATTTTTTTCTCATGAGTGATACATCCTCCTCACCAGGGCAAGCCCTTGGTCCATGGTCCTGGGCCGGGCCTTCCAAGCACTTCTGTTCTGCTTCGGAAACATGGATGGAGGTACACGGGCCTGGAAGCTAACTTGCAAAATGAAATAAAGATCATGGAGCGTCCAGTGTAACCATCTAGTTTATAGTTCCATTGTCTCCGCATTAAGTCTCATTTAAAATGGGTAGATAATTCTGAGGATAAATGAGCTGTTAAGTTTAATTTACTCTCCTTTTCAGAAGGGGTTGAGGGCTTCTGTGAACATTGCAGAATTCCAATCTTCTAGTTAACCCAGAGCTTTATAAAACTAATTTATACATGAATGTTAAATATAGACAGAATAATAAATAGAGAACAACATTCTTTGTCTGTTTTAAGACACTGGCACATTAAATCTTCTTACAGACTTGCTCAGCTGCAGATAAGGTTGGAACATCCAGATTCCTTAGCCTAAAAAAATTCAGTTGCTTTGTCTTCTTTTTTTATTTGCAGAAAGACTCAGTTATGATGCAGATTTTTTTGGAACTATAGCTTCAAGTAGAAATCAGCTCAATTCTTTATCAGATGAAATGGACTCCTGCGTCTCTGTGTGCTTTGGGGATTAATTCAGAGAAGACAGAAGATGCGGATACCAAAGCTCCTACTAAATTGGAGCGAGAACCACAATGGCCCTCAGGCATCTTCAGTGCTTCAACGCCTGGTCTATAGAAGCCTGGGCCTTGGAGAAGAAAGCCCAGTCCTGAATTTGGAGCCCAGTTGCCTTCCAACAGGAACAGAGCCAGAGGGTTCAGACACATATCTCCCCACCCACTTGGTGGGTAGACCCCGCTTTGCCCTGGGAAGCTGTCCTACTTTGCAGCAAGGACTAAAAGCTTGAAGGGGACAGCAGCAGAGGGCATACAAGAATGAGAGGAGCTGTAGTTAATCCTTTAAGGGACTCACCCAGGAGGGAAGAAAACTGGTTTAATCCCTTCTTCAAGGGCTTTTCATGCAAATGAATGCAAAACAGGTAAGCTGCCTGTGGAAGAAGGACTGGCGTGCAAGTACCACACTTCATTCAGCCGTAAGCTCTGATGGGGCTGGGGACGAGAGCGAGGATCCCTGAGGGGAGGTCCCCTCAGCGATGCTGAGCAGCATGAGGTCTCTCTGCAAGGCTGATGGCCGGTCAGTCATAATTTCAGCACTGATTGCAACAGAAACAAGCCTGAGCCCAGGGATTTTGAAGTGTTGTAGGATGAAAGCTGCCACGCACAGTCAAACCACTGTGCAATAAGGCATCACTTTAATCCATTAACTCTCCATTATGGGCTAAGTATGTTTCTTAATTACTGAGGGCAACTTTGGAGAGTGGCTTAACCACATGATTCTCACTAACATGAAAGAAAAGTTTATTGTTGCATCCTGGACTTTGCCTAATATCTTAATTTCACCCTCAGAGCCATGCCTGCAGGCAGCAAAGTCAGATGAGACCCATTTAAGGAAAAATGCGGTTTAGCATCAGCATTCAGGATTTAGTGCACATAGCTTGATCCTCTCTTTATTTGTAATTCCCTGTTCAGTCATTTCCCTTCTATGCTGTGAGAGCATCTCGTAGCGCTCTGAAAAGGCCAGGCTGAGGGTTAACATGTGGTGCAATTACGGCAGAGTTGTTTTTCCTGAATTTAAGGAATGTGAACACAAGGCTTCCTGGGCCTGGTCTGGTTTTTAAAAGCAATTGTGTCAAGCATGGAACAGGAGGCAAGGAACAGACAGGGCTTTACAGCCTTTTTCTCCTCCCTTGGGCTGCCTCCAGTGTCACCAGTGC
>NW_009646421.1:402506-423553 GCF_000708025.1 Charadrius vociferus
CCCCCCCCCCCCGCCACTTCAAAATACTCCTCTTCCAGAAAGGAAATCAATGGCTTGTTCTGGTAGTGCTGCACTATTCAGCAAGTCTCCCCAAATTCACAATAAACAAGGTCGTGGGGAGTGAGTTTAGAGGTGTCAGTGCGGAGCAGACAGTTGACCCCTTAGACGTTGAGGGTCTTGGTCTGGAAAGCCATCTCTGCCAGTGGGAAACTCGTTAGAAGTGTTTCTCCTCTCTCCATTTCAGCCCCTTCCCTCCCACTCATACGCTGCAGGTCATGCTTCCCTCAGTTATGCCACAGCAGCTGCTTTGGGAACTGTGCTGCAAACAGGATCAGTTCAATGATCTCGACTTAAAAATAAACCCTGTTTTTATTATTCTTTAGCTTAAATCATTTCGATAACCTGCTTTGCAGCCCAGCCACACAAGCTGTTGCATTGCTCCGTGGAGGGGGCAGAGACGTGGTGTTGGAAGGGAAATTGTGGCTGAGGAACTGTTTCATTGAAATACAGCTGCGTTCATCCGTAAGGTTCCTGTAGCACAACCTGGATATTCCAACATGTACGGGGCTCCTTGGTCATTAATACTGAGCTGTACACTGCTTGGTCGGGCAGTAGTATGAATTTACGCCCGGTGAAACATGGACACACCATTGTACGTCTGCTGAATTTGCGACATAATGCACGATGGACTGTGTCATCTTTAAATACTTATGCTGACCTTATCTTACAGGAAGCAAAGCAATACCTTTCCTCATGGAAAGACTGCAAGGACAAAGTCACCTTATCGACAGTCCTGCTTGTCTGGAATTAACTTCAATAAGCAGAATTAAGCAGCTAAATCAAGCCCATATTTTGAAAAAGACTCCTTGCGTTTTTGAAGGAGACCCTACTGGAAGATTCATGGCTATTTGGCACTGGTAGCTTCTATTTTGGTGCATCTTTAAGGTGGGAGGACCCCATGGCTGATTATGCCAGTCTTGGGCTCAAGTGCCTCAGTGTCAGGCCCAGAGGTGCTAGTAAGACTTTTTGCTGTATCTAAGGCAGCCTATGGAAATGGCAAGGAGAAGGGGAAGGAGAAGAAGGAGAAGGAAAAGGAGAGGGAGAGGGAGGAGGAGAGGGAGAGGGAGGAGGAGAGGGAGAGGGAGGAGGAGAGGGAGAGGGAGGAGGAGAGGGAGAGGGAGGAGGAGAGGGAGAGGGAGGAGGAGAGGGAGAGGGAGGAGGAGAGGGAGAGGGAGGAGGAGAGGGAGAGGGAGGAGGAGAGGGAGAGGGAGGAGGAGAGGGAGAGGGAGGAGGAGAGGGAGAGGGAGGAGGAGAGGGAGAGGGAGGAGGAGGAGGAGGAGGAGGAGGAGAAGGGGAAGGGGAAGGGGAAAGGGAAGGGGAAGGAGAAGGAGAAGGAGGAGCTCTCACCCAGACATCCTCTATGTAATACCATGCTCAGAAGTACTAAAACAGGATTGATCTCAGATGTTGGGACACAGATGGGAAGAGGCAGGACCTGCTTGACTACTGAAAGAAGAGAACAGTTCATTTAGGCCACAGCTGGAAGGAAATGGTCTGGGGCCCACTGAATGCATTGGTTGAATAGCATGTGGTGCAGAAGGCACTGGTGAAGGTGAAAGTTTGCGTATGAAAACAACCTTAACCTAAAGAAGCGCATATTTAGCTGTTAGTCTTAATACTAGAAGACCCCAGTTGTGCACCCCTGGGTGATTTATCTGGTTCAAGGATTAACTGTGCTTGATTGTATGCATCAACAGCTCATGTACAGTCAGTTTTACTGGTTTAGATGCACACTGATGCCTGCAAATGTAGCTGTTCTTGGGTCTGGAAGATGTACAGCTGCTTCAGTGTAAAGCTGAGCTTATAAATCATGTTGCATCCAGGCTAGCTCTGTGAGAAACGAGCTTAGGAATCTTGGTACGACACAGTGAAGAGCATGCTCTGTCAAGCTCATAAACCTTAGTGCATTGCATGAATCCACTGCTCCTGCTCTCCCCAGCTCCCATACGATCAGAGACTTTTTGCTGCTCAGCTTCAGCTGTGCAAACCACGCCTAATATACCTCAATTTAAATTTTTCACACAACTCAGCATTTCCAAAGATGTTAGCTGAACCATCCAAAGGTTAGACACTAGAAGGACACATGAACATGTAAATAAATGTACTATATGCACACATACACCATCCCATGGAAGCACAGGATGGTTTGGGATTTCTCAGTGGTGGAAACAGGCGTAACTCAAGGCAATGAAGTGAAACTAAAGAATGAAAAATTTACATTAAATAAGAACAGTACAATGTTCTGGATTATGCAGTGTCTTGCATGAGAAATAGCCCACATTTCTTATATTCAACTACGATTGAATTAAATATTCAAAATGCAACACAGGGAATAATTTTTCATTAAAGGTGAGACAGACACAGAGATAAACCTACTGGTCTTTTTCCCTGTCTACTTGCCATGAATCTGAGAATGATTAATGGATTAATTTCCCACAAAATATGTAGAAAAGTGCCTTTTTACCAGTCAAAACATAACTGAGCTTGTTAAATACTTTATTGAACTCAGCTAAGTCTGTTCATATGAACAAGGCAACAAAGATTAACCAAATGATGATCATTTTCTGATTTGCCTGAAAATGTCATTGTAGCCACTGCCTTTGCACCTGAGTCTGAGCCAAGGCAAATTTATAAGCTGGATCTACAGCACAGCCCGCTCCACACATGGTTTTTATACTAATTTTAACTATTTTTGACTCAAGGTGTGGCCTACCCTGAGGAAGTTAAACAACACTGCCCTGGGGCAGATGCTTAAACTGTATTTCTACTGGAACTTGTGGCTACCTTAAGGCGGGTGGCCTATTTTCATCACAGTTGCATCCAGCCCAAGCAAGGGGCTGAGACGTTTTGTGTCAGCAGTCCTTAAATCATGACTGGCCTGAAGCCAAACTATTTCTGCCTTTTTTCAGCTGAAGGACCTGAGCATAGTTACTTTGCTGTGTTGAGTGGGACAACAGCATTAACATGAACATTAGCAGATATCCCTGGGCAAGTGGATGTTGTCAGACAACATCCTCAGCCACCACCTGCATAACTCTATTTATCTCGTTCTTTTTTTGTTTGTTTGTTTTTAATGGGGGAACCTTCCTCAAAGGCACACCGAGACTTAAATTCTTACATTGCAGAAGGGGGATGTGATGTTTCCTACCAGCTATTCTTTTCCTTGGGTTCCCCCACATATCGGCCTTCTAGATATTTCTTCAAAGGTACCTGTTATCCTCCATTAACAGTAAAAGGGAAGCTCTAAGTCTAAATAGGACTTCTGGATTTCTGTGCTGAGGCCAAGTGCATCATTTTTAAGCTTAATGCAGGCACCAGACTCGGGAGATCTGAACGTTGCTTATTGAGTTTGTCCTTATAACTCCCTATGAGACAGGGAAATACTCTCCTTATTGACAAAATCTTTTATCATACCATAGTCAGCACAGAAAAGTATTTACATCTGGATCTTCTCTTTTACTCCATCTGAATTCTGCCTGGCCTTTTTTTCCCCCTGAAATTCAGCATTGATAAGGCTGACATCATGAGGCAGTTCAACTTTTCTGCGACTGGAACAAAATTTCCTACACATTTTGATAAGTCACACTGTCTAAATATGGAGGGCGTAACATTTTCAGCAAACATCCCACTTGTAAATGTGAACGACAGCTTTAGCTGAGAACAGGCAACAATGCCTGCAAGCTGTGCCAGGGCAGGTGAGGTAAGAGAAACAGCTGACTTCACTTCTTTCCTACCTGCCAGTAACATCAGCACAATGGCTCATTATTCCTCTGCTTACTTATGGGCTGTTGTATATTGACCCTTGCAGTATCAGACCGTATTAGTACTGAATCTCGATCTTCATACCTCCTCCTCTTCTCTAACGTGGAAAAAGGCAAAACTCTTATAAGTATTCCTTTTTAAAAAGCACAGCTATTATGAGACTTCCTTATCTTGCAGATGACCGACATTACTTGGATTCAAAACTTCTGAAGACGAGTGGCTTCGTGCAGATCTTTGCGTATAACAAAATAAGTTAAACTGGCATGAGAAAATATGGTCCAAGTATGATACTGGCTGGCAAAACTGAGGTTAGGCAACCATATCCCTCTTTCTCACCGATCAGAAAAGGTCTCCACTATGGTTTAAGCAGACCTGAGGGTCTTGGCCCACGGCAGGATGAGGCTGAGTTCAAGCCCAACATTTTGAGGACAGGCTGGATGCAGGACATGCCGGAAAATCACCAACCCCGGCACTTCCACGCACCTCCCTTACCCGGGTTTGGGGAAGGGGAGTGGGGGGGAAGGACCTGCCTCAAAACGCTGGAGCTGATGGAGACTGACATTTATCAGGAGAGCTTTGAGGGACCGAAGCTCTTCGCCGGAGTGCGCTCCAGTGAGCTCAGCCCCGGCGGAGGGACCCGACGGGCTCTGCCTCCCTCTGCTGGGCGCTCTCCCCGCCGCCACCCGAACCCGCCCCGCGCCGTCCCCGCCTCTCCTTTTGTGGCGTAATAACTACGTCATGGGCTTCAGGGCGAGTACCCGCTGGCAGCGGGTGTCTTCGGGGACTTGTTAAAGCTTTTAGGTTGCCTCCTCCAGCGATCCAGTGAGGGGAAGGTGGTGGTTCCGCTCCGGTGGTGCCTATTTCAGGGTATCGGGAAAACACAGTGTAAATTACTCATTTCTGACACATGCAGTGATGCCATAAACACCTGAGAGCAATACGAGCTGTTTGGTTTTTTTCAATGACACAAGTCGGTGCACTGCCTCTGATTCTTCTGTAACTAACCGCAGTGTAAATCTACCCCAAGAACTGTGGGCTTCAGCATCCCACCCAGCGCAGGTTCATCCACGTGCTCACCAACCACACAGGTGGCTGTATAACACCAACACAAGTACCAGCAGGATCTTAATTCCAGTAGCCGCTCCGGGGAACATTAAAATCCAATGTGCATCTTTGAAAAAGCAGAAAGCAATATTTTTGATCAAAACAAAAGTTGCCCTCCTTAAATGTTAGGTATGAAATCTCATACAACACATAAAATACTGTGAAGTATCACACAGCAGTATTTGCAGACTCTGCTTGTGCTGCTGGAATTGAAAGCGTTCACCGTTATTTAACAACCTATAAGCAAGGATGTGTGTATGAGGATTCCTCCATAGATGTTTCCCCTTTCTCAACCTTGAAACTCCAATTTTGGGAAGTCTGTGCGCAGACGTGGCATGGGGCCAGATCCCACAGCCGTCCACTCCCAGCCACGCACCCACGGAAGCAAGTGGATACAGGGTGAAATAAAAAGAAACCATTCTATGACGGCTTAAACCCATCTCATCTGAGCCTGCCACAGTCATCTCCCTCTTTTCCTTCCCTCTCCAAAGCTGGCATCGCTGGCTTCACGAGAGGACATCTGTCCCGCAGCTGAGTCCGAGAAGGATATCAGTTTAGAATCATAGAATCATCAAATTGCTGAGGTTGGAAGGGACCTTTAAGATCATCAAGTCCAACCATTAACCTACCTTGATAAAACCACTTCTAAACCATGTCCCTAAGTACCACATATACCCTTTTTTTAAACATCTCCAGGGATGGCGAATCCACCACCTCCCTGGACAGCCTGTTCTAATGTTTAATAACCCTTTCAGTGAAAAAACGTTTCCTAATATCCAGTCTAAACCTCATCTGACATAACTTGAATACATTTCCTCTCGTTCTATCACTTTTCACCAGGGAGACGAGGTCAGCCCCCACCTCTCTACAGCCTCCTTTCAGGTAGTTGTCGAGGGTGATAAGGTCTCCCCTCAGCCTCCTCCAAAACAACCCCAGTTCCCACAGTCGTTCCTCATAGGACTTGTCCTTCAGACCCCTCACCAGCTTTGTAGCCCTTCTCTGGACATGCTCCAACACCTCAATGTCCTTCTTGTAGTTTAGTTTAGAGGTGTCTCTGGAACAGCTTTTGAGCATACTAATATTATACAACTACCGGGTCCCCTGCCTTCCGACAACAGACAGAAGTTATTTCAGACAGCCTATTAAATTGGGGGACTGTAGCAAAAGCAGAGGCATTCTATGACATACAGCAATTGCACTTTTAGCATGAATTACCTGTTTTTGCAGGAGCTAGAAACTGTTTTTCTTGCCAATACTGAAAGAAACCAGTTTCCGCTGAGTGCTACCCACTGGGTCTCCAAAAATAAACACCGTCGTCTTCTTGAGACCACACAAAAACCCTAAGGAAAATCTCTGTGATGCTTTGACAGTACAATTTGGTTTTATGCTTTTTTTACACGGACGGTCTAATGATCTCACACTAATCCCACGGACATCAGGCATCTGCACCTACAACCAATTTACCTGCAACTATGGGTAAAGTGCTGAACAACAATCCCTTTATTTGCTTTCTGATTACATTAGTACTTTTCCTAAATAAAATCAGAAACACTGCCATACCTTCTATTCTCAAGGTCCCAGTGCATTTTACTGCACGGATTGATTAGATCACCTCAGTCAACTGACCCGTACAAAGTGGGTCTGGTCAAAAATAGAACAGAGAGCCTTTTGGAGAACTCATTACCCTTTTTCTGGGAAAGCAGTAATTGGAAATCCTATTTTAAATAGCTATATCTAATTTGTTTTAATAGTCAAAGATTAATTCCCCCTTTCACTGCTATAAATGTCTAAAACACCTTAATTATCAACTCCTTAAATCTAGCACATTCTTTCTCAGCTATTAACACATATCTCTCTGCTGCTAAGCAATGCTGAGAATCGATGGGGGTACGCTGCACTCATTTACCTCCACAACAAGAGGCAGCCCACATTGCTGCCAGTGCCTCTGTTATTAATTATTCCCACTGATTTCCTTCATTCAGAGTCTCTGCTGATAATGTGAACCATTCCGTGTTGTACGGTGGCTTTTGTTCCCATGGAGCCTATGAGATTTTTTTGTCTTTAGCCATCAGTGACAACTGATGGTGCTGCAGAGGAGATCAGAAAAGCCAGCAGGTCCCAAGGTGGCCTGAGGTAGCCATCATGGAGCCACAAGAGTGGGGTATTTCCACAGGGGACGAGCCAGGAGTGACATTTGTACAGGCTGGGCAGCCACGAAATTGGTGTCTTTTATCTCAATGTACATCAACTTCATTCCCTGAAATATTGGTCTGCTGTGGCTGGTTCATCACTGCAGAAGTACCAACACAGCAGGAAGCCTTGGCCAAGAGCGGGGTTACCAAACCGCCCCACAAAGCCCGCCTCAGCAGCGCCCTGCAGAATAGTCATTTCATTCAGTACGGCAAGATTCGTAACCCAGGGCTCAGATCCCGTAAAGCCAGAGCGACTCTTTTGTATGCTCCCCTATGTCATTATCTTTTGTAAAAAGGAATCCAAATGTCAAGCAAAGGGAAGAAGGAAAACAAATACAAATCATTTAAATAGAGAACAGAAAGTGAATAGAAAAAAATAGGCAAAAGAGGATGTAACAAACACTGTATGCCTGAAGCAAAAGAACAAACCCTGCATTTACTTGTGGTATCCAAACACAGAAAAAAAAAAAATCCACTGATTTCGTTGATAGCAGAATCATACCTTGGCTTGATGCCTGTGAGATTGCAAGAAACAACGTCTATGTTTTCCATCTGAAATAACCCCTCCATACTGAAAATTCACTACTCACTTTTGTAGCTCCCTCCTACTGATGATTTTTCCATCATATGGGGGGTCTGTGGTTTCTGAATTGTACTTCAGTGGTGTTTGGTGACCTATGAAATCCTCCCATATTTCTGACAATACCGCAACACCTGTCTTTTCAAAGCAACACAGCCTTCTGCCAGGCCTTCATCAGCTTCAAGGACTTCAGTGGTCACTGAAGTCATAAGAAAACCCATCTTCACAGCTGTGTCAAGGCTCATTTATGATTATAAAGATCTCTGCATTCAAAGTGGATCCCTAATTTTCTTTGGGGGGGTCGATGTGTTGCCTTGTAGTTAGAATTTTAGCCATTTTCATTAACATTAAAGTTGTTTTGCAGGTAACAGGTGAACTATTTTAGCCTTGAAAGGGAACTAAGAAAACGAAGGGTATGGACAGCAGGCTTCCATCTACCACATAAATTTACTCCTCCTTTGAAAAACGTGTAGGATGCCTGCCGAGCAAAACAGTTCAAAGGCACTACAGACATAATCAGGAAGAAAACCAAACCAAAACAAAACTGGAACTAGACAGAGAGCAAAAGATGTATGAGGAGAGGTAGTTGTCCTAACAGGTCAGCATTATAAAGAAGACAGAGCAGTAGGATATGCCCAAATGGGTCCTATCACTGGATTTCACCAAATTCATTCAAAGCAAGGGCTGACTCCCAATATTCCTGCCCGTGTGAATGCCCTGACAGTGAAGCTACAGACTCCACTTGTTGTGTTTTGGAGTTTTCAGTGATTTTTTGTTTCACGTTACACCTTCATTTAGAAGGAGACCGAGAACGTGCAGGTCACAGCAACCCAGACCCTGGTGCTGGAGGCTCTCCACTCCAAGCTAACCACAATGAGTGCGTGAGACCTCTCACAAGGAGGAAGGAACTGCATCCCCCAAATCCACAGACTTCCCAGTAAGAACCGTACCCAAGAACACAACCTCTTTCAGAGAACCTAGCTCTTTGCTTCCCTGCAAGTGAAAGGCAGCATTTTCTCCAGTTCCCAGGGTGGGGGGAAGCAAAGCAAAACTGAATTTTTAACATTTGCGGTTATGACAAAAAAAGGTACAAGGGTTGCTCTTGTTTTTTCAGCTGTTCAGGTGGGCAGCCAAATGAAAATATGACTTTTTCAGATAGTCCCACCCAGGTGTCAATTAGCTGTGAATGTGTAGATTCAAAGGTTTCAGTTATTGACACCAAACCACCTGTGGTTAATGTATTCAGTGCGTGTTGCAGTGTATTTCTAAGAACTGATAAAAGATTGCGAATGCAAAAGGTTGCCTGTTTTCTCTCCAGCTAATGCCAGTGGTCCTAACGGTCCAGGAAACTTGCCCCTCCCTTCAACCTTGCCTCCTCTAAAATTTGGAGCTTCTTAGTAGCTGCTAACAGCTCTTTCCAGAGAATGAACTGTTAAGCATCACATGTAACCACACCCCACATAGAGAGGTGGTGTCCCCCTCCCTCCGCAGTAACAATCCCATAGAATTCCCCCATAGAATCATAGAATGGTTTAGGTTGGAAAGGACCTTGAAGATAGATCATCGAGTTCCAACCCCCCTGCCATAGACAGGGACACCTCCCACTAGACCAGGTTGCCCAAGGCCACGTCCAGCCTGGCCTTGAACACCTCCAGGGATGGGGCCTCAACAACCTCTCTGGGCAACCGGTTCCAGTGAACAAATACCTTCTCTATCTAGTGCAGTAATTTACCTTCATTATGAGCTGATTTTTTAAGAATCATGTGAAAACTTCACTAAACTTGATGGAAGACAAGGGTCGGGCAAGGAGTGGGTCTGTGCAAACCTCATAAAGTTCAACAAGGCCAAGCGCAAGGTCCTGTACCTGCGTCAGGGCAATCCCCGGTACCAGTAGAGGCTGGGGGATGGATGGATTGAGAGCGGCCCTGTGGAGATGGACTTGGCGGTGCTGGGGGATGAAAAATCAGATATGACTCAGCTGCATAACAAGAAGCATGGCCACCGGGTCGAGGGAGATGATTCTCCTCCTCTACTCTGCTCTCATGAGACCCCATCTGGAGTACTGCAACCCACCCTGGGATTTCCAGCACAAGACAGAAATGGACCTGTTGGAGCGGGTTCAGAAGTGGCCACAAAAATGTTTAAAGGGCTGGAGCACCTGTCCTATGAAGAAAGACAGAGAATTGTGGTTGTTCAGTCTGGAGAAGAGGAGGGTCGGAGACCTTACTGCAGCCTTTCAATATATAAAGGGAGGTTATAAGAAAGACAGAGAGAGACTTTTTCCCAGGGCCTGTAGTGACAGGACAAAGGGCAACATTTTTAAACGAAAAGAGTGCAGGTTTAGATTGGACATAAGGAAGAAATTTTTTACAGTGAGGGTGGTGAGACACTGGCACAGGTTGCCCAGAGAAGTTGTGGATCCCCCATCCCTGCAATTATTCAAGGTCAGATTGGATGGGGCTTTAAGAACCTGATCTAGTGGGAGGTGTCCCTGCTCAAAGCGGGGAGGTTGGACTAGATGACTTTTAAAGGTCCCTTCCAACCCAAACCATTCTGTGATTCTACGAAATCCTACCAGCAGCCCAAGCTTCCACATAATTCACACAGTCTAAGTATTAAATGCTCTGGAAATACACAACATCAAGTCCTCCTTCACAAAGCTTTCTTCCCTATTTTAGTGGTGTCGTTTTGCAGTACCACAACCCCTGCAGGTCTTACTTTCTCAGTGAACCCATACATACATCAAGTTAGTGTAACTAAGCAGAGAACCAGGCTGCAAGACATGTATTTTGAATGAAATTTCCCCCAAAAAACTGTCAACTGCTCCTTTCTCATTTTTATTTGCATGTGTTCCCCATCCCCCGTAAGATGAAGCTCAACGCAAGCCTGACTGCTGGTTGACGCTGTGAAATAAAAAGCTGATTTGGTTTGGCTTTTGGCCATTTGCATAGATCTTACTAATGAGACTTTGGATCTATTTAAACTCTGTTTCCAGCATGCTCCAGAGCCAGGATAAACTCTGCACTTGTGAGCACAGTGAAGCTCAGTGACAAGTCTGCACTTGAAAACAACTTCAAACCCAAACTCACCTGGCAACCCAGGCACACCCGGTATTTTACCCTTCCAACTTCTGCCACCCACCGCCCACTGTGGATTTACAAATTGGTGTCTAATTGACAAATAACTAAGCAGGCACCTGGATTCTCTTTTCTGTGTTGTGAGAGAAACTGCCTTTCTCATAACCAGTCGCCCTACATCTTACAGGCACTTTAGATTTTATCTGGACTAAAGGCTTTTGCCAGCCGCAGTCCTGCTAGCACAGGTTTCTGCTGGTGGTTTTGAGAAGCTGCCCAGAAAGGTACCTGGAAGCAGCCATGGAGAGTGGTAGGAGATCTTGCAGTGATAGCTAGCAAGACTCACACCATTTAACACACAGAGTGAAAATACACGCTAGGGTGGGCTAGTCCCAAACCTCTTTTCTTAAGTTCTTAAATTTAGCTTGTTCCAGGTCAGTATGCAAACGATTCTGTAATTTCTAGGGTCTGAAAGAGGTGCTGTGTGCTAGGATTTGGTTTCTCTTCTATAAGTTGCATTCACAGTAGGACTTTTTTTTTTTTTTTTTCAGTTTAACTGTACCCATCCAATATTTCAGCAAAATTTTTCAGCTACAGACCTGGCCTGAAAACCAGCTGGTTTTAATATCTTGGAAAAGTAATGTAGCCTCATGTAACGACATTAGAAACAGCTGATATTCTCATTTTTGCAATAAAAGAAAAATAAAATCATTTGATGTGGTGCCAGGTACAGTAGTACCTAATATGCTATCTCAACACCATTAAATTGAAATTTTGACATTTCCTGTCATTCTTTTCCCTTCAACAACAACAAAAAAAAAAACAGGCAACTAATTGGATAGCAAACTTGCCATGATTTCATGGAAATGTTTTTGTTTCAACAGAGGGTATTTTTGAAAGAAAATAATATATATGGAAGATCACTCTGACCTCCTCAAATTAGCAACAAAATGGTATCGATATCTAAGGGAGGATGATACACATATTTAAGGGAGGAAAGCAGAAGGCTGCTGCTGCTAAATATTTATCCACTGACATTTAGCTCTGAATTTGAGAGAAAGTGTCAGGGACAGATAAAAACCCAAGTGATCTACCTTTTACAGTGCATGTGATGATTTTGACTTACAGCTCAGCTCTCCAATGCATTTAATGGGGTTACACAAGAGTAAATACTGAGGCAACAGCTATAAACTATGTCTTGGAAAGAGCAGTTGAAACAATAAAGGCTCAGGCACCGGGTTGCTTATGCAAGTGTGTGGCTGCTGCAAAGGTCGTTTGCTGTATACCACTACATCCCCTTTTTCCAGAGCACATGAACTGGGTTTGCAGCATGCTGCCCAGTGGCTGTGCGCTCCCAGGATTTAGTTTAGCATCTGATTCCTGGGAAGACAGTCACCATCCGTAAAGTACCGCAAAATCTCAGCCCCTCCTGAAAGCAGTGGGACTCAGAAGCTCAAGAGCTGTGCAGGGCCAGACCTCTCCAGTGGCCCTTCCAAACTGTTCGGAGTTGAAAAATACAGTGCAATTCATCCTGCAAACACAGCTGGAGCTTCAATAACAGGTGTGCAGCACCTGAGAGATCTCCCTAGCAAGATTTTCTCATTCATTTAAGTTAATTTAAGGCCTCGGAGGACATGGTTACGCAGACATTGTTTTGAACGGCTATAGTGCCCTACAGAGCTCCCATTCCCCTTTGCAAACTCTCACGCCTGTGTTATCCCTTTACTGAGCCAAATCAGGTGTGTTTGTGCAGCCGTGTGATAAACTGATCTGGCTGGAAAACAACCTCTTGTTTTCTGAATCATTCCGGGCTGTCCCTGTTCCACCGCATGGTTCACTCCCTAGCTGCGCAAGCCGCTGCAAGGGTGGTTCGGAGAGGCGATGGGAACAAGTGGTCACGAAGAGGGAGGCAAGAATCGAGCTGGTAAAGCGGCTTAGGCAGCACCACCACCAAATGTGAAACTAGGGTCTGACGTTGTATGTGTTGCAAGGAAATAAAAGAAGCCACAATAGCGTGCGAACAAGTGCTGGCTCACAAACCTTTGGCATGGGCTCAACCATGTGCAGGACACTTTAAGGCCAACCCCCAAATCCCTCACATAGCTGTTACAGAAGTCCTTGGGCCACACAAAGAAAAGTGGGAGGAAATCAGAGCTGTAACTAAATTCGGGTGAAGTTAGGTCAACATATGAGTGAGTTCAGGAAGGGAAGTTCTCATGATGTATCTTGGTAAGGTAGAGACAGCATAAAGCCTGCAGCTCATACGCTTCTTGCAATTAGCTTCATCCACGCACGACAAGCCGGGCCTGCCTCATTTCTACTTTCCCATTTAATAAAATGCTTTAAACAAAATATTCATTCTTTAAAGGCTGGAGCTGGGACCCTAATTTAGGTGTCTACCGCATAGGTTTCTGATCTCTTCTAGCTGTTTCCTCTTAGGAGGAACTGAACTGCATCCTAGATGTGCACAAGCACCAGGCTGGCTGGGGATGACTGGCCCAGAAGTGGGGGCGGAGGTGTTGGGTGAAACGTGTGGCTCCTCATCTGGGAGATCGGGTCAGTCTGCACAGCCCCCATCTTGGCACTGTGGGGTGGGTAACAGCCGCTGGTGTGACAGGATGCGAGTGGGAAAAGTGTGAGTGAAGAGAGTCCCTAAAACCGCCGGCAAGGGTGCTTGCCCCAAAGCACGTCATGCTAAAGAGGAAAATAACAATAATGAAGTTTGCTTAAGAGATGGCCATCAGCTGGATTAAATAGTAACGAGGAAATTACTGAGACTTCTGGGAAAAAAAAAAAAAAAAAAAGAAAAAGGGAGTCAGCTTCAAAAGAAGTCTAAACAAAGCATACAAGTTCATGGTAAGGGAAGAGAAACCTGGCCTGACAATGCACAACATCACCTGATCAGCATGGCATTCATAAGTTATGGGTGTCTGTAGCTCTGTACATGTGGGAGGGGGTTGAAATTTGGGGGATTATTCATAGAAGGGTGTTCAGGCATTTGTAGGTATTTTTTAACATTCTGGGTTATCTGTTGTATTGCTGATACTGATCCCACATGCGTAGCACACTGATCATCAGGTGATTATGTGACATTAATAAATCAATGACCAATTGTTAATGAATTCCTGTGATTGAAACCACGTGGGTGGAGCACTTTATCCCTGTGATGGGAACTAACAAATTCCACTCTTCTCCCACTGGCAAAAATACAGACTGGAGTAGAAGTAAGACTGAAAAACCTTAAATGCAGGTGTATTCATTGAGTCCCTCCCTGAGACAACCCTTCTGGAATTCTAAATTCCTTGATAATCCTGGATTTTTCTTCTTTTTCTCCTCCAGCAGTGTTTTAGTGTCATTCAAGGCAGACAGGAGCACATTCATTAGCCCAGATCACATGAATGTGTCTATGTGGGAGGAATTTAGCTCCATAACAATGCTGATAATACTATTCTACTGCATTTCCCCCTCTACATTTGTACTAATAGGCTGGTTTGGATATTCTGGTAATTTTTCCCATGTATGAAAGTATCAGTATCAGATGTGAATTTCACTATATATGTTTCTTTTGTTTCATGCCAAAAAACCAGCTTTCTCCATCATTGCTAAATTCAGTGATTTCAGGTCACAAGGCTGTTTTTCCATTTCAAGTCAGAACTACAAAGTTTCAGCATATTACCGACAGGGTTTTTATTTAAAAAACAGCACTTCACTGAGAAGTATCACACGATTTCAGTCTCTGTGTGTGCATATTTCATCTATGTTTAGAATAGAAAACCTTTCATGAATAACGGGTAATCATTAAAAAAAAAAGCACTTTTGGTTTAGACTGTGTTTTCTCATTCATTGGTACCACATTTGTGCTGCAGCATCACTTAAGAGTATAAATTTCATCTATATGAAGTGCGAGCACATAGTATCACTTCTGTCATGTCAGAGCAGAGGAGATGGTGTTTACACTGGCGGTGTGGTCCCTGGGGGCTGGCAGATGATACCTCATCCACTGTAAAATCTGCTTGGACAAAATTGCCTCTGCAAAATATGTATTATACTTCAGCTGGCATTACAAGTTTGCACCACTTTTTGTCGAGTAACTGCAGTGTTTTTGATCCAGTGCTTTGTGCTCTAGGACCCAGTTTCTCATCTCGTGGAACTGTGGCCTTAGATGGAATTCAGGCTGCATCAACTGGGCCACCACCCTCAATAAGATGAAGGGCTTCTTGTCTTCATGAAAGCCAGCCTGTTCTTCACCACTGCATCATCTGGTCTAATAAAAGACATTACCTCTCACTGTAGGTATTGCTCTCTTTTAAGAACTTGACAATTCAAAAGTTTCCCTCTCTGAAAGAGCATCTTGACATTTCTATGTTCTCTATCACCAGAATAGTGTGTGAGCAGAATATGTCCACTATATGAATAAGACTGTTCTATCACAACAAGAAAACTTGTCCGGGAAGGAACCCTTGAATGGATTGCTCCCACTGGGTTTGCCTGGGTGGACAGCCGTGCCTCCATACACTCCACACGATTTCCTGGGGACTCTGTGTGCAAAAATGAGACTTTTGGCTCTGCTTGCAACACAAACACCACACCAGTTTGTAAGTCAGTGTAATTTAACGAATGCAAGACAGTCCCAGAGATAAAGCTCAACTGCTTTTGCAAGATTTGATTAGTTAAACAATTTAGTGTTGCAAATACTGAAAAGCAGAAGTTAATAAAATAACCTCAGCACACGGATTGGTTCATGTTACAGCTGAAAGGACAGTGGATGTCTAAATAGCAGAACTCCTGTTTAAAAATGGAAGGCAGAAGTCAGCGAATGACTAGTCATCTGTTTCAAAGATGCTGAACTGTGAACATCTGCATTTCCATCGACACTGTTAACCCTGATGAAATGTACCGACTGTAATTACTTTACCATCTACTGTGAAGACAAAATGGTTGGAGGAAAAAGAACTTTTTTGTTGAACTGGTACACATTTTATGTACTTTTCCATGTAGACAATGACCTAGAAGCTTGATGACAGAGGCAGCAGTGAGTATCTTGAAACAACTGAAAATATTTTGTCATCTGATGTCACTTTTCTTGCTTCTGCTGCTCAACCATTCAGCAGTACTTTTTTTTTCATGATGCTTTCATACATATTTTTTTTTTTTTGGTAATGAACAGCAGATGTCACCAGGACTTATCTTAGAAATTGATCTTTTAAGCAGCAGCCCTGCAGGCTTAGGAAATGGCATAAGAAGACACTACAGAATGCTCCCCAGGATTATTATATGGAAGCTTTTGAGTGTCTGCCTGACAAATGAGCCTCTCTCAGCAGCTGCTCTAATATTTTGAAGGGTAAGACATCCTGTGAAAATACTCAGTTCTTCCAATACGTTGCCTGGGAACTGCTTCTCGCCAGAACAGATGAAGCGTCACTTCCTCATCATGCAGCTCTCCAATGCAGTTACACAGTTCAGACGTCAAATGTCAAACCTGTGATTCTGGAAATGAAACATTTATCACTTACCAATTGGGTGCTGCACACTCGAAAGCAATGAGCCCTTTTATTCTCTTTAAATGAAGGAGGAACCTTAATGTAAATTTGGTGCACTGACTTCACATGTTCAATTGACTCACATAGTTTTTCCAAATGTCTCAGCAAAGACTGGAGGAAAAGAAGCTGTGCCTATCAGGCTCACCTACTTTAATGACTTGCAGTGACTAATCCCTCTGGATCTCTTACTTTCTCTGTTTGCAGCTACAGTTCTCAGCATTTTTATTTTGGGTGCCTTCCTGCATTATTTAATTCAGGCGAAATAATGTGATTTGCTACTGAAGTTTTGTCAGAAGAACAAATTCTTTCCTAGTAGCAAGTTATTCAGCCTCTGTGATGGGCAAAACAAAAAAGGAAAAAACATCTTTCTACAAGTGACTAGTCTGCCGATAGAGCTGCAGCTCCTTGATCCATTTTCTTTTGTAACAAAGCTCGTTTAACAAGCAATCTGCTCCATATTTTGACCCTGTCCACTTTTTCTTCTCACATACACACACACACTTCTTCATCTATATCAGCTTTGTGGAGCTGTGCTGTACATTGGCCTGCCGAATAATGAAATTTAATAATAAGCTATAATACCCCTTTAATTTTTTTTTTTCCTTTTAATGTATCATCTGAATTACAGTGCCACTGGCAACTGAAGGAGCAAGAAACTGCAGGGCAGATATGGGAACACATAGCTATGAGACAAGAGAGGTGGCAGCAAGGACAGGAACTTCTTAAACCAGTTTTGCCATCCGAGAAAATATATGATGTCTCTACTCAGACGAGATATGGAGAAGTACGGTCCACAGTAATAGTATCTGTTCTCTCTCTGTCACATATTCGTGCCAAGAAACTCCACCATCATCGGCAAGCAGTGTGTGAGCTCAGCTCTTTACCCAACGTAAAGAGGACTTAATGCAGTTGAGAGTGGATTCTTAAATGTCTCCATTTCCTCTGTCTTTAACATCCTGTGTGATTCACCCTTCTCCCTTTTTCTAGTTAATCCACTCTTCCCCACATGCTTCACTTCAGAAATTGCTGTGCAAATCATGTTTCTAAATTATTGGGGTTTTTTTCTGTTGTACTCATAAGGAATAGTTGCATCCTGAGCTACGCAAAAGGTTAAAAACAGAAGTTACGTAAATATGCATGTACACACGGTATTTTAAAGACACTGTATAATCCTTGCCTCAGCAGTTGTATTGCTACAGAGTTCACTATTGAAAACATCCAAAAGGGATGTTTTTTCAACTGTTTCTGATGTTCTGTTCATAGCTACCAGGATTAGCCTTTTCCCAAGATGCCAAGCTTTCCCATCTGCCTTGAAATGGACAATACTGGAAAGCCTTTACAGCCTGATTTTAATGGAAAACTGCAAGGAGCTTTGATTTTCCTTTCCCTGACCTCCCGAGACCAGCTTTACTCCTCCTGAGATGAGTTCTGCTCCATCCTTTGCTCTGTGATTTTCACTGGTTAAAAGGATGTGTGGACATGCACTTAATTCTGTCCTCTAATGACAATCTTTTCACTCACTACAGGGTCTTTAAAAAGGGCTTAATCCCATCTAAAACATGAACGTTCGTTTGGCAGTTGCATAGTACCAGTAATGTGCAGAGTCAGAGTTCCTGGGCAGGAATGGCCAGGGTGCCTTCAGCCTCCTTGCCCTTCCAATTTGGGTGGCTGAGCCACTCATAAAACACCTGCCAAACTACGAGGATTAAATGATGCTGTGGCAGAAATTATGGTCTTCGGCTGTAACAGCACTGACTACATATTTGTAAAGAAATATCCACCAGAACGAAGCAGGATGTGCATTGATGTGATGGAGATGTGCCACAGCATCGCAAGGTCTACCAGCAAACTGAGGCTATGGTAGCTTGCCCCGGAACAGCGTGGCCACCCACTCAGCAGCTGGGTGGAAAGCTGGGGACACTGTCACAAGTTGCTGTCCTCTGCCAGGGTACCACCGTCCTCAGGCATGCGTTGTATTTTGACTGGATGCCTGTAAATCAGCATGTCTGGAATTCTTTAGAGGATCAGCTGGCCACCAGTTTCCTGGATGTATGTTTGGCTTGGGATAGTTATCCGATCCTTGTAATTATTTTGGCCGTACATGCAATTATTTTTATACTTCCTTCTTTTAGCATATTGCTGCTATTTTTAACTTTAAGCCTATTCCAGGTAGCTTTTTTTGCTGGAGAATTAGGAATAATGATTCTTTACAAAAGGTAGAATTCAGTCATTCTGTAACATTAGCCTTAAAGCTTAAGGAAAAAAAAAAAAAAAAAAGAAGCCTTTGGGGCTTCTCTGTAGAAATCTTCTTCCAAATAATTGCCAAGGTTGAGCTATTTCAGTTGTATGATTAAAAATACTCCTTCCCCTGATTTAAAAAGCAGGCCTGTTTCTTTTACACAATTTGAAAGTGCAAAGATTCCTCTACAGAAGCCCACTGATGTGAGCTCTTAATCCACTGTTTCTGCTCCCAACCTCATTCTTCTGTTTTTTGACATCCTGCTGGAAGGTTTTGGGCAGGTTTTTGCTGATGCTTTTCATTTTGGCATATATACTAGACGAAACAGCTTGTTTTTTTCCTCTTCCTAAAATGTGGGTGATTCTGGTATTATGGCAAGATGCCAGTTTGGTGCCCTCTGGTCTTGCTGTGTTTCCATCTTAAAAACAGGTGGGCATTTCCTTCCTCTTTTTCCTTCTGATCCTGCATCGGTTCAGTTTTCTAATATTCCTGTTGGTGACATCTGCAAAAAGTAGGGAGGCTTTTAATCACATCCCAAGCAAAGGGTCTGACACGATACAAGCATTCCTGAAAATACACATATACGTGAAGAGAGCAGCATGGAGAGAAAAAAAAAGCACCAAATGGTATGAAAATCTTTGAAATGCCACCATGATCTTCCTGTGCAATATTGTTTTAAGACATATGTAGTATTTTGCATTTGTATAATGCTTTTCATGTAAGAACTTTGGAAACAGGATTTGCACAGTGAGGATTTCAAGGAGGCAGAGTATCTCTGTTACTTTGTCATTGCATAATAGAATACAGCTTGCTTGAGTTTAGTCTGAAGACTAGTAATTTATTGAGTGTCGTAGAAAAAAATTACTTTAAAACCATCACTTTGCACTGCTAAGTGATACAGATGCTAGAGTAAGGTCATTTAAAATACAGAGTTTTGATATGCCATGACTTTAGATTTTAATTGCGTTCTCTCCGTCTCTCACACGTACACATCAGGAGTGAAGTACAAATCCCCTCGCTGATTTTTTTTTTGCCAGACTTCAGTAATAAATCCAGCAGAACTATGAATAAATCCGTACCCTTTCCCACCTTACTACCTGTTCTTCCCCACCTGAATAGGTAAGTTTCTCAAAAGTAGAATTTATTTTTGTACACAGCCGTGTGAAATTACCATTTTATAGCCGGGAATTTGAAACACACAGCATAAGATAACATCCAGACCAAGTTCAGACAACCGTGCAGCATGGCTAGCGGCTACCTCTAAGTTTCCGCAGCCCAAATCCCCTGCCCTATTTACCAGCCAAGTCATCATCTGTGCTTGACAAGGGAGGCAATTACTCCAGAGCATCTGAAAGCCACATTTTCAACCACAGCTTGGTTTTGCATTCTGTTTACTGCTTCAACTTATTTCTGCATGGTACCATCTGGATTCTACCTCCTTTCTACTTCCTCATGGTTTGCAATTTCCTAAGTTCCTGCACATATTTTTTGCATTTTGTGGACCATCAGCAATTTTTTTTAGCTCCACGAATACAGCTCAGCATTCCTTCATTTTATTTTTAGCCCAAACTGGCTACCAGGAACTGCAGTTCGCTAGCTTTGAGCATGCTGAGGCAGCTGACTCTGAGACGGGCCTGGCAGATGGCTCCATCCCTTTCCAAAGCTGAGGGAGAATGGATCTTTGTCACTTCCAATGCGCCAGATGGTTTGCAAATCCCCGAATATGGCTGATCCTCGAGGTGTGTTGGCACGTGTCGTCTGCGGGCCTCAGCATCCCCCACCCCCACCGAGAAAACACCCTCCGGTCACTCCCAATTGACTTATTTTGGTTTGGGTTTAGAATAGGATGGAATGGAATAGGCTGTTTTAGTTGGAAGGGACCCTACAACGGTCATCCAGTCCAACTGCCTGACCAACTCTGGGTTGA
This sequence comes from Charadrius vociferus, assembly GCF_000708025.1. Classification (NCBI taxonomy): domain Eukaryota; kingdom Metazoa; phylum Chordata; class Aves; order Charadriiformes; family Charadriidae; genus Charadrius; species Charadrius vociferus. The sequence continues at coordinate 422,985 of NW_009646421.1, forward strand.
ACAAACATTAAAGCACATTGTTAAGGGCATTGTCCAAATGCCTCTTAAACGCTGACAGGCCTGGGGCATCGACCACCTCTTGAGGAAGCCTGTTCCTGTGTTTGACCACCCTCTCGGTAGAGAAACGCTTCCTCATGTCCAGTCTGAACCTCCCCTGGAGCAGCTTTGAACCATTCCCACACGTTCTGTCTCTGGATCCCGGGGAGAAGAGCTCAGCACCCCCCTCACTGCTTCCCCTCCTCAGGCAGCCGCAGGGAGCAATGAGGTGGCCCCTCAGCCCCCATCTCTCCAAACTAGTCAGCCCCAAACTCCTCAGCCGCTCCCCACAGGTGCGTTTTGCTGTTGTTTGGGTTCCTTTGGGTTGGTTTTGTTTGGTTTTGTTGGGTTTTTGTTTTCTCCCAGTTGCGCCGCAGCACCGCGCGCTGCCGCCCAGTTACCACAGGGCCGCACCGCCGCGCGCCGGCGGAGGGATACATCACCACCACCGGAGGCGCTTTGCCGCGCCCCCCCCCCCCCGCCTACTCCGCGGGCGGCCCCGCCCCGGGGCGGAGCTCCGTCTCCCCTCACAC
>NW_009646421.1:423959-427240 GCF_000708025.1 Charadrius vociferus
GTTGGGGCTTTTTGTTTGTTGGTTGGTTTGTTTGTTGTTTTTTTTTTTTTAAATAATCTAAATTAGGCTTTTTCTAACTCAGATTTCTGAGCTCTGCTTTTCAGTAAGCTCCTAAGCATGCAAGGTCAAGACTGAAACCAGTCCCGAATGTTAAATGTGGAGTCTGCAAAACACATGGAGAGCGGCGGTTAACGTGGTGGTGGTGGTTAATTCTTTCTATGTTGGTTCCAGGTAGTTTACAGCGACAGCAACAACAAGCAACAAAAAAATGAATGTTTTCCCATCATGTCTCTTCACGCAGTAGCTCTGGCCAGCTACAGCCGAGCACAAGTCTTCAAGCACCCCCGCTCCAAAAAGGTAAGGGAGGCATCTAAATGTTCATAGCATCATAGAATGGTTTGGGTTCGAAGAGACCTTAAAGATCGTCTAGTTCCAACCCCCTGCCATGGGCAGGGGCACCTCCCACTAGACCAGGTTGCTCAAAGCCCCATCCAGCCTGGCCTTGAACACCTCCAGGGATGGGGCATGCACAGCTTCTCTGGGCAACCTGTTCCAGTGCCTCACCACCCTTAAAGTGAAACATTTCTTCCTAATATCTAATCTAAATCTCCCCTCTTCCAGTTTGAAGTCATTCCCCCTTGTCCTATCACTACATGCCCTTGTTAAAAAGTCCTTCCCCAGCTCTCCTGTAGGACCCCTTTAGGTACTGGAAGGCCGCAATAAGATCTCCCCAGAGCCTTCTCTTCTCCAGGCTGAACAGTCCCAACTCTCTAAGCCTGTCCCCATAGGAGAGGTGCTCCAGCCCTCAGATCATCTTTGTGGCCCTTCTCTGGTCCTAATGTTGGATCAGTGTTTTCATTAGCTGGAGGGGTGTGTGCTTTTATTATTATTATTTTTAATTTAAAAAAAATAGCTTTTAGTTGTCAGTGCTTGTGGTAAATACTTGAAATGCTGGTGGTTTCAATTCAGCATTAATTTTGGAAATGCAGTATCGGGGGGAGCTGACTCATTTATGCTATGTAGGGTAGCAAACTGTCAGCAGTTTGTATTGGTTATGGCAGTGTGTTGTGGTACTTTTCACATGCCTCTTGTCATATTTTCTTATAAGTGCTCTTTAATTGTGCTTGTTTTTTTAAAAAGTGTGATAGTTAAATACTAAAGGAGCTCTTTCCCAATCTGTGATCTAGTTGAAATCGTAACATCTTGAAAGTAAATGGAAGTCTTTTATCCGAATTCTCAGAACACCTGCTCATTTCTGAAAAGATCTAAGAGATGGGAGGGTTGTTTAGAAAAAGATGAAATCTTAAAACTTAGCACTCGGTATTTATGCTTACTGATGAAGTACTTGCATTTGCTCTGGTGTCAGGCAGTTGTGATACTTGCATCCCAACAGGTAGTCTGTTAATTGCTGATATTAAAACAAAATTTTTGTAGAAAAAAACCCATAATTAATAAAAACCGAGTTTCTGTAAGAACTACTTTGTCCAGTAATATTGACAATATGATATTTATATGTATAAAGCCTGCCTGCACAGCTGTTTCTCTAAATTAGTGCAAAAGGAAAAAAAAAACAATGCACTATCAGATACTGAAAAGAGTATTTTTCTAAGCACTGGCATAATCAAACGCTAAATATTTGAAATTCAGCATACTATTTTTGGCCCAAAATGTTATTCTTCGGTTAAAAGGGAAATTCTTTGTGGGTTTCAATTTCTTCTGCTTTCCGTGAGTCTGAAGGGTATCTGGACTAGATCTGCTCTCTGAGTCACCTCGCTCTCCCACGGGACGGCATGGGGAATGTAGAAGTCGATGCAGGTTTGCAGAGGACAGCACATCTTTTAACTCCCTTCTCTTTGCATGGGAGCACCCAGTGCAGGGGAGGGCGAGAGGCATCCTGGGGATGTACCTGTGTAGAGATATCTCACTGATGTCTGTGAGTGGGGAGAAGGCACCAGGTACACCTTGGTTAAATGCCTTTTAACGATGCTCCCGTCGGAGCAGGGCACCCCTTTCATTTCCCTGGTTTCTGTGATGCCCTCTGCACGTCTGTGACATACTTGAGGCAGTGGAGAGGGATCAGGAGATGAATGTGTGACCCTCACACAGAATTTGTGAGCTTGGGGAGAAGACCTGCTGCTTTGCAGTCCCGAGTGTATCTTATTCCCTGGTTGGAATTAGCCCCTCGGTGTCTGTGCTACACTACTTGCATTGGCTTGACAATACGGTAAATCCATCTTTGGGGATCGAAATGCCAAATCGGAAGCGTCATGACCGCACAAAGCGAAATGCTGATCTGGTATAAACCTGCTCCGTCGGTTCAAATGCATTCAAAATTTTTGTCAGCTTAATACCAGCAGGCTGTATGCCAGGTTGAGTGTTTCCTATTCGTGTTGCTTCTTGCTTTGTGCTGGGCCAACCGCGTCGCTGACGTGAACCACATGTACTGTGATCTATCAAATTAGGCAGACGTGATTAGGTGACCACGCTTGCTCCCAGTGGATGCAGCTGGGAGATCAAGCAGCATGTGCATCAGGTGCTTGTGGAGTCGGGGCCTCATAGATTTAGCCTGTAGCTTCAGCTCATACATCTACACAGGCGCCTGCTTCCAGCTGCAGATTGGTGGTTTCTTGAATTCTTTTCCGCTACATTGCTGCTGTTTTGACAGATATATAGACATGTGATTCAGCATTTTGTCTCGTATATGCCTTCTGCACATGTTTAATTCTCCTACTGTGGAGAGTTTCTCTTGGTCACCCGCCTTCTGGAGTGAAACACAAGGTGCAGAGTTGAGGTGCCGGTGCTCCTCAGGTGTTGCATGCTTCGGGGGAGATTTTCAGACAACCAGAAATACAGGCAGTGGTTAGGTGACTGTCTGCAGGCCGTAGTAGGGTGGTGTTCTAGCTGGGATGACTGTGAGACTGGGGGTATCATTACCAGAGTGCTGCTGTCTTAAATGAAATTGTCTGCCTGTGTGTTCTTGTTCTCTAGTTAAACCACGAAAGCTCAAAGGTGGCTTTCACCGAGTCAGCGTATTCTTCAAATCCCTCAGCGAGGATTAGCTGCCTGGCTCCGACACCTCAAATCTCCATTCTCTCAGGTATGCCGATTTGTTCTAAAATGCCTCCCTCTGGGGAGCTTTGCTGGTGCTTGTAGTGCTAGCAAAAGCTATCGGTGTTTTTGTGTACTAAGCAAGTATAGTCTGGTTGGAGAAGGAACTTTGCTTATTGGCTTTAAAGATGGGACAATGTCGAAGTGTATTATACGATTTGAAAGTGTGGGGG
>NW_009646421.1:427274-439979 GCF_000708025.1 Charadrius vociferus
GGGGAGGGGGGGGTGGTGGGGGGGTGGTGCCTTTTAAATGGTAGTTTGGCCATTTTAATTTTGCTGGCATTTTGTGTGCTCCAGAGTAAAATACTTGAACAGTTCAGATGATTCTTGGCAGGTTAACTCCTTGTTCATTCAAGAAATAGTTTCTCAGATTTTAACAGATTACCATAATTACTCACATGAGTGTCAGTTGCAAAACTGAACTTGAGATTTTTTTTTTTGTTTATTTTATTTGAACTAACCTATTTCTGGTAGTAGCTTAAAATGTGGGGTTTGGTTGGTTTGGTGTTTTTTGTTGTTGGTGTTTCTGTGTTGGTTTCTCTTTTTAAGCTTGGGAGAGCAGAAGCATGAGTTAAACTTTTAAAACTTGTTCTTTTTTTCCTCTTGCAATCCACTAAGAACAAGTATTTAGCAGAGTAAGTCAGCATGGTTATAAGATTAGTGCTAGACTGGCTCCATGATGCTGGAGTAGCGCGGATGTTGAAGGATGAGAGGGGATGGAAAGACTGTCAGGATGGGCTTTGCAATAGGGGAGCAGAACAAGAGTCGAAGACAGTAAGGCTAAATGTTTTGCCTTGCACGGAAAAGATGCTGTTTTCAGCCCAGGTTAAGGTATTCCTGTGCAATTGAAAAGTCAGTGGTTACCGAAATTGCTTGCTTTTCATGAAAAGATTGAAATATACTTGTTTGAAAGTCAGCTAGCTTTTATTTTCCCATTCCTGCCCTTACAGCTTGCCAACACAGCCAGCCACGGCAGTGTTCTTTGCAAGTGCACCCTGTAAAAAGTGCAGTTTTGCTGCTATTGCTGCAAGAGCTTTGCCCTGATAAGTGGCAGGTGGCTGGTCCCAATTACTGATGAACTCTTCAGCTAATTTTGACCTGGCTTTACTAGGACAGCATTGCTAGCAGCTCTTGCAGCATAGCTTGTATGTGATGTTATTAATAATTTTTTCAATTTCCTCATGATGAAGATGGCTCTTTATAGATTTGCTTTTCCGAAGTTGGTGGGGGCTTTTGTTTTGGTTTTGATCCCTTCATTGGTAAACTTTCTTATCATGCAGTTTGAGTTCGTTCTGGCTTCCAGGTGAGTGACTCGTGGAGAGGTTTACTGTTTTCAGTTGAGATATGTCCAAAGAGAGCAACCTCTGGGCAAAGTCTCCAGTCTGCAAGACTTGCTGCTTTTGTCACGAACGGTGTTTAACATTCCCTCTGGTCCTAAGAGTTCTTTGCCCTGGAAACGAATCTCCTTGATTGTATCTATTCTTAGAATTTTATGACCAACTTATCTTCCCCAAAGGGGGCAGTTGTTAACTTCATTGTTGTGATGTGGTCAATAGTTTCTTCTTCAACATAGACTTTGTGTCTAATCTCTCGATTGCTTGGGTGATGGAAGTTCCTGTGAAGCTTTTTATTCAAGGTACAGGATTTCCATTTATTCTTGAATGTCTACTGGTTGCAGTGCATGCTTCTGCATCACACTAATGTTGCCCTGTTTGCCACCAAAAGCAATTTTTCCATTTTCTGTTGAACTTCAGTTTTGCAGTGGATCACATAGGACCTCGGCAGGCAGTAATTTGATTCTTTCAGACGCATTATCATGAACTTGCTGTGACAGAGCTGATTTTCTTTATGGTTTAATGTAAATGTTGCCACCCCTATGAATAATGGACTGAAGGTTACTTTAGCCTTTCCCATGTGAGGAGGAGTGTCTGACTGAACTGAAACACGCAAGCAATGTGACCTTTTATTACTAAGTGTATATTTTGTTTTCTTCCTGCTGTATTGATATGCCATGTGACCTTCTGTTTTACTGGCAATGGAACCAGTATCTGTACTGGTAACTGTACCTCATCCAGTTTTGTAGAACAATGATGTTTTCGAGCACGCTGACAATCAGTCACCGTTGAAGTCTTAACTAATTGTGTTTGGCTAGCAGCAGCATACTTTACTGTTGGTTTATTACCTAGCCTTATCAACGACAGAATTGCTTCCTGACTGCAGAAAGCAAGAGCTTTCTTGCAGGAAGAGGGAGCAGAGAGCAGTGGGTGAATTCAGTTCTTCCCTTTCTTCTCACCCATGTCAAAAATAATGTGCATTTTATTCGTGTTGTAAATTAAAACTTTTTTTTTATTGTTTCCTTACCTCTTGGTTTCTTCCCTTCTCTGAGCAGATGAATACTCAAGGCCAGCAGTGATCGGACATGCTGGAAATTTTGGATCGTACCCAGGCAGTGCTGAGGCTATCAAAGACATTCTCGTGTCTGTTTTAAATGCATCTGGCTTGAAGCCCTCTTTGCTGCCAGAGCAGACCACAATGCAGGGAACTGAGCATCTGGACAGTGACATGGAACGGTGGGAAGAAAGCAGTGATGGGGACAGCCATGATGACAGTGACAGTGATTCTGCACATCACAACGCTGCCTGTACGCAAACAGACATTCGGTTTACCAGGCACCGGGCGTGTTGGGACAACACGCACTGCGATTCCTCTAAACCTTCACTGGATGCTTTCTTTTGTCCCCGTTACTCTGACGGAGATCGTGCTGCTTCCTCCTTGAATGGTTTCAGTCTTTCGGACGTGTCGCCTCTGAAGCGGGACTGCTTTACCCAGGTGACGTTAACTGGAGGCACTGTCACATCGGCAGTTGTGCATTCTGGAAAAGAACGTTATGCCTCCCCTGAAAGAGACTTGACTTTCACAAGGTTTCTTCCCGATTCAGCTGTTGGTAAGCCAGCAGATCTGTTGAAATACCCTGATGCTTTCGAGCCTGTGCCCGTCAGCAACAGCGACAGCAATTCTCCCAGTGGACATTCCCAGTTGGAACCAGTCAATCGAACAGGTAACTTTACAGGTCTGTTTCTGTTTTAAGATTTTGGTGCTAGGAAAGACAACTGTAATTGAACTGGGACTTGTTTAGGGTGATTGTGAATTAGACAAATGCTGTCATTCAAAACAGGAGAGAGGGGAGAAAGAGAAAGCTTAAAAATGAAAGAGAACCAGAGGGCTGAACTTGGTGAAACGGGAGATGCTTGTACTTGCAGTAGTCGTCTGTCTCATGATGCAGCAATGCTTCTGTAATATGCAGCCACTGGTAAAACATAAAAATTGCTGAGCTGTGAGCAGTGTAGAACATCCATGGGATGAGGCTTCCACCATCTTCCTCTTGTCTTCACCGTTACCCTTCTCCCAAAAGCAGATAAGATGTATCTGGGTGTTTGGTAGTGATGCACTGGTGTGTGCAGGCTCCCTGGGACACCTCCTTGTGTTTGATGTGAGCTGGAGGAGAGGAAGCCCTTTGATTCCGGGGTTTTGGAGGCAGGGCATCAGCATCCATTCTCGTTATAATGAAATTGGTTTGTGCCAGAGCGGGACTATTTCTCCTCTTCCCATTTCCAAGTGCACCCATTGTCTCAGAGACACATAGATCCCGATCAGCATTGGATGGGAGCTTTTTACCCCTCTCCAGTTTCTGACCGTATGGATGTCTTGCATGTTGTCACCCCCAGGGTGACTGGATGAGTTGTGTGTGCCTCCATGCAGTGCACCAGCCTCCCCTGGGCTGCAGGCCAGGGCCCCTGCCCCTCAGTTGGGACAGCAGAACAATTCCCTCGTGTTTGACACCTAGCGTTGATACAAACTGCTTTGCTATGGCGAGATGAAGCTTTTTTATTTTATTTATAAAGGCTGTTGTCGGTATCTAAGGTCTTATTAGAACCATAGAGTCATAGAATGGTTTAGGTTGGAAGGGACCTTGAAGATCATTTAGTTCCAACCCCCTGTGCCATGGGCAGGGACACCTCCCACTAGACCAGGTTGCTCAAAAGCCTCGTCCAACCCAGTTTATGAACGCTACTAGGGATGGAGTTTCCACAGCTTCTGTGGGCAACCAGTTCCAGTGCCTCACCACTCTCGGAGTGAAAAATTTCTTCCGAACATCTAATCTAAATCTCCCCTCTTCCAGTTTGAAGCCATTCCCCCTTGTCCTATCACTACATGCCCTTGTAAAAAGTCGTCCTCCAGCTTTTTATTCTTGCTAGATACTGAGTCCTGGAAAGATGGTGTAACTGGTAAACTGATTTTTCTACTGGAAAGAAGGCAAGTGGCAGGGAGCACTCAGCCTGCTTTTTTTTATATATAAATAACAATAGCAAAGGCTGATTTTTTTTTTTTTTTTTTTGAATTATTTGGTCTTTCCTTCTCCCTTTGGTTAGTAGTAGCCCTAGTGGTGACACTCTATTGAGCTCCACTTCCAAGCTGTGATCCTTCACCCAGAGCTCCTCCAAGGCCTTAAGCCACCAGGGAAAATCTCACATAGGCATGTGCTGGTGCCGGACTGGGAGCTTTTAACAGTAATAACTGTGTCATCGGGGATAGGATGTTGTCAACAGTTAGTATGGCGATGATTGTGGTTGTTTCCTTCTGCTGAGTGTTTTGTTTTGAGAAGTGCCCGTCAAGGAGAAGGAAACCACACTGGGCTCTCAGAGCTGGCCAGGGCCGGTCGAGCAGGTTTGGGTAGCTGGGACTGGAAAACACAGCCCAGGCTCTGGCTGTTGGCTGGGACCACGAGGCACGTGTCTAAGAACATATAAATCGTGCGTGACTCGATCTTCTGGCATGAGTGGGACATGCCACAAGCTTGTGTTGGGCCGGTAATGGTGCTGGCTCTACAGAAAGCAAATGGAATAGAATCATAGAATCATCTAGGTTGGAAAGGACCTTTGAGATTGAGTCCAACCATCAGCCTAACGCCACCAAAACCACCACTAAACCATGTCCCTAAGCACCACATCTACCTGTCTTTTAAATACCTCCAGGCATAGTGAATCCACGACTTCCCAGGGCAGCCTGTTCCAGTGCTTGGCAACCCTTTCTGTGAAGAAATTTTTCATACTATCCAATCTAAAACTCCCCTTGCATAACTTGAGGCCATTTCCTCTTGTCCTAAAACATAGGGCAGCCAGGTGACTGAAGAAGCAGAGCCCTTGATTTTTACTAACAAAAACCCTTCATGGGAGCCAGGATCCCATTAGACACTGCACAACGTGGTGGGCCCTGTCTGCATTGGACTTTGGTCTATTCTGTAGAAAGTGAAAATCCCTGCATTTCATCATTCCTTGTTGCTTCTAGCCATTTAACTCGCCACTGGGTAACCTGGGACGGGGCGAATGAGGTCTCATTCTCCCCTGTGTTGTGCAGGACTATGAGGATGGGAAAACAAATGGCAAACTGAAAAAGAAAAAATAAAATGCCCAATTTGAAGGCAGGAATTACACAAGAGCATCTCCTGACTTGCCATCCTGTCCATTGCTATCTCAGAGGCAGTGGTTTCCCACTTTGGTTTCTCACAGTGGAACTGGTTGAGGAATGCACAAAGCATAAGAAAATGGCATAAGATGACTTAAATCAGAATAAATAATTTTTTTATTCAGTGGGATTTTCTGCTGGTCCTGTGAGATTCCTTTTAGGTCTTGTTCATACTTCCAAGGGCCTCCTGCAACCTTCTGAAAAGGCTCTGTCATTGTTAATGAAGCGCCTGTGACTGAATTTGGCATTTTCTGGGGGCTTTGTTGTGGCTGGTGCGTCAGTGGCAGTTCACAGGGCTTGTTCTTGCTTTTAACCTCTGTGTGCATCAAGGTCACTTCCTTCTGTGGCTCCTGAGGGCTCATTTCCCAGCCCCAGCGGCCTCCAGGCAGTAGTGCTCAGGAGCAGAAGGGCAACCAGATTATTTTTTGCATCAGACCCAGAGTTGCTGGATGCACTGGGCTCCTTCCCTGGGCTCCTGCTCCTTCCTATTTTTCGTTCTTTTCACTTAAAGATGCAAGTGGGATGCAAGACGTAAGCAGAAGAGAAAGCTCCCATTAAATTTCAAAATTATATTTAAGATTGATTGCATCTTATATTGTAAAGAGAAAGGAATAACTTTCCCGTTTCCTTATTTCTGCTTATTATTTTTAGTTTGGAGAGTAACGTTTGTTACCTTACAAGGATTTAGGCTTTTATCAAGCTGTAAAGCCTTTAGCACTTATCCTTACTCCCCGCACACTGCTTATGCAGCAAGATGAATCATCAAATAGGCATGAAAATAACCTAATTAGGTGATTAAATCTGTTTTGAAAAATCAGATCGTCAGCCTTTCCGTTTTTCTTCCACGGTAAACACCACAGAGGTATTTATAATTTTGTACAAAAACACTACACGTGTGTCATTACGCTCAAGCACAGTATTGGCTTTCCAGCCTGATGTCACTGATGCTCAGGGCAGCGTAACATGGTTTCTATAATTAAGGCGATATGAAAAATCTAAACTCAGCCTGAGAGCCAGTGCCCTTTAGTTGGAAAAAAAAGTTTTCATAAGTTATTCTTATATTTTGTGGGACATCTTTATCCTTTGTGTGACTTAAACCAATCTAGGAGTGGCGATTTTATATTATTTTTTTTTTCCAAAGAGCCTTTGATTAAGTTGTGTTATCTGCAACAACTTTAAATGGCATGTGGGGTGGTAGCATTTAGATATAGTCTATTTTATCCTGTAAACATCACCACAGCAAAACAGAAATTGCTTGGTTATAAGGTCAAAGAAGTAGTAAACAAACAGTCAGTGTTAAAAAAGAAAAACAGGAGTCGCTTCCTTTTGTATCTCATTAGTGTGTACATCCATAGGTATTATATATAATCTTTGTCATCCTTACAGCAAATTTCTTGTAGCAGTGGTTGTGGATGCTTTGAAAACAAAACATGAGGGCATGATCTCACACCTTCAGTTCTCTTGGGAAGAAGGTTGTGACAATATATATTTATATATAGAAATCAATCCATGGTGCATCTATAGAAAACCAGATGTGTGCTCTGCTGCTTAGTGTAAAGTTCTTAATGGGGAAAAAGAGATGAATTTTTTTTTTTTTTTTTTCCACATACCCATCATACTTGGCAGGGAATGCCAGGAAAACAAAGCTGCTGTTCTGGGAAGCAGGGAGTTCTGCGGCTAGTGCGTCTGCCCCGGTTACACACATTACCATGCAGTATGGGAGGGAGATTTCCTCGAGATATGGAAACAGAATGGAAATTTTTTTTTTTTTTGCAAAGAAGAAATACCAGCAGCGATTCAGGAAATCTTTTCAGGCTGCTTCATCTCTGCGTGCCCAGACGGCAGTGAGATTTCTTTTTCTTCCAGCTATTGTGAATGAGCAGAGAGCAGCGTTAGCTGGCTGTGTTGCAAACTGTGGAGTATCGCTGTAATGCCAGTCCAAGGTCCTGGCCATGGTTGTCCCCAGCAGCTGAGACAGTAGCTGGGAGAGGGCTGGTGTTGGGAGTGCAGAAGTGCCTTCAGCACACGGCATTCAGACTTCAAACTCTGTTTCCCTGGGAGTTGATACTCCTGCTTCAGGTAGTTCAAATGCCAACTTGTTCCTCATACTTCTCTCTCCTCCTTAACTTCCACCACAACCTCCAGCCTCAACGGTGGTTGATTTTGGGAAAGAAAGTTTGCTTTGCTTTCTGGAAATCACCCTGCATGCATCCTGGGAGCTGCAGAGGAAGAAATAACTCATAAAAGTTCTTGTTATACCCGTAGGTTCTACTTCTCCTTTGAATGTAAGTGCTATACCCTTGAATCGCTCGTTGCAGGACATCTGTATGCTTCCTGAAGATGTGGAGAAGGTGAGGACAACAAAGACTATTGTCATGATGTTTTTTTCCACTTTATAGTGTCATAACCAAATGACAGGAGGTGTTTCCCAATAACAGAACTTTCTGATAAATGGACTAATCTTTACAAATACTGTATTTTCCCTCCTCTTCCCCTCTGTGGGTGAACCTACAAACCCAAAATGCCTCTTTCATCATTTATTTTTAGTCCTAATCCATTAATTAAGTTTTTCAGGTGTTTTAAAATAGTGGCAGTATTTTAGAACACTATACATTTCCACTTCTCATTCCATCATTTTCCCCACACATTCACTGAGATCAAACTTTAAGGTTTATTGTAGTCATTTTAAAGTTGCGTTAGAATATATTATGTAGAATTTGTTGCAGCTACATGCATATGGATGGAATTTACCTCATGCTTTTACTATCAGGACATAAGCACACACAAAAAGAAACCACCTCTCCTTATGATGAGCATGTGAGACTGCTGTAAAAGAATAACAATATGAATAACAAGCACAGTAACTGTAACATCTGCAGTAATTTAAACAGTTTCTCATGGTTTCTAATTTGCATAAGGTTCCCAAATGGTCTGAGGTGTTTTGCCAGATAAGCAGCCCATTTGAGCTTATAAATGGAGATAAAACGTGAGAAGATAATGCTGTCATATATAACTCTGTTTGTTAAATGTTTTGTCTGCTCTAACAATTGGAAAAGAGGGGTTAATGTTATAGTTACTTATCACAATGAGTAGGATTTAATACAAAAGAACTTTAAAAATGTGCCTATAAAATGAGATTTTTAGCTGGACTGTGGATGTGCGTGTGGTCCCATGTCCGGGGCCCAAGAGGTAATCATCTTTGTGCACAGCAGTGGTTTTACTGGAATGCCAAGTTCTGCAGTTGATTTGAAGCTCTCAGTGTCCCTAAGGTGCACTTAAAACAAAAAAACAACCCAAACCCCACCCAATTAATAGCACACCAAAACCCAACAAACTTGTGAACGAACGTTTCATGTTGCTGTTTGTAAAAGGTGTTTCGGAAAGCAGATGTTTCTCTGTGTGTAATGTGGGAACCAAAACCCAAGTAATTTTCTTTCAGTCACCAGGAGACCAGGGAGTAGATACCTGGATTAGAAACCACGGTCTGAGAACTATTGAGTGAGACTAGATCGCATCATCTACTTCTCCTGTGCAGATGACTGGGGGCTGATGTGAATTACAGGTTAAAAGATACCAAAAGCTCAGTCCCTTACGAGTGAAGCTGCCTTTAAAAAAAAAAAAAAAACCAAACAAAAAAACCCCAACAACAAAAAACCAACAACAACAAAAAACCTCAACCAAACCAAAACCAACCAAACAACTAACCCCCAAAACACTTTTAGGTTTTGAAATAGTCTCTGAAATCTAGGAGGCTGAAAACTAAGGTACATGTAGCCTCAGCAAGTCTGAGAGTTGTAGTTGTGTGCCAGGAAAGAGATGGGCCAGATGATCTAGGGACTTTCCACTGATGTGAGCGGGAGGGAAGAGAAGTGAGAAGGTTGGTGTGTCACAGCTGAGTAGGGACTGTTTCCTAGGGTGATGGACCTACAGGAGGCAGAGCTGAAAGCTGATAGTCATGCTGAGTAAAGGAGTGCCTATATCCCGTTCCATCTGTTTGCAACGCAGCTCTCAGATATGCTCATAACCGCTTTTATCAGCAGGACATGCTGATACACTGTGCTTTGCCACTAACTTGGGGTTAACCAGCACCATAAAGGCTTTTTGCATCTTCAAAGTAGGAGATGTCCCCTTTATCTCCCAAAGGGAAACAGGCTGTTTAATTCTTTCCTTTGCTAATGGTGTGTCCTGAAGTTCACTGAAGGTTGTCTCTGGACAAACTGTGCACCAAGCAAGTGATGTTAATCAGTGTTAGAGAAAAGATAAAAGTCTCCTCAAACACCCACAGGGAATTGTGGGCTCTCTTTAATGTTGAGATGAATCTCTTCTAAATGCGTCTGGCTGTGGACAGTAAGAAAGCGGTGATAGCTGTTGTGCTCCTTACGATTTAGCTATTCCTAAACACCAATGTCTGTCTTCATGCTTCCTGTACAGGTTGTAGGGGATGTCATGAATACTGACATTGAGTGGTACAATTTTCTGAGCATAAGCCACGTTTATAAAGCTTTAATTATTCTGCACTTGGAATCTCTAGCCTTAGATAACTGCCACGTTTTTTTAGACGGAGGTTTAGCTTTGCGCAATGCAAACACGTGCAGTTGAGGGCAGAGGAGGAGAGTGTCCTGGGCATCTCTGTGTTTCCATCCATGCACCCCTCTCTCCATGATGCATCCACTTTTGAGCAGAACCTGGGCTGGGAATCTGTGCAGGTGGGACTGGTGGGATGCTCTGTTAGACCACAGGGAGCAAGGGATACAGCAGTGACACTGGGGCAGGCAGCCCCAGGTTTGTCTGGATGTCTCAGTGGTGCTGGAGGTGGCCTCACGAATTGCCTTTTCCTGGAGGATGGGTGACCTGGGCAGGCAAGATGGTGTGGGACACCATGGGGAGTGGTGGTCTGGCAGGAAAATGCTACAGTGAAGCTTTGAAACAGCTGATTTTTATTTAAGGCAGTGTGAACCCCAGGGGAGCTAGGTTCCCACTTGCCCTTATCACAGAGTTTCTATGCAGCCTTGAGTTGCCCGTGTAAGCTATTTCATTGCCTATTCCCTACCTCACTGCCTTAACTCTTAACACGTGAAAGCATTTTACTAGCTTCTGCACCACCTACCACCAGAAGATCTACAGTCCCTTCAAAACCTGCCTCTTCTGGCCCCATCCATGTTAGCATGCGTGCAAAACTGCTTGTACACACGGAGTTGAAATTTAATCCTATTAAATAGGTTACATGGATTCACAGTTGCACACTAAATAATGCAGTGTAACTAGAAGGCTATGTCCCTAAAATGCATCCATATTCATCAATAAGGCATGTAATCAGCTTTCTTTTTATCTAATAGATGGGTAAGATAAAAGTAAATTGTATGTTTTAATCAAGGGTGAGGCAATTATCTGGGCAGTTCCCTTTTGCATGTTGTCTCTGAAGTACCCTTGGGGGTGGTTGTTTTTTGTTTTTAAATGACATAGCCTTATATTTTTATTTCTTGAGTTGAAAAAGTACAGGGAAAAGTTATATATTTCACTTCATCTTAAGTAAATATCAAATATGTGGTGTACTAATGAACATTCCAATCTTGTGTCCAGGAAAACGCACACTTTTTTGTTGCAGATATGATTATAGCATCACTAGAAAAAATGAAATGTAATATTCTAAGCCAACAAACTGAGTCCTGGGGTGTGGAGGAAGCAAGTGGATCAGATGGCAGCTATCACACTGATTCGGAGTTATCTTCTTACCCTGGAGGGAAGAAGTCTGATTCTTCTGTTGCCTCTTCAGACAGTGGTTATGAAGGCAAGTTACTTCGTCTGTAATGCAAAACTTTTCTGACAGCCTTTGCTGTTTATTTTTGTGCAAGAAAATACTAAATGAATTTGCACATTGCTTGGAACCAAATCCCCTGTTACCTTCGAGTCTCTTGAGAGCTGTGCTCCCTGAGGATCATTGTGCCACAAGTGTTCTCCCTGTGGGTGAAATTCTTCCTTTTGAATGCTCACATCTGTTTTATTTGTTATAATGAATAGTTGTTTTTTTTAACAATGAAAATGTAAGGTTGAAGTGCCACATGCCAAGCACAACTCTTCATAGAGTGTGCCTGTTATGGCTGTTTTCTCTGTGCTTAAATCCGTTTCTGCAGGATTTGAAGCCTGGCTCTTCCCTTCTATGCTTACTTCTGTAGTATGCAGATCAGGCCACATAACTGATTTGAGTGAAACTGCCCAAAGTATTCATTCACATGTAGTCTGAGGCAAGATAATAAATGCTCCTGGCGCTATAATGCTTGAGTCAGCACATGCATTTTTAAGTAGATTTTAGTCTCTTGAATAATATGCACCTTAGGGATGGAACTTAAGTCTAAATGACATAACTTGTGGGGGAAAAATGAATGGTGTGTTTGCAGGTGAGAAGGGGAGAGACCACAGATAATATAAAACCTTTTGTTTTAGTCTCTAGAAGCTTCTTCCTAAGAAACTGAGCGATGTGCTGTATGACAGACTCCCCAGAAGTGGCTTTCTGTGTGTCTATAAAAATAAATAAAAAAAATTGCTCTGTAAATACAGGCTGTGTGCTAAGTTTTGGTAAGCAAATTAAAATATAAATGTAGTTGCAGCTACTCTATAAATGCTGGAGAAGTTTAACTGGTGTTGTCTTCGTTCTGGACAGGCTCTGCTTTGCTGCCTGTCAGCTCCCCCATGCATCTACCGTCACATCATGAGGTTACCAGATTTCGTTGCCACAGTGACTCAGAGGATGAATATGTAATTATTGGTAAGACTTATAACTTAAATTATAACTGCAGAAACAGCTCTGTATTCTAACAGCTGAATCTATTGCATCGTTTGGAAAATCTATTGACTTAGTAGATATTATTGCAGGAGAAATAACATGAGAAAATGGAAAGAGGAATGTATGCGTGACTTCTTATTAGAACACATGCAGAAGTACCAGAGTGATGCAGGATTTCCTTTCTATAAAAGAACACATTTTCTGGTTTGAGGGACTGAAATTGGGCCTGAAGATTAAACCCAATGAATGTGGGTGAGCAAAGCGTGAAACTGGCACAGCCTTGGCCAGCTGTAGCAGAATTGTTTGAGAGAATTTAGGAGATGATCACTACCTATTTCAAGATATGGATTAGGTTTTAGCCAGCCCTCCATCTGCTTCAGGACTAGAGCAGACTGTCCCTGTAGACTCACCAGTGCTCTGCTTCTCTTTAGGACATCCTGAGTTTCTTTGGTCACCTTCTGGTTTTTATATATACAGAAATAGAAACCTTTAAAAGTAGCCTGAGCAACGTTTAACCTTTACCTTATTTTTTCCTGTTAACAAATGCAAATGCTTTTTTTTTTTTGCTCCCTTTAGTTTTAGAGATTTGCCTATTTTTTTCACCTCCTCTTTCC
>NW_009646421.1:440011-489718 GCF_000708025.1 Charadrius vociferus
CCCTAATCTAAGAATGAAGAACTAGCTCCCAAAACTGCATTTCTAGCAGCAAGAGTTATTTTGACACATGAATGGGAAGGCATTTGTCTTCAGAACAATATGCGTGGCCAAAACTAATGCTACCAATGTGAACACCTTGTCTGCATGAGTATCTTATGTCTAAACATAATGAAGAAATGTGTGCTTTAATTCCATTCATCTCGCCTGTTACTAACTTGTTTATAGCATTAGCTGGCATGTTTGTGATCGGTGTCTCCAAATATGTCCCAGTGCCTGAAAAAAAATAAGGTGCACTCTCTTGGTTCTGTATATTAATGTTTATGTCTAGTTCATTCTCGCTGGGCCTGGACTATCTCCTTATCGATTCCCCCGCTCTTGAAGGGAGGCTGATGGTGGTGATATGATGCGTAGCTGTTAGGGAGTACTCTTCATCAGCGGATGTCAGATCTGTAGAAGAGATAAGACTCCTTATGCCTGTTTTACAGCCACCACTGAGGTTATTTCCATCATCCAGCAAGGGTTTTGTAAAGATGAATATATTTGAAACTGACACCATGGTAACACAGAAGGTAGATTTAAAACATTGCTGAGTAACAGAAGCTTCGTTTCTTAGCTGGCTTGATAAAATTTTCTCTTTTACTGCAGAACTTGAAGACCTTGAAAATCTGTCTGTCATCCCAGATGAAAGGTAATTCTGTATATCTTTACTATAATAGCCTGGTGTCACTACCTTTTCTGCTGGACCAGCTTTCTGATGACTCTTCCAGCCGGGGCAGGGCAAGGTGTGGGAGTGGTGAATTTGGTCCTCCCAAGGAAGAGGAAGGAATGCTGCTTGACAGCAAATATCTGTGGCGCTTGGCTTGGCAGAGCCTTTCTCTGGTCCTGGAGTCTCGCTGGAGGGTGGTGGCACTGCAAGGGCCTGGGTGTATCAAAGCAAGGGGATAGGAATGAAGGGATGGGAGAAAACTTTTCAGGGATGCAGAAGAGGCAGCGGAGCTGCTGATGACGTGCTATTTTTCACTGTCTGTATCGTTTAACTTTCAGATCATCTTTTGAACCCAGCAGCAATTCTGCTGAAGCAACAGCCCAGGAGTTGTGCAGAGCTTTCAGAAAACGCTGGTTGCAGACAGACTCTGCAGCTCAGCTCTCTGGTTGCCTGAGCTCATCTAAGCAGAGAGTGAGTCTGAGCTGAAAACAGCAGGCTCTTTATTCGGTTCCCCAAATAATCATTGTCTCGGTGCAGCTGCTTCACTTTAGGGAAAGGGGAAAACTGCGTTTAAAAAAAAAAAAAAACACAAATAAGTACTTACAGTTTATTAGTTGACTTTAGATAATTTTTTAGAAAATTTCTTCTCTTTAGCAATTTTCAGCACATTTAGGTTGTGCAGTTGTGAACAATCAGGATGTACTTTCTTCTGGGACTGATATGAGGGAGTTTAACTGCGGGGGTGGGAGGGGAGCTACATGCAGGTGAAAACTGAACTTTAAAATCCTGTATATAGGGAGATATTTCATAGCATTTCATTGCATTCATTCATATGTCCTGCTGATGGGCTCTTCATCTTCACGACTTTGTCTTTCTGAATAGTCCGTGCTGAAAGAAGAGATTCCAAGAGAGCTTGAGTCCAGTTTGAATCTGGCTGAGGAAATAAAGATCATATCCAAATTAAGAGGATCTTCTGGCTGGGCCCCACCAAGATCACAGATTATATTTAACATTCACCCTTCAGTCAAGTAAGTCTCTAAGGGATCTGAGTATTGTCATTTAGTGCAGCATGGGTATTTGGCTAAAACCTGCCGATGGAAAGAGCGTGAGTGATTTAACAGAACCTAAAGTTAGAGCTAGTGCATGGTGCAGCCTTCTGCAGTGTCTGTCACCAGCTTTGCTAGAAAGCAGATGGCATCTTTTTGTCTCCGTTGGCACGTCCTGATTACCGTGGCATGTGCACTTTTATGTGTGATAATACACATACAGTTTGGTGTTACGGTGGCAGCGTGCTTAGCTGGACTCCTAAAAAGGTCATTTTGTGGAGTCTCTCATACCTGGAGAATATTCTTAAGAATTTCCCCAATTCCCTTTTATGGGTAGTAGGGTTTCAGAAAGGAGGGGGAGGAAACAGGTTGTGTCTGGGGAAACTATGTCTCGCTGTATAAAGTGCTGTTAAATACGCACAGTAGGCAAACTGGCCAATTTCCTGTGCTGCTGCCGGTCCAGTTGCTTTTTCAGTTGCAGATGTGGTTTTTCTCCTCTCCCCTCCCCCTTGATACTCATGCCACCTTAAGAAATGGAGAAGAACTTTATTCTTGCAGCAAGTCGTATTTAGAAGCAGTAATTGATGATATGATCTCCACAGAATAGCTTAGAGGCTTCCACTAAAATAATGATCTGCGTCTCCTTCCAGAACTCCCTTCTTCGTGTGGAGGAGTAGGAGTCAGCTCCTAATTTGGACATTTTCACTAGTGCCAGTGTAGCTCTCTTGCACTTTGGGAGAATCTTAACTAAAACTGTGTTTTGGATGCTGAAAGGTGTAACTGTTTGCCTCTGTATGCAGGAGGGATGCAGTGGTGGCTGCCCAAAACTTTACGTGTGTTGGTTGTGGAACCCCGATAGAAAGCAGTAAGTATTACCAAAAGGGAAAAAACTTAATAAATCCATTACTAGTAATCAAACTATAGTGTTCACCAACATAGGTGTGCCACAATTGTAAAATTATCTGAGCTGGGAGGAAAGTATCATTGTTGATGTGCCTGCAATTTCTCATTGCAGACAGAATGCAATACTTGATAGATGTCCTACTGATACACAGTAAAAATTCATGACAGGCAACAACAAAACAGGAAAAGTTATTGAAAAAAAATAATCAAGCTCCCAGGTTGGAAAGTGCTGATTTTACATCTTCCAGTGGTTTGTTTCAGTAATTGTTTCTCTGTGCCAATTTACGCATTTCCAAAAGTCTCTTTCTACAGACTTTGTGGAAGCTTTATGCGAGCTCATGGAATGTGTGGTTTTGCTGTCCTGGGGTGTCTTTTTAAAACTTTTTCTTTTTCTTTAAATCTTGATCACAAAATCCTGCTTATGTTTTATTTGTGATACTTTGTGAGAACTGCTTGAAAGCATAATTATTTACTGGTCTGACAACCAGACCTTGCCTAAGAAATCTTTGAAGTGGCTTTCAAGACTTATTCTAGGTCTGCTCACAAAAGAGCAGCATTTGTGATGGCCTGTCAAGTATCAACAACCTATGATGGCACATCAACTGGAGCAAACCTGAGATGCTGAGATAGCTTGGAAAAATCCACAAACCTCTTTATATGGAAAAAAAAAAATAAACACAAACATTACTCCAAGATGAGCTTGTCTTTCAATTTGGTGGAAGTATTTTGTTGTGTGTTTTATCTTGTCTCTTTTTTGCTGGTAAAGCAACAGTATTTTCCCTAAGATCCTCATGGTGATAATCAGTTCAGTTTGACAAATGTAAAAATGGAAGCTTTCTCTTCTAATGCAAAGTACAGACCTTGTGCATGTGTTTACCACAACAATAAAACTCTCTTCTTTAAAAAAACCAAATAAATATCCATTGCCCCTCGCTCCAGTCAATCAGAGTTATTTAGACAGATAGGCATGCAGACAGGAGGTATGTCCCATAAGCATTAGAAATATTCACAATTTCATTGCTCTCTACCTGCAGAATATATCAGGAGACTCCGCTACTGTGACTACCTGGGGAAATACTTTTGTGACTGCTGCCACAGCTATGCCCAGTCTTCAATTCCTGCCCGAATACTTTTGAAGTGGGACTTCAAAAAATACTACGTATGCAACTTTTCCAAACACCTATTGGACAGCATATGGCAGCACCCAATTTTCAATGTGTCGTGTATTAACAAAGCCCTCTACACGAAAAGTAAAGAAATGGACAGGGTGAGGGTAAGTGTGGCCTTTTTTTATTGGGAATTTGCAGGTCTGAGACTTTTGGGAAGAACCCCATAGGGTGGGTTGTCCTTTGCCGTGTGTGTATGTGGGAAGGAGGCAGAGTTGGTTTTTCTGCACTTAAGCTTGTCCCATCACTGCTCCTGGGACTTGCCTGCCTTCCTCTCAGGTGAAGGGGAGGAGTGGGACATTTCCAACCTATGCCAGAGGTCTCATTTGCCCCCTTGTCTTTGGGAGGCACTTCCTTCTTGGTTGGTTTCCAAGTTTTAGTTCATGGGGGCAGCTGTGCTCCTGCAGTAAATATTTACCCGTGCTTAGTAATTGGCAGTTGTAAAGCTCCAGGAGTTTTGAATAACTTCTTAATTTTGTGGGCCATTAGAGAAAACACCCTTGACTCATCTAAGGGATGTACCTCCTACAGCTTGAGTGAGGGTGGTCTGCTGAAGATTACAAGTTGCCATGTGCTCCCTTCTTGGCTGAGGAGATGCTTATCAGTTCTTACACAGCTTTGGGTCTAGCATCTTGGTGTGTTGACATGGAGCTGTTTGTAGCATTAGGAATTGCTTCCCTTGTCAGTGAATAAAAGTAGCATTTGCCTTCCGTGCATTAGAAAATCCATTTGTTTAATTCTGTGCTGAATGTGAAGTTCCTATTTTTAGATGTGGCTTGATGTACTGAGAAGGGCTGCTGACTCAAATAGTGTTGTTCCTTACTTAGGAATATATAAATACAATTGCTTTTCATTTAAAAATCCTTTTGGTTTTCCCCTTCATCTTCTAGGAGGCGCAAGAGCAGCTTTTTCATTTAAAAAAGCTTTTGAAAACCTGCAGGTTTGGTGAAAGGTATGGGTCACGATCGTGCATGAAAAATAGTTTATTAAAATTTACCTAAGGTGCTCATAGAGCCTTTTTCTCTAGAGACATTTGAGTGCAGTTTTAAATGAGTTAATATGGTCATTAGAGAAAATTCAGATAACAAAACTGCTTCTGTTGCACTGCAGATATTGAGTGAAGAACAGGTTTTATGTGGTAGCTTTGTTTCTTGTAACATACTTAGACATTTGGTTTTAAATGTTGAATGATTCTTGTTAGGTGTGTATTTTTTCTTACTCTTTCTTAGGTTCTCACTCATTCTTAAAAGGTCAAAGATACTTACGTATATCTGAGATGATTTGTCTTTACAAATTTTTTAAAAAAAATTATAAATGTGTTCTGTGGAGGTTTAAAGATTTCTTCCAGAAATCTGTCATAATGCTCAATTCAGTTTATTTTGTAAACGTATTCAGATGACAGTAGTAACCAAAAGCGATAAGTACCAAAACATGACCTTACTTGTTGCTGCAAAGTAAAGATTTTTGGTAATCAACTTCCAAAACTATGGGCATAACTAATAGGTAGACATGTGACTGATAAAACCTTCACTGCTGACCTTTTTAAAACCAGACATAAGCAAAATAAGCTTTAAAAGTTGGTTCTGTTCTCTCTTTGACATGGATCTCTTATGCATCAATTACATGGTGTTCACCAAAATTAAATAGTATTTTGATGTCTCTCTTCTGGACATCCACCTGTGATTCCATTATCAGATTAAGCATTAGGGTCCTCACTGTGCCTTTTACATTAGTGATACTTTAAAAGTAATAGCTGTATTTTCAGTGTTCACCCGCTCAGTACAAGCATAGTTTCACCCAATAGTGACCTATGCAGGATAAAAACCCTCAAAGTTCTCTTTGCAAAGAAAAAAAAATAAACAAAACCCCTGGATTATTGCATTAGATACTATGTGGGATTTTAGTTACTGTTCCTGAGGTAGAAGAAAGCCCTTTACACTACTTGTTTTGTTAAGAATTGTGGGGGTAACTGCGCATGGCAACTCCAATGCCTGATGAATGCACATTTAAAGCAGACATTTTATTCTAAATTCCAAACCCTCCATTTCTTCTTAACGTGATCTCAAATTGGAAGGGGAGGTAGGATTTTGCATGAACTTGCCTTGTATGATCCCTCCTTGACTAGAGAAGTGAAAGAGGCTTATTCTTCAAATATACTTGGAAAACAACTTTTTGTAGCTTGATTTGGTTTTTCTTTCTCTTTGCAGTGTACTGAAAGAATTTGAACAGGTCCCCAGCCATCTGACAGAGGAGCTGCATCTCTTCTCACTGGATGATCTGGTGAAGATCAAACGAGGGCAGTTACTGCCCCTTCTTAAAGATATTCTGAAGAGCTCCACCTCCCATGTGGATGGTTGCGAGGTAAGGAAAAGCCAGGGCTCTCACTGTCCTTGCAGCTGCTAGTGTGGGGAATATCCCTGCTGACATTCCCAAATATTTTTTTCTTAGATTAAAAGTAAATCAACTCTTTTGCTGTCCTTGTAGCTCTGTCAAGCGAAGGGCTTTATCTGTGAATTCTGTCAGAGCGCAGATCTGCTCTTTCCATATCAGATTGCCAAATGCAGAAGGTGCACAGGTATGTTCTAAACCAACTATTTTTTATTCTTCCTTGGGGGGATGTTGGTGCGTAAAACTGTTCAGACTTATTTCAGGAAAACACTGAGAACTTGCTTCACTGAAAGCATGTATACTTGAAAACCTGCACGTGTGTTTGAAAACCATGGATAGTATGTATCTTTGAAAACCATCCTGTGGCAGCTGTCTTGCATCAATGAATTTGGAGTTCAAAACCAGGGACTTGCCTGAACATAATCATGGCGGCAGGGGAGGTTATTTTTTTGGGTCTGCACGCGAGACAGAGCCTGGGATGGTGCTATATTGCTGTTGTATCAGATCTTGCTGACGTTCATTGTGAATCCTGAGAATCTTACCAAAATGTTTAGTCAGTTGTTACAGTGGTGGTTGTTGTCCCAGCCTTGCACTGCTGCTGTTTACTTTTATACTTGGGTGAACTAGATAGAACATCCTTCAAAGAACATAGCTATTGATTCATTTCTTCATTAGTTTTTTCCTCAATGTTAAACTGCTTGTATGTATAAACAGAGTGCAAAACATGCTTTCACAAAGCATGCTTCAAGTCTGGAGGCTGCCCCAAATGTCTGCGGATCGCAGCTCGGAGGACACTTTCAGAAACTCCATCACTGGTGCCTCAGTGAAACTGGATTCCTCTGCTGATTTCAGAAGATGCTCAATGCCTAATCTTCAGGTGCCCGTCTTAAGAATTAAATAATGTTGTTTTAGACATTACTATTTTTAATGCATGTCTCCTTTATGGGGGGTTAAAAAAAGAAAAAGAAAAAAAAAAGGCAACTTTAATATCGTTGAAAACTCACCCTATAGGAGTTTCATCTTAACTGGGGACAGAAAGACTGGATGTTAATTCTGTGAGTAGCCTTTTGTTTTGTCCTTGTATGTAAAATTTTTAATATTATATTTTTCAATATAAAAATTGTTCTTCTCTGTAATTCTGCAAATAATGTATAGATAGTAAATGACTGTTGGAAATCCTTACCTGTGTGTTGGATTTTGGAAACAGGAAAAAGTGGTGAAATATGAAATCATTCTCTTAAAAGCTCTACAATAGAAAAAGTTTGTCTGCAAGCTTTAGGCAGATGCTGATCTGAAATTCTGTTCTGGCAGATGATGAATGTGAACCAGTGAATTTTAAGTTACTTTTAAACAGATTTATGCAACAGCGTGTGGTGTGTTGACCTTGGCCTGCTGCTAGGTGCCCACCCAGCTGCTGTCTCACTCCTGCTCCTCAACAGGACAGGGGGAGAAAATAAGATGGAAGAGCTTGTAGGCCGAAATAAAGACAGGGAGATCACTTACCAACTACTGCCACAGGAAAAACAGACTCGAGTTGGGGAAAATTAAATTTATCGCTAATTAGAAATCAAGAAAGGTGGTGAGAAACAAAGACAAAAACGAAACCAACTTTCCCCTAACTCACCCACCCTTTTTCCCAAGCTCAACTCCACTTCTTCATTCTCAACTCTTCTACCTTCTCCCCTGCCCCAAGTGGTGCAGGGGGATGGAGAATGAGGATTGTGGTCAGCCCGTAACAGCTCCTCTCTGCTGCTCCTTTTCTCACGCTGTTCCCCTGCTCCAGTGTGGGTCCTTCCCACAGGCTGCAGTCCTTCAGGATAAACCTGTTCCTGCATAGGCTTTCCAGGAGAGGTAGTTCCTTCAGGAAATATCCACGTGCTCCAGTGTGGTCGTTCACTTGGGCTGCAGGGGAATCTCTGCTCTGGTGCCTGGAGCACCTCTTCCCCCTCCTTTTTCACTGACCTGGGTACTTGGTACCTTGGAACTGCTGTTTCTTATCCCCTCACCCCTCACTCTGCTGGTGTGATGATTTGCCCTTTCTTAAATACATTTTCTCAGAGGTGTCACCATCTTGGCTGAGGCGCTCAGCTGTGTCCTGCTGTGGGTCCATCGGAGCTGGCTGGAAGCAGTTCTGTCTGGTGTGGGGCAGTCCCGGCTTCTTCACATGGAGGCCGCCCTGCAACCTCCTGCTGCCACCACCTTGCCACGTACACCCAGTACACCGCTCTCGACATTTCTTTCCAGAGCACTTAGGAACGTGAGGAGAGACAGTGAGCGAGGAGGAGAGGTTCTCCTGTTTAAATCCACCCTCATGCTTGTACACCGAGTCCTTGCCTAAAGGTGAAGTGCTGGAGGTTGAAAGCAGCTTTCTTTGCCAGCCTGGTTGGTTACTCCTGATGAAACTGGCTGAGGAAGGAGCCCCTGCCTTCAGGAACCTCAGAGCAGCTGCTTAAACCTGTAAAACCTTTGTTCTGTTTGTGCCACACGTGAAGTGCCAATGAACAGAGAAACCCCCAAACTTGAAAGCATGTACCGAAGTTCTGATCTCTCCAACGGAGTGCTCTTAATGTTTCTGAACTTGTTCTTATTTTGTGCTTTGTTCTTCCTCTCCTCACCTGCTAGCTCCAGCTTTTAGCAAGGAAAAGATCAGATGTCTGTTACCAGGGTCTGTGCAAGTTCACTTCCATGCCAGTGCTCCCAGTACTAGTAAGCTCACTAACTCTTCCACTTAGCTATTTTTTCTGGGGTTGAAAACAGCTTACCTACTTACTGCTCAGAAGCAAGATTATCATCTCCTACTCAAGATCACCAAACGGATACTGACGTGGGGTAAGATGTGGTGAGAAGGAGCCTGCTTATGCAGCTGACTGTATTTAATGTTATGCAAGAGTAAATTCTCATTTGAGTTGGGTGCACGATGAACTGAATCACGTGGAAGGCCTTGCTGTAGGGATTTTCTGCTTACGAAAGAGCTCACTTGAATAATCCTTCTGCTGGATAACCTGCAGGGCAACTGAATACATCTTTTTCATTATTCACGGATTTGGAAGAGCTGATTTCGTTTCTTGGCTGTGCTTTTCACAAATGTTCAAGTCTCGATAAACAGCAGTGGTGTGCAGGAGGGGGAGCGTTGGAGAGTTTCATACATCAAGTGTGGATGACTTTACATCCACTGACTTCAGTCCAGGTCTCTGTAGAGCCTGTACAGTGTATCCTGAGTAATTATTGCTATGTACCACAGCATATATCACAGCAAGAGAAGGTCTTCAATGAGTTTGAGTAGCTAGCAGAAAGCGAAAGACCCAAGAGGATCAGTGTGACTATAATCCAAGTAAAACTAGTTAAAATGTTCTGCTGCTGAAGCTAAAGTAAGAAGAAGGACCAAGTTGTGAGGTGCCAACAGGTTGGTCACAAGTTAAATGGAATAACAGAGGCTGCTATTTGCTGCTTTTTAGGGGGTGGTGCTCTTGATTGTTAGGTCTGGAGGAGCGGCATACCAAAACCCACATTTTTGTGTGCTGGTGTCAGCACAAGATACCACAGGAACGTGTTGAGGCCGTTCACCCTAAGCCTCTTCTCTGGTGAGAAGCAAGCCATGGGTGACTAGACCTGTAGCCACAAGGTGTTCTCAGTGTTGCTGAGGTGAGAGTTTCTTCTTATCAGCCACTATCCTGGGGTAGCATAAAGCAACCATGATAAGACTAAAAGCATGCACTGTATCTTTCTGTATTTGGTGATACACTGTCTTGGACAGGAAGGGGTGACTTCTGTGCTACAAACTCTCTAGGTGTCTTTAGGGTGTAGCTGTGTTCTTTGAATCAAGTTTTGAGACTCATCAAGTGTCTCTAGATCAACATTATGCTCTTCCTGAGCATATCTCTATGGATAAGTACTGAGTTTGATCATTCCCGAGGTTAAACCAGATAAGGCAGATCCAAGGTAAGAACTTTTTAAGAAACAAAAGCTATATGGCTACAGTCAACTTCTTTGCAGGAAGTAAAATCTACATGTGGAAGCTCTGAATTCTTTGAGAGGAGAAGACATAGAAAGGTTAGGCTGTCTTATCAAGGAGTTAGGCCAGTTCAAATAAGTTGCCTGCTCGCTAGAAAGCTGAGTGTGTTTCACAGAGGACTTGTGACAAGACTCTTCAGCTAGGGAAAGAAAAAAGAAAGGAAATTGTCGCACCTTTCTGTTTGCCTGAGCAATGAGTATCAATGCTCATTCTTGACAGTGAGTTTCCATGATGCCGTGTGGATGCAACAGGAGCACCTCTGTGGACCTCAATGCACTGTCAGGGACATAAGTGCCAGTGAAACCTATTTGTAGTTAACTGCCTGCCTCATTCCACAGGCGGGATCCAGGTCAAGACAGGTTGGTTTTTTTTTTTTTTAGTAATTTCCATAGGAGCAGGTTTTCACAATACCAATATCTCACTCGCTGCCAATGATTTTACCTGCTTTTCCGTTAGTTACTAATTTGTACTGATTTGTTGTGTTTTTCCTTTTAGTTTCAGTTGTGAGTTGTCTGGAGATGGAAGTGCTTTACTAAGATTTTGTACAATGCGTTGCAGCCAGGATCTTTTGCGATACATCATACAGCTGTTACTGTAAATAATAGCATAATGCTAATTGCCAGGCGTAGTATGGACTCACAAATGTAGGTCTTGTTGCAACTGTAAGCAAGTATGTCAAGTAATTAAGCAGTTCTATGGGCCCATGTAATTCCAGGGATGTCTGTCACACCTATTCACTTTAAGAGAAGAAACTATCTGTGTGTTTTATGAGAAATTATATTTTGTCTGGTTTTGCACACAGAGTGCACAAACTCCTTCAGCGGGGGTCTTTCACCTCTTGATGTGGCTATTTTCATGTTTTTAATTTTTTAAAAGAAATTTACCGTATTTCCTCACATTTGCTCAGAGACTGCTGCTTGATACAGTTTTCTTTTAGGCCAGCAATCTGGATACTCTGAAAAACACCTGAAGTCTTCTCTGTAAGATACCAGTTGGACTTATATGGGTCAATATTGACATAATCATTGGTATCCTTTGGTCCAGAGTATTTGCCTTCCCTCGTGATTCTGAACAAAGCTGCAGGACCCTTTCATTTCGTACATGTAAGTGCTGTGTTCGCTCACACGTTGCACATCTGTCTGACCACAGACTGAGAAGTCTTCCGAAGACTGCAAACCCAGGAGGTCATTAAGGGAAATCTAATCAGTAAATGAGAGAAAGGAGAGGTGGGGAATAGATTTACAGGAAAGGCTTGGGCAGCGTATGCTTTACTGGCAGCAGTAAAAGCAACTCTGTACCAAATAAATCATCCATCCTGTCTGCAAAGGATGATGATATTTTTACATTTGACTAAAAAAAAAAAAAAGGCAGGTTAAATCTATTATCAGTAAATTAAACTTGCCCAGGACTGATATCTGGTACTGAGGGCAGATCGCGCAAGATGGGCCAAGTTCAAATACTCCATGGTTTGGTTCACCATGGGGTTGCCAAATCCAACTCCTGGTCTGTACTTGCTGTCATGGGCCAGAATTGTGCACGTTTAGTCTGAACAGTTTGCCAGTGTAGACATCCATGATTTAATTAGAATAAAAAGCCTCTATGGCTGTCATTGGTTGATGTAAGAGCCAGATTCTGTATGATCTTCATGAGCCTAAGGGCAAGTATCTGTGGAAATACCATGGAATACCTGCGTAGGTCCAGGCACAGAGGGTATAAGCAGGTCACCACGTAGACAGGGAAATCTGACACATGAAGGTGGCAAGAGTTAGACACCAAAGAAACCATGTCCAGCTGTAGAGGTTATGCATGGCATGGATTTTTGTGGTGACAGTGCCCATTCCATGGACCTGGAGTGGGCACCTGCTTCCTGGTGCAGTGCAAAGGAAGCCAGACACCAATGGCCTGGATCCCTGACATCGTCTCCTTCTCAGGCCCAGAATTGCCCTAGTTAGTCTGAGCGGCTTGATTCTAGTTGCCTGCCTGGATTTGGAAATGGGGAATTCTGCCTAAGTGATGGACAGATGCTCACTGTAAGAGAGAGCTCGGGGAACAGGACAAAATGCTTGTGGAGTATCTTTCAGTGTCAGCTCTTAGCTGGGAATGTAATTTTATTCAAGTGCCTGTCTTGTGCCCCAGCACTGTGTTGCTGATGCTGCAGTATCTGGATGCACCCAGAGCTGTTTGGACAATGGACATTTGTAGGAGCTGAGCTGGGCTGATTTTTGTCAGCTGCTCCCCCTGTCCCTGTGTTTCTTATCTGAAACGGTCTGACTCGCCTTACTTCCCCAAGCAGCAGCAGTTCCCCTTGGATTCTTCTCTGCCATTTTAGTCAAGGCCTT
This sequence comes from Charadrius vociferus, assembly GCF_000708025.1. Classification (NCBI taxonomy): domain Eukaryota; kingdom Metazoa; phylum Chordata; class Aves; order Charadriiformes; family Charadriidae; genus Charadrius; species Charadrius vociferus. Next base: position 452,572 of record NW_009646421.1, read on the forward strand.
TCCAGTTGTCCAGAGAGGCAAAATGCAACTGAGAGGTAACCGCCAATGTTTCCAGCTCTTCTTCTCCTAGGCCTGTTTTATTCACTTTCTACACCATTTTTACCTCTTTGCAGCCCAGATGAATTTATTTCTGAGATATGGGCGACAAAGATGATTGAGGGATTGGAGCATCTCCCTTATGAGGAAAGGCTGATAGAGCTGGGACTCTTTAGCCTGGAGAAGAGAAGGCTGAGGGGAGACCTTATTATGGCATACAAGTATCTAAAGGGTGGGTTGAAGGAGGATGGAGCCAGACTCTTTTCAGTGGTTCCCAGTGACAAGATGAGGGGCAACGGGCACAAGTTGGAGCATAGGAAGTTCCGCTCAAATACACGGAAAAACTTCTTTTCGATTAGGGTGACAGAGCACTGGCACAGGCTGCCCAGGGAGGTGGTGGAGTCCCCTTCTCTGGAGATTGTCAAGACCCGCCTGGATGCAGTCCTGAGTAATGTGCTCTGGGCAATCCTGCTTTAGCAGGGGAGTTGGACTTAGATGATCTCTAAAGGTCCCTTCCAACTCTGAAAATTCCATGATTCCGTGATACACTCCTTATGATAAAATAAATCATATAATACACTTTGCACAAAGACTGGTTTCTATATGCGAGAATGCTATTCCATAACCCAAGGGTGACACTGAGAAGGATGTTGGCAAAGAAAAGGGAAACAAATTCATTGAGGTGGTGTCAGCCTGAAGAAAAGTGCTGTAGAGTAGCAGAGACTGGTCCTTGGAAAGCCCTGCCCGCTGCCTCAGGAGACAACGCTGAGAAGCATTCCTTGGATGAAATCACAGTGCCTTGCATAAAGCAGAAGGAATGCGGTGTTGTGGTCACTTCAAAGCAAGTCAGTGACGCTGCTGAAATGCTGCTGTTGCGCGTCAAGGAGCGTGGTGTGGGAAAGGAGGATTTATTTGTCTCACCTAGAACTGGGAGCCATTTTACTATGCTCTCATCTCGGTCCAGCAGTTACTGTAAATCAAGTAAACTGTAAACCCTCCCTGGCTTCTCAGAAGGTGAAACTAACTCAAAGCGGGAATGGTTTTACTGGAATAGGGTATGTTTTCGGGCCTCCTACACATTTCATGGATGAAACAAAAGAGTGTGAGTAGTAGTTTATGTGCTAATACAGCACAGAGGATATATCCATGCTTCTCCTGTGACAGGATTTTCTAAGCTAACTCAGACCCTAGTAACATCTAGCTGTAATAGCAATGTTCCTCTCACAGGAAAACCCCTTGGTGGGATTAGCTAGTCAGCACAGCGCTAATGGGGCCAGGTTGGTTCTCAGCTGGGAATGAAATTAGCATCATGCTATGTCAGAAGCATAACAAACAACAAAGAAGTCACTGAAGTAGGAAAATCTGATCAGATGAGCAGTTGGAGAAAAGTGTTTGCAGATAGCAAAATGGAAGCAGGGTGGAGCTGAGGCTCAAACAGCCCTGAGGAAGTTGATAGTATAGCTGGAAGCACACCCCAGGTCTAGGCATCCTGAGCAGAGGAGCATCTTCTCTAACCTTAAGAGACACAACAGTGATGGAGACAGACTTTCTTAGGAAGGATGAAACGCATGGAGAAGGCTGAAGAGGCCTTGTCTGTTCCCCACGGTGAAGAGAACTTTCGTTCTGTTATGTTTCAACAATTTATTAGTCAACAGCACCACTCATCAACCACCTCTCTGAGAGTCTTCTTAAGAAGACGTAGGGGATCTGGGTGTCTCAGACTCCCCTCTAAATGCCTTCAAAGACACCTAGCTTGCCCTTGTTGTATAGTACTACATTCACTGTAGTAGGGGCTCCTTCAGTAGGTCCCAGCAGTCAGGCACAAGGTCTGTAGCACAGTTAGACAGGCTGGACCCTCCTGACCCCAATCCCCAGGATTTCTGTATTTAACAGACTGATGGGAGAGCAGAAATAACTACCAGCATATCCTACATACTTCCTATTTCAAAACTGTTTTCTGGTTAGTTAACACATGTGCTTCCCCTTTTACAGAGCAAATGTGGACAACTGCTGCTCCAGCAGGTGCTGGCTGGAGATGGCCATGACACTTCCCTAAGTCAGCCTTCTAGTTTCTCCTGCCTGGAGATGGGGAAATCCACAAACAGCCCACCTACTGGTTCTGGATCTGGCTTCTGATGCTGGGTCTAGGGCCTGTCTCCACGACAGTCTTGTCCCAGCACTGTGCTGAGAGCTCACCAAAGGAATATGATGACCCTACTCTCGTTTTTTTCCAGCAATTTTCCTTACAGTTTTGTCTTCCCGGATCTCCTTTCCATAGGGAAACTCTTCAGGCCATCCTACCCAATCCTTTCTTCTCTGACTTCCTGCGGACACATCATTCATTTCTACCTTCCTAAGGCTTCATAGGTTCCACAGCCACACCTTTTCCCTCTAGCATTTCCTCCCCTCTTCCTTTAGCATCAGCCACCAGTGGTTGTCCGGAGACTTCAGCATTCCTTCCTTCACACCTTACCTGCCAAGAAGGTGCACCTTGGTGCCTGCAGCTTATTGCCTCCAGCCACCGTCTCTCCTGGGCACTCATCTCAAGCCCAAGTACTCCCCTGCTCTCTATTTCTGTTCCTCCTCCAAAGGAGCAACCCAATGAACTCTAGTTTTCTAGCACATATCCCATTAATTACCCTTTGACTGTTACTAAGAGACTTTGCTTTCTCCATGACTGAAATCCCTACCACTTTCTGCCAGGTACCTTTTCACCTCTCATCCTTTCTTCCGACTTGACCTGAGTGGCAGTGGAGCCTGAAACATCTTTCAGCAACTTAACTATGACTCTCTTTCCCATTGGCCACCTGTATAACTTCCCAGTCCAAGGGATTCAGCATTCCAGTCAAGCTTACAGCAAAAAAACTCTTTCTGCTGGTGTAAGACTGAGCTGGCTCACACTTTTGCTTCCCAGAAGGAAAGCAGAAGGACAGAACGCAAGCACGCTTTTTTTTCTCAGAAAAATGAATTGATTGTAAATCCTGAGATTTTATAATCCAGGGAGTCACACCTGCTCTAAGTCTAGAAATGCCATTTACCACGCGTCATGAAAAATGACACTTCTTTGTCTTCAAAGGTGGGCCGTAGTATTTGACTGTCCTTAGGGCGCTATTTGCCAAGGCAACAAGCCCATAGGTGCTTCCAGTCTTTTATGTGCACCGGGTCTTACCAGGAAAACAAATGCTGAAACCACGCCAGTGCCTAAGGACAGATTTCTCAAACAAAACTTATCATCCAGATTTGACAGCAGATGGCATAAAACTTAACTGCTGGTTCTGCCGCTCTGCTGTGCCATAGATCATTTCAAGCACTGCTCATGCAGGGACAGGGGACAGCTGGTATTTACTGTTGGCCGCTCACTCATCCTGACTGACCAAAGATGTCATAAAAAAGCCTGTCTAATCAAGAGGTGACTTGTGGCGACAGAGGTCTTCTCTCCAGAGTTCTGCCTGAGTCAGAGGAAGGAGGAACAAGAGAAAAGTTGCTGACACTGAATCATTTCTCTTTCTACCCCAGGGAAATAAAAACTGACCCAGGGATTTCCCGCTTTTTGCCAAAAAATCTGTGTCCCCTCCTGCCTCTCTGCTAAGCAGCCATCAGAAGGGGCGGGGGGGAGGTGTTGATCCCTGCATTTGTGCTATGACGTGCAATGCTACAGCATTTGGCACCTGGGAGTCATGAAGCGAGATACGGGCCCCAGGGTCGCGCTGAGGCTGAGTGGTGAGGGTTCCAGGGTGTCACTCAAGCAAGAGGCTCTGGCACGGCATATGACCCACCCTGTGGCGGTTCATGGCCTGGGACTGCAGGAGATTGTGAAATTTATACATAAGCTTGAGCTTCTAGTTGTGTGTGATGGTTGTAAGCTGCTTGTAGAAACCCCAGGCGGCCAGTCTGGTATTTAGTGGTCAGCTATGTGCCTGCTCAAGTAGGTGTGTCATTGTGCCTGGTCCTGGGCTTCTCAGCCACAGACAACTGGACACTGAAAAATAAGACATCACTTAAATTTTGCCCTGTGCACTGCCTGAGGACGTTGCCCTAAGCCAAGATGAGGGGCAAGAAAGGAATGAAGAGGGGGGTGTTTCTCATGATCATCAGAAAGATGTGCCTTGACCTCCAAAGGGATTTGGCACAGTTGACAGCCAGGAAGATGGAGAACAGTGACTTGTATCTATCTGTTCACCACCTCCCTTCCCCCCAGACTCAATCAATAAAGCAGAAACCTCCGTTTTCCTCTCATCGTGAGAGGTGTGAAATGCTTGCTCAGCTGGACTCCAAGGGACAGCTCAGTGTAGATGGCGTAGGAGATGGGGCTGTTGAAGGTGACAGGAATAGCTGAGAAAGTATCTAAGTGCTCTGAGCTCAGTGAGAGGACAAAACGAGGAGCAGGTAAGAGTGAAAAGCCAAAGCACGGAACAGCAGGAGCGAGTCTGTTGGGAGTTTTGTAAATCGGATGGAGCAACAGTATGGTGCTGTTAAGCACAGATGGTTGCAGTTTTTCCTGTTGTAACCTTCACTTCACTGCCCCTGCATACACATCTTTCCTGTTCCTGCCCAACGCACAACTGGGCTGTGGCAAGTGGTTGCTTCCCGGGAGCAGGACACACTCCAGAACAGAACGGGCAACCACACTGCACACTCCTGCTGGTCCAACACCCATCCCTGTGTGTTGGCCTGGAAACCTGTCTGTATTTTACAGGTACAAAATGCCACAGGTGTAGCCACACAACCAAGGGATGCAGTACACAGTCCTCAGTCATTGGCTTCTCCTCTGCAAGCAATGGGAGAGGACATGCCTGTCAGTTGTTATTGGTGGCCCAGATCCTCCCAACTGGCTGTGCAAAATCAGCGCGTGGGTGTGTGTCGCTCACAGCCACCTTCTCCTCTGCATGCAAAGGGAAGAGCTCTCGGAGTGTCTCGTTAACGCCATCTGTAATACCTGCAGCCTAAAGCCACCTTCCAGCTGTCTGGAGCGGTGAGCTGAGGAAGGACTTGCAATAAAAAGGTTCCTTCCCCTCTCTCCCTGCCTGCCTGTGTGCATGTCCATGCACACCTTGTACACACACACACACACACGTGTGTGTGCGCGTGCGTGTGTTTAAAGGAGCAGGGCCCAATGCAAAAACATCAAGAAACGCCAAGTTTAACTTTGGCTGCATTACAACCTCTCGTCTCCAAATCGGGCCACATCTGAGAAGCAGGAACGCCGTGTATCGATCACCCAGTGAAAGTCAGAGTTGTATTTTTAATGATCTTTTGATAAAACAAGGTAATGATTTTTTTCTTCTAACCTCACCGAAGCTTTATCTTCTGCCTCCAGGGTACACAATTTCAAAATCCTGGGTTAGCGGGAAGATCAAACTGAGTCCCCCAGCACAGGCTGGCTGTAATTTTAAGTTTTTTCAGTCCTCTCTGAGGAGCTATGTAAGCGTGAGTTCTGTGTGTCGGCCGTCACATGTAGAATGCGATGCCCAAGCTCCAGCACGTGGGTCATAACACCTTAAGTTACACTGTAATAAATACTGCTCGTAAAATGCTCAAGTACAGTATCAGGGGGTGGATCTCCTCTAACACTAGTTCTACATTTAAAGGTGTGTTTGGAAGTGCCCTAGTGTATTTGGTTTGTGTGGCAAGGTTTTGGTGGCGGGGGGCCTACGGGGGTGACTTCTGTGAGAAGCTGCTAGAAGCTTCCCCCATGTCCGACAGAGCCAATGCCAGCCCGCTCCAAAACGGAACAGCTGCTGGCCAAGGTCAAGTCCGTCAGTGATGGTACTAGTGTCTCTGTGATAACATATTTAAGAAGGGAGAGAAAAACCCCAACTGTGCAATTATAGCAGAAGAGAGGAGTGAGGATATGTGAGAGCAACAACTCTGCACACACCAGGGTCAGTGAAGAAGGAGAGGGAGGAGGTGTTCCAGGTGCCAGAGCAGAGATTCCCCTGCAGCCCATAGTGAAGACCATGGTGAGGCAGGCTGTCCCCCTGCAGCCCCGGGAGGACCCCACAGTGGAGCAGCTGGATGCCCAAAGGAAGCTGTGATCCCATGGGAAGCCCACACTGGAGCAGGCTCCTGGCAGGACCTGTGGACCCATGGAGAGAGGAGACCACGCTGGAGCAGGTTTGCTGGCAGGACTTATGACCCTGTGGGGGACCCACACTGGAGCAGTCTGTTCCTGAAGGATGCACCCCATGGAGAGGACCTGCGCTGGAGCAGTCCGTGAAGAACTGCAGCCTGTGGGAAGGACTGACATTGGACAAGTTCATGGACAACTGTCTCCTGTGAGAGGGACCCCACACTGGAGCAGAGGAAGCGTGTGAGGAGTCCTCTCCCTGAGGAGGAAGGAGCGGCAGAGACAACGTGTGATGACCTAACCACAGCCCCCATTCCCCGTCCCCCTGTGCTGCCTGGCGGGAGGAGGTAGACAAATCAGGAGTGAAGGAGGGGTGAGGAGAAGGTGTTTTAAGATTTGTTTTTTATTTCTCATTACTCTACTCTGACTTCTAATTGGCAATTAATTAAACTAATTTCCCCAAGCTGAGGCTGTTTTCCCCATGACAGTAATTGCTGAGTGATCTCTCCCTGTCCTTATCTGGACCCCTGAGCCTTTTGTTACATTTTCTCTCCCCTGTCCAGCTGAGGAGGGGAGTGACAGAGTGGCTTTGGTGGGCACCTGGTGTCCAGCTGAGGTCAACCCACCTCACCTGTGTGAAGAGGAAGGTAAATGAAGCTTGAAGACTTTCACAGAGGAGATGAGAGGAGCATCAGCGTTGAACTGAAAAGCTGTGCATTCCCAAGCAGCAGCTTTGTTCACGTTTGAATGCTTCGATCATAGTTTTTGTTTTGCTCTGTCACAGAAACTTCAGAAGGTGTGTTGCTCCGCATGCCTTCCTCTGCAGGGTAAGAGAGACCGTAAGCAATTCAAACAGTTTAAACCTCTCTCACATCACTACCTTGTCACACCATGCTATATGTATAAAATAAATTAAAAAAACCCAACCCCCCAATTTCACAAGGCATTAAAACTTCACGGGAAAGTACCACTAGAGGGGGCTGGTTGTACATAACTCAAAGTAGGTTTCTGCACTGCACTGGTGGTCGATGTCTTGGTGCCTCAATACCACCGCAGATCTGTGGCTGATGCAGCCCCAATCATAGAATCATAGAATGGTTTAGGTTGGAAAGGACCTTGAAGATCATCGAGTTCCAACCCCCCTGCCATAGACAGGGACACCTCCAACTAGACCAGGTTGCCCAAGGCCACGTCCAGCCTGGCCTTGAACACCTCCAGGGATGGAGCCTCAACAATCTCAACAACTAATGGACACCACCAGCCTGTGCAAACACTCCTCAGTGTAGCTGTAGCCACATAAACTATAAAACCTTCCCAAAGGTGCGTCTGCAGAGCCACCCCAAGCTGGACGTGAGCAAACGTTCATCCTGAGGAAGCAATGCCCTCACGGCACCAGCAGTTCTACTGTCTGCAGAACAACACAACTGCACCATGTGTGTGCTTCAAGCTCTAGCTCCTCATTCTCACATCTCCAAGCTTCCCCACCTCTACTCCTATATTCCCTTAACTCCTTTTACTATTCACATTTTGGGAAAGACACACCTAGTGCCAACTGTCTCAGAGTACAGCCTTCTGCCCCTGGAGCCTGGCGGAGTGGCTCTGAGTCTGCTCCAGGAACCCTGAATGCATTTGGAGCTCTTACAGTCTGGAGACACTTTCTATTAATTAGTCCTGGGAAGCTTTACAGCCATTCCTAAAATAATGGAAGAAATCACTTAAAGGCATCCCTAGAGCAGCTCAGTGTTAGCAAATGTTTTTTTCTTTGGCAGGCACAGGACCACTGTTCCTTAAAGGTGTATCTAGTCAGGAAGAAACAGACACATACCATGTCCTCATGCTAGCCTGGCACAGCCCAGCTCGCACTTGGAAGCCAGAGAGTGAAGCAGTGCTGCACTTGATGATGATGATGATGATAATAACAACAACAACAACATCAACATCATCATCAATAATAATATCAATAATAATAACATCAATAATAATATCAATATATCGATTTGCCTGGAAGACAATGTAACTGCAGCTCGCAGTGCCTCCTCTGCCAGCCAAGTCCAAGCCCAGAGCACAGGAGGTCATGTGTGTCCATGTTTATCTGTGTTCCACCCCTTGCAGAAGCACCTACCATACTCTGTAGTGCCAGAGTTCATTTTCCTCGCTGTGAGCAGCCAGAAATGGGTAACAGAAAGCCAAAGGCTGCTGGTAAGTTTACTGGAGTAAAATTAGTTTACTAGTTCCTGGATTTGGTGGTGCTTTGAAATAATTTCAGCCATGGGCTCTTCAGCACGTACAAATCCTCTGAACTACATCAGTCCCAAGCAACTTTAAAGAAAAGTAAAAATCTCCCTTCCTTCTCTACAATGGAATCGTTCCCTTCCTGCTCCTCTCAAAATCACGGGGTGGTTGTTCGGACCACCTGGTCTATGGTAGGCATTGAAACCGCTGTGGTGTCGAAATCAATTTTCTACTCTGTATGTGAAGGTTTAACACTTAGCAAATGGCAATCTGCATGCAAGTGACACATTTTCCCCTTTTCTGTGTTTGAATAACGCTTATTATCATTTGCGTAACTTCCTCCAGATCTTTTCTCTTCACTGTAATACCTATGAGTTCTACTAAACTTCTGAATTCCCTCTTTCAGGTCTTTTTCTGCTACATCCATTTCTCCTTCTGCATTTAAATTTCCCTGACTTTGCCCCCAGTCCACACTGCTGCCTACCCCCATTTCTGGCAGCCTGCAGCTGGGTACTTGCACTGAGAGCACATTCAACTGACTCCGCGGAAAATCCCAGTAGAGACAAAGTGATTTGATTTTTTTTTACAATAATTAGTATAGTAAGTGGAGTAAGAGTCACAAAGTTACTTTCACCCTTCAGCTCCACAGAAACCAGACTTCAGGTGCGTTGAGCTAACAGAGTGAAGCCTCACTGCGTCCTTGGTTCAGCTTTTGTCCACAGCCACCTAAATTCTCCTTGCAGCTCCCTGAAGCACTCGAAGACTCATTGCTGCACATGCTTGGATGGGCTACCGTTCTGTGGGAACCACACAAAGACAACACCAAGTTCACTTGAAATCGCTGAGGTGGAGGGGAGAAGGTAAACTGTGCCTGCACAACCATGCAGAAGTTGGAGCATTTACCAGGAGGTGAAAAGCATTCCTTCTTTGGCTGAGGTGGTTTCAGCTCCTTGTAACCATATCCCAGCAGAGCTCAGCAGTCACAAGACAACAAGAATAAAGTGATGTGTGGTGGAAAGCAGAAGGGGTGATAGGGAGGGAAAGGGGGACTACTACAGCAACATAGCTGCCACCAGGCATGCAAGATTCATGGGGTCAGAATGAGAAGGCAGCAGAAGGCACCTGCCTTTGTGGCTCAGCGCTCATAGGAGCAGGAGGCCCATGTGGTGGGCCCTGCCCTTGATGTTACTGATGCAATTTATCCAACAATTATTTTTGGACAAATAATAATTGGACAAAATCTGTGTTCTCATCACTGGAACAGAGGTGTCCATCTGTCCATAGGAGTGCTTGGGTACAAAGAAGGGGTGTGTTGTCAGTTTTTCATTTCTCCCTTAGCTTTTCCCTCTTTTGTTTGTGTCCCAACCGTCTTTATAGTGTTGTGTATACAACTGCTATGAAAAGCCATTACCAGTGTTTCCAAACTCAAGTCACACAATATTGAATGGCTCTTAAGAAACACGACAAATCCAAGGCACTTCCACCTGAATGTTGTGAAAACACCAGGTTTTGGGCAAGTCCTGTGGGGCCATACCAGCAAGATAAAGCAACAGTCCCTTTCTCCTGTTTGGTCCAGGTTGTAGTTGCGGGCGTTCCAAAGTCAAGGAAGACTCGGACACCAACTTCATGCATCGAGGTCCAAAGTCCATTACAGACCTGTGATAAAAATCCTTGAGCTTAAAAAATGCTTGTTTTGGAACAGGCACAAGTACAATGGTTGTTAGGTCAGAGGTCAGAACAAAACCCTTGAAGTGTAGGCATGCAAAAATGCTGAATCTTTGTCATTTAACCAAAAGATACTAAAATCTGCTGCACTTAATAAGTCTGCATCTGTCTTGTTAAGTGAATGATAATAAAATCACAGGGGTGGGGTTTTGAGTTTTGTTGTTTAAAATGGCAATTGAGTTTCACTATTTTTTTACATGGTACCACTTGCACTGATACAATGTGGGATACAACACAAAGCATCAACTAAGCCCTTGCTGAACAATGCTGTGGTCAGAAGAAGATGGAGCTCTGATCCCAGTTCTGTTGCAGGCTGTCTTCATCATCAAGTCACTTAGGCAAGGGCTTTACGTCACTTAGGCAAGGGCTTTTTGTTTTTTTATATTTAGAAAAACATCAGGCATTTCAGATTTAGGGACTGGAACTCATTAAAAAATACAATTTTTTCCTATAGTAAGCGAAATGTATTTACAAGAAATACCAAAATGTTTTTACAAGACCTTCTACAGCTTGCAAAAACGTTGCAGTTTTGACAGATCAGTCCTAGATGTAATTTGTAGTCCAGGAATAAAGTTACCCTTTTTTGTTTCAAAGCAATGACAAGCATTATGATGTAAAATGACATATTGCTAGCAGTGGGTAAGAATCTGAGCACTCACCAGGTATCACTGGAGGAAACAGGGTCAGCATATAACTTCATTGATTTAGATAGGGCTGAGTCTATCTTTCATTTTTATTCAAATATATATTCATTGATATGAAACGGACTGTTCAGAGCTGAAAGCACTTTGAGAAAGATACGGCAACAGTACACAGCAAGTGATCCCGTCACTCCGTCTGAGTCTCAGGGTGTGCAACAGAATAACATAACATAAGGTCTTGTATTTCTTAACTGTTTTATCCCATTTGCAGTTCCTCTGCTGTAATTCTGATCACTTTCCACAAAGTACTGGAGTCAAGACTCAGTCTGAGACATGAAGCGCCTCTGGCATGATGATGAGCAGGCACAGAAGTAGAAGGGAAGCCTTCCAAATCTAAATACGCTCCTGTAAAGTCGGATGAGACAAAGTCCTTTACCATACTGAGGTCCACTGCAGCAGTCACAGACAGTAAAACTATAATAGGGAAGAAACTGGGTCAAAAACTTTGTGTCATCCATCTCAGGCTATACATACCCCCACAGCAGTTCAACTTCCTCACTCACAAATGCAAATTAAGGAAATTATCTGGCCTCCAAATTACTATGGTTCATCGCTGGAGAAGGTGTTCAAACTCCCTCAGCTCCATTGCGGCAAAGGGCCACACTGTTGCAAAGAAGTAATTACTCCAGCCTTAATGCACAGTCTGCATGGCTCCCATGGGGAAGGAAGAGACAAACACATCAAAAATAGAAAGATGTGCTGTACAGTGGAGTGGGGTGGAGAGGGAGGGAAGAAAATTATTAGGCAATTCCCAGAAATGGAGCTGACATCATTTTTGTCTCAGCTGTAAGCTTCAGGTTCATATCCCTTCTGAACAGACTGGCTTGACGCACAGCCACAACATGAAGCTGCAACACACATTTTGTCTGGAGGACGAGTAGCAGTGTAAAATCCTAGGAACACTAAATAGAAGAAACTATTTGCATACCTGATAAACATCCCTTAAATGTAGTTTCACGTTCACTCAGATATACTCAAAATTTGAATGGAACATGCCTACATGGAAACCATTACATATCTCACATTACATAGTCGGATACCTTTGATCAACATTAATTCCATGTGAAAGAGTAGACCAAGTATGAAGTTCCACTTTCCTAATACTTGTAGAATTATTGATTAGGGGATAACTATGCATATTTCTTGCACACAATACTCCTGTGGGGGCAAGGGACTGGGATATATTCCTGTATTTCTTATTCATCCAATATATTTTTAATATATTCTGTGATGTCTGGGTATCTTTCCTTTAGGTTATTTCTGGAGAAGCAAAGGGCAGCCAGATGAGTGAGCTTCTGAGGTTGGTTCTGAATCTTTTCATTCCATATCAAAGGGTATATGAAGTTATTTTCTATTCTGAGGTATTTTAGTGGAAGATTCAAAACCCCAGATAGCAAAGCAGAGAGCCGTTTCCCTTCAAAGTTCAAACATTTGAGTCTTCTGTAATTTTATGGCAGGTCAGGCATTTATAGGCTGTTCACACCATATCCTGCCTTGACCATGCTTATATAATGTCCTAATTCCCATTTGATTAATTAGTAAACCAAGATAGCATGTATGCATAAAATTCTGTGTGTTTCTTAGAGTGCACTTTACATACTAGACACAATTTTACATACAATACTTTTCTAATTATAATTTAAATACCAGGCTTGTCTTGAAAGACAGGGATGGATGTATCTGAATGCATTACACGCATACACAGAGAACATCAACATTAAGGGCAACAAAGAGCAATACAGTCTCATGTATGATTTTTTTTCTGCGGTTTCTACTGGGTGGGTTCCACAGAGCTACATTTTAATTATTATCTCACCGACACTTCACACTGCTTGAAAACAACTACACATGGTTTAGAAATACATTTTCTTTTTCCTCATGATACAAAACAAGTGTATGTGTACTTATATGGTCCAAATGAGAGAATGATCGTATTTTGCATGGGGATACCTGACTTACAGCCACCACCAAGATCCTTGCAAATAGTGGCTGGCTCTACCCACAGCTATTTCAGGTATGCAATTGTCATTTACTGGTTTTGTTTAAAGGATTAAGAAGGGGGAGAGACGGTGCAGTGAATCTTCCCGATGTATTCACTAACACAACTAACAGAACTAATATCCAAGTATGGTCCACAGCATTATGATGTACAGATCTGGTTTAATTTTATATTGCTTCTGTACCTGAGGTTCTTGATGTCATTAGCAATAAAGCTAGTATCGTTACAGGCAATGTCCAGATACCGGAGATCTTCTAATAAAAACAACCTTCAATGAAAGAAAACAGAATGATGAATTAGAAACACAAATGACAGAAAATCACGGAGTCAGAATAATTTAGGCTAAAGGGAACCTCTGGAGGTTACCTAGTCCCAACCTGCTGTTTAGACCATTCCTAACTGCTACACAGTGTGTAGGCCTCTTTTTTTTCACCTGGTATGAAAAAGTAGGATTGCTTAGCCTCTTTTCAGCATCCAAAACTATGTTTCAGCTCTTACATGAGCTGAGATGACCTCTAGAGGTCACTAACCTGATCTTCTCTTACAGCGGGAGGGACTTTGCTCCCCTGGTTCCTGCCTTGTGGTCCAGCCACTCAAAATGTGTGGGGAGGGAGATTGCCAATGAAGACTGAGGCAAAAAAGCTGTTGAGTACCTCAGCCTTCTCCTCGACCGTTGTCACCTGTTTGCCAGTCTTGCTCATCAAGGGGGGGTATGCTTTCTTTGACCCTCCTTTTCTGGATGACATACCTGTAGAAGTCCTTCTTATTATTCTTTGTGTCCCCTGCCAAGCTCAGCACCAGACATGCCTTGGCCTTCCTGACCCCATCCCCACACAAGTGGGCAGTGTCCCTATACTGTACCCAGGATACCCGTCCCTGCCTCCACTGCCTGTGCATCTCTTTCTTGCTCTTTAGTTTGCCCAGCAGGTCTTGACTCAGCCATGCTGGTCTCTTGCCTTCCTTTCCTGATTTCTTACACCTGGGGAACAAAAGCTCTTGTGCTCTATGGAAAGCATCCTTAAAGAACTGCCAGCTCTGTTCTGCTCCCTTGTCCCTGAGGGCAGTTTCCCAGGGGGCCCTACTGACTAACTCCTAGAACAGCTAGAAGTTTGCTTTCCTAAAATTCAGGGTCGTCACTTTACTCTTCACCTGCCCCGTATCCCTCAGGACTGTGAACTCCACCAGTGCATGATCACTGCAGCCCAGGCTGCCTCCAATCTTCATGTCACCGTTTAGCTCACTTGCATTGGTGACCAAGAGGTCCAGTATCACATGCCCTCTGATGAGGCCGTCTACTGCCTGGCTTAAGAGTGCATCAAAGGTGCACTCAAGGAGTCTCCTGGATTGCATACAGCTCACAATGCTACTTTTCCAGCAGATGTTAGGCTGCATGAAGTCCCCCAGCAGGATGAGAGCCTGAGAGCACAATGCCTCCTGTAGCCCGAGTGAGAAGGCTTCGTCAATAGGCTCCCTTTGATCAGGCAGCCTGTAGTAGACACCGACCACAAGGTTCCTTTTGTTGCCTCGGTCTCTAATTCTTACCCATAGGCTTTCAACCTGCTCGTGGCTATTCCTCAGAGACAGTTCTTCGCACTCTATCCATTTCTTGATGTAGTGGGCAACACGTCCGCCCCTCCTTCCTTACCTGTCCCTTCTGAACAGGTCGTAGCCATCGATAGCCACACTCCAGTCATGGGATTTGTCCCATGATGCTTTCTAGCATCACAGTGGCTTCCAGTTCCTCCTGTGTGCTGCCCATGCTGCGTGCATTCGTGTAGAGGCACTTCAGCTGGGCTGTGGGCCATGTCATCTTCTTAGAGGAACACCCCTTAATTCCTTTGGGCTATTTCACTGGTGTTACCCTCTTGGCTCCTATTACCTCAGGCGGTCATCTCCATCAGGCTTCAAGTGTGCCGCAGTGTAGTCAGCATGTCTCAGAGCAATGTATTGACTAAGTTTTAAAATGCTACCAATTTTTACTGCTACACAAAAGTAGACAGTAGAGCTAAGAATGGAAGCCACAAGACCGTTCTTTCTCAAAATGTTTTCAGCTAGAGTGTCTATTTACTGAAAATGAGCCACAGCTGACTAATACATTTATGTAGTGAAGATTAAATATGGCAAGGTATTTTAGCAAGCATTGCAATTAACTTTCACTACTTCTACTACTGTGAGAGTCTTTTTTGTTTGGGTTAATTGCATGGCTAGAATGGAAATTAGCGAATGATTGTAATGTAGGTCAAGATAGAAATCCTTGTTTGCGCTCATAAATGCTGCAGTCCTCTCAGTTAATAAAAAATATCTTACCCAGATGGAAGATAGCAAATTGAATAGCAATAATAAAATCAAAAAATCAATAGCAAATTGAAGGAAACTGTAAATTTCTTCAGTGACTTCAGTGTGTGAATGTCATTAGGGATTTCTCTGATGGGGTTGTTCCAGAGCACCAGGACTTGTAAGATTTTAATATTAAACACCTGAGGAGGGAAGGGGACAGTGAGTGGAAAACACAATGCCTGTCCATCGCAAAGCATGTCACAGTTCTGTTATAAGTATTCTGTATTTCTCGTATCAGTAAACTATGCTGGAAGAACTGGGAAATAACTATTGTAAGATTAGCTAGTGCAAGTACTGTATACACAGACATAACTTACTACTGTAAGAATTAGTGCAGATACAGTATGAGATGCAACTGCCAATCACTTTTGCATCACTTACAACACTGTGATTGGGAATTGCAAAGCAGAGCTGGTAGTGCTGCTGGGTGGAAAGACTGTCCAGCATTTCCCTTCATAAGCCTTGGGTTTGTTCCTGGTATTGCATCCTAACTTTTTGAGATTAAATTCTCCATTTCTATAATGTCTGCTTGAAGAAGGTTTTTGCTAAAACCATATGAAAGGAAATCAGAAAAAGATTTTGTTTGGTCAGCATTTAAAAAAGACCTGAAAAACCAACCTGGTAATATTTCCTGCTTTAGAAAGGTCAGTGTTTTTCAAATCATGGATCAAAACCCCAAAAGGAGTAGTGAAAGTTTTCAGAGGAGAGGTTTGACTATCAGAAGCACCATCACTTAAGTTACTCATCTGACTTTTTATAGTCTTATATAGTTGGCTGCATACAAATGGTAAGTCAGAAAGGCAAGGGAGGGGGAGAATCACATTTTAGAAAAGTTTGAAAAATACTGTTTTAGCTCCTCAGCTCAAGAGCCCTGTGCTCCTGAGGGAGACACCTGAAGGTCTAAACTGGTGCTGAGTGGGGGTTTGGACTAAATGACCTCCAGAGCTCCCTTCCAGCCTCCATCTACAACTGTAAGTTGTCCAGGGACAGCCTTCGCCAAGGTACAGACACAGCCCTGGGTCTGAACAGGGGAGAGACCATGTAATCATATAGCTCCCGCTGTATCACGTCGCATGGCAGTGTGCATGCTTTTGCGGGCAGTGCTTATAAAAACAAGGAGCAGGGAAATGTCCACAGTGCCCTAAGATGAACATATCTGTCGGAATTTGTTGAAAGTGCAAGTGTTTGCAATGTATATAGCCTACATGTGTTCACTAAAGCTCTTCTAGATTTTAGTAGCTACTCATTCCTAGTGATTCTGTTCACACTAAGCTTGCTCTAATTTAGATTTTCCCAGTGACTGCAGGTTTTTAGCTGCTGCAGATCATGTCTGGATACCTTAAGTGAGTCAGGCAGACTGAGACCACTGGGAATTGTAGCTACAAGTTGCTCAGTCCTGGGGGAAGATGGTGGATAAGGGACAGAAAAACCTGTGCGAGCAGACAGGAGCCTGGGTGGGAAGCCACGAAGACTTCTCTGATTCTTTCCATGATTCTTACTAAATTCCAAATAAGCAAAAATGTCTAGAAGTTGAATATTGTAAATTATTATTTTTAATTTGGTTTAAGCATCTGTGCTATGCCATTCGCCTCACTGATTAAATCATGAGTCTTTGAAAGTTATTTTTTATATCTAAACTGTAAAATTCCAGCCTTATGTCATTTCAGTGAAGTGATGGAAAACAGGTAGCACATACATTTGTAGGAACGAAAAACAAATTATTGAACGACAAGTTAAGGTAGACCAAAGTATCCATTAAAGGGGTCAGGTCTAGAAGGTGAAACAAAAAGTAGGCCTAAAAGATATATAAAAAATAGGTCATCTGTATATAGAAACCTCTCAGCTTTTTCATTTAAATGCAAAAAAAGTAACATCCTTAAGAACAATTCCTTAGGGCTCACAGATTTATCATGAAAGAAAGCCAGCAATACACAGTTTGATTCCCCTGTGGACAGAGTCAGTGTAGGCAGTGGCAAAGATACGCCTGAATGTCGGAGATTAAAAGGACACGGACTTCTGAGAATGGTGAATCAGAAGACCCTTTATTGCTTATCTTGCTGGATTACACAGATGCTTTATTGTCCATGCAACAGACATGTATAGCTTTTACACTTATGATTGGTTATAATCAACTTTCACGCAGATACTTGGCTTACCATGATTGGTTAACAAGATCCTATTTTTTAACTTGGGGACCCGGCTCTCTTGTAGCTTAGTTCCTCATAAGAGCTGAAGCAATCATTCTAGTTCCCATGTTCTGCTCTTCAAGGTCACTTCAATGACAAGGCCTACAGCTCTTCTATTAGGTCAAACCCCACAATTCCGCCTTTTTGTGTTTGTATGAGCCAAACCTCCTCCGTGGCTCCATCGATCATTCCGGATACCTTTCGCAATACACAAGACACAAGCATTAACATAATCACAACAATCAAGATCACAAGCCCTTGTTTTAACAGGTCGGCTAATCATCCTGTAATTCCCCAGTTTCCTAGCCAAACATCTAACCCCTGGTCGCTTACAGTTAACTTCCTCATGTTCTCTTGTAGTTGCTGTAACCTTTTATGTATTGACTCTGAGTGAGGTTCATACAGCACATTCCTTCAAAATCCTCACATCCATGTCCATGTGCCAAAGCAAAAAATCAATTGCTGCTCTATTTTGTAACGCAGTGTGTCTCACACTGTCTACATCTGTGGCGAGCTGTTGTAATATTAGCGAGGTGAGATTTAACTGTTTTGCTGTCCAACAGCCTAGTTTATGTAAACCTCCTACTGCTTTGCCTGCTGCAACGCCAGGGGCAAACAGGGCAGCTAGGACTTGCGCAGGGGTATCCCAAAACTGTACCTTATCATTACATTCTTTTCCTAATTGGAACACACTCCTTTTTCTCCTTGACCTGGTCGTATTCCAAAGAGTATAATTCAATATATGTCTGTGTTCTGGGGCAAATAATGATAATTTCCCTAGATAACAGGGACCCCCTATGGGTTGACGGTACTCCTATCTCCACAAATTAAGAACAACCCTGGTGGTTGCCTCGGTGTGATTACCTGTGACATTTGTGTAGAGCCCACGGTTACAATAAAGTATATCGTTATGGTACTATGGTTCTCCTGGCATAACCCAGTGTGCACCTGTCCCATACCAACATTTGTCAAATGTGGAATTCGTTCTTTGGGCATCCATTCGCATTAGTCCCTGCCACATAATCTCTCCTCCTCTAAAGATAATACAACTTTGATTCGTTGCCAATGATTCCAACAGGTCTAATTCCTGGGGTTCAATGGTGGAAACCTTAAGGTTATTTAAGAGTTCTCCTGCACGTATGGCTTCGGCTAATAGGGGATACTGGGTTTGGAAATCACCCGGATTCATTTTACAGCTCTTTATATTCGCACACCAACAACCAAATACGGCGGTGTCATTCATTGTTAACCATGTCTTATTCCTTACCATTCCTTTAAATGCTTGAGGGTCATATCCGGGGATACCAATAAGGCAGGTGCGGAATGGATCCTCTACTTGGGCAAGGCTCAGACAAAATGACTGTTGTCCCGTCATGTTAGCCCAAGTGACCCACACATTTTGTCTGGCAGATAGAAGACCTACTTTACTCGGTACCCCTATTGCTTCGCTGAGTAGGCCACCAAGTAACAGAACCGTATACGGTATCCAAGGATTACTTCCCGTTCCGGGACCTTCTACACAATTTCCACCCAAAACGGACTGCACATACGACCTTTGTTCGTTGCCACTCTTCCTCAGCAACAGGCTGAATGCGTGGCACCAAGATATTTCGGCTACACTCTCAATCTTTCACGTATACTTCTGTTTGTAGGGACCAAATCTGCCTTTCCCACTCTAATTTTTGCCCTGCTAATCTGGGGTTTTCCAATTCATCGTGCCCTGTAACTACTGCTGATGTGACTGCCTGCATTACTTTTTCAAATTCCTCAAGTAGACAGAGTTCACACCATTGCCCTGCTAATAATGCGCGACTATGCCACCTTTTTCCACGTCTCGCACACACAAAGCACCCATTGGTTCACATCGTGTACATTTGTTGCAAATAATCGTTCTGCGCTTTACGATGTGGTGAATGGAGCTGTCGTTCATGTCTCTCCGTCCAAAAGAGTGAGTTCCGGCTGTTCCTGTTCCTCGTTATTAATTTTGGCTGGTGCTTGTACTTCGTTTAGGAACGGCCGGACATATCGTGCAGGTATCCACAACGGTCCTTTTTCTGTAATGACACAAGCATACCCTCGACCCCATGTTATTAACTTCACAGGACCAAACCATTTCCCTGTTTCAGGTGAGCGTGCCATAACCAACACATTTTGATCTGCAAGTACATTTAGCCCTTTGTGGAAATGCCTATAAATTGGTGGTGTCTACTCAGAACCTGAAAGGGAGAGAAGATGTAGTACATACAATGCTATTGCTAGAAGATTTGCGGGTGTTTCTCCCTGCATTCCCCTTTTTTGGTTTTGTAAAAGATGCTTCAAAGTAGACTGTATATGTTCTATGATCGCTTGCCCTGTAGGGGAATGAGGGGATGCCCGTGATGTGAGCAATACCCCATTTCAGGAAAAACTGTGTGGTGGATTTGCTAGTATACGCTGGGCCATTATCCATTTTTATTTGTTTGGGAATACCTAACACTGCAAAGGCTTGTCGAAAATGACTTTGTGCGCACCAACTTGTTTCCTCAGCCTGTGCCGTAGCCCTGACTGCATGTGATTACGTGTCTACTGACACGTGGACGTACTTGAGTTTTCCAAATTCAGCTATATGGGTAACGTCTGTCTGCCACAATTGCAGGGCCTCTATGCCGCAAGGATTTACTGCAGTCACAGGCGGGGCAGCGAGCTGTTGACAATCTGCATAGGTACTCATAATTAGTTTAGCATCTGCTATGGGTAAGGCAAATTGCTTTGCAACACTTTGGCAGACTGGTGAAAGAACCCATGAGAAATATGTGCTTGTTGAAAAGAGTCTGGTACTGGTGCACTCCATATGGGTGCTGCTGTAAATTGGTCTGCTAGAGCGTTACCTTGAACTATAAAGCCAGGTAAGGCGGTATGGCTCCGGACATGTGTAATAAAATAGGGATGCTTTCTGTCATTCAATAAATGCAAAAGTTGCCTGAATTTAACAAACAATGACTCGTTCGAAACATGCTTTAAATACGCTCTTTCTAGTCTTGTGACTATTCCTATCACATACTGTGAGTCTGAGACAATATTTACACACTCATCGCTCCACCTTTTAAACACTTTGATAACTGCTTGTAGTTTTACAATTTGTGGTGAGCCCTCTGTCATTACACGTACTCCCATTTCCCTTGTTCCTACCATACGATGGCAGCCTTTCCCGTCTTTCCCGAACTATCTGTAAAAACTGTTACAACTGGAACTGGTTGCTGTTGGCACCACCTTTTGCTTTCAATATGTACATTATATAGTAAAGCGAATAGTTTATGCGGTGGAAAGTGGATCACAAGTTGTCCTCTAAAATCAGTTAGGGCAACTTGTAATTCTAGCTATTTTGTTGACACCACTGCAGACATTCAGCAGTCATAGGCACTGTTATTACTGCTGGATCATCACCTGTAATTTCTACGATCCTTTTTCGTCCTTTCATAATTAATTGCGCAAACATCTCTGCCCTGGTCCAAATAGTTTTTGTGGGCTGTTGTGCCAAAAACAACCATCACAAAATTACTAACGGATCAGCTTGCGTTTTGTCCCATTGACCCATTAAGGCTACAGGCTGCTTTTCCTGGTTACAAAAATACAAACAAATGTCAAATCCACGTATTCGTCGATGACTTTGTCGGGTACTGATGAGAAGGTCGATTTCTTCCAAGGCATGCTTGGCCTGTTTGGTCAAACTACGAGATGCATTTAGGTCTGTGTCTCCCCGCAATAATTCAAATAGAGGAGCAAGCAGTTGATTGTCCAAAGCACAACACGATCGTACCCAGTTGAGATTGTCTAATAATTTCTGTACATCATTAAGCATTTTGATGTCTGGTGATAGTTGAAGTTGTTATAGGGTAATATTTCACTCCATGATTTTTAAACCTAAATATCTCCAGGGTGGAACAAGCTGTATTTTCTCCAGCGCTACCGCTAAGCCAAATTCCTGTAATGTAGCTGTTAATTCTGGGAGTAAATTTTGCAGTTCACTCCTGGGTTGTCCTGCTATTAGGATATCATCCATATAATGATAGATCATCAATTCAGGATGTCCTTTTCTGATATCCTGTAAAGCATGATCAACATAAATCTGACATATGGTGGGTGAATACTTCATTCCCTGAGGCAGGACTACCCAATGGTAACGTTGCATGGGCGCCTGTCGGTTTATTGATGGCACAGAAAAAGCAAGCTTCGGCGCATCATCCGGATGTAACGGGATGGTAAAAAAACCAGTCTTTTAGATCTATTATCAATAGGTCCCATCCTCTAGGGATCATCGCCGGAGGGAGAGGTCATTCCTGGTTGTAGTGGCCTCATGTCCTCCATAACTGCATTTACAGCTCTTAAGTCATGTAACAGTCATCATTTTCCAGATTTCTTTGGGATGGTAAATATGGGGGTGTTCCACAGACTAGTTGGTGGTACTATGTGTCCCTGTTGTAACTGTTCTTCTATCAGGGTTTGTATTGCTGCGACCTTCTCTGTTGTTAAGGGCCACTGATCCACCCAAATTGGTCTTTCCGTCTTCCAGGTAATTTTGAGTGTAGGTCGATGATCAGTGGCCATCATCATAAATTTGTCTGTGTAGTTAGGACAAAGCTCATTTGCCCTAGGGCATCTCGTCCCAATAGATTCATGGGTATGGGAGCCACAAAGGGAGATACATGGCATAAAGACCCATCCGAAGTTTGTATTTGTACAGGTGTTTTGCTTTGCTGGGTCCAAGACAATCCTCCCATTCCAACTAGTCCATTACCAGGGTGTATCTTGGGTCAGCTCTTAGGCCACCACTTTTCTCCTATCACTGTGACATCCGCCCCGGTGTCAAGTAGCATTGTCAGCTGTACGCCGGTAGGCGTCGCTCCAGGATTATATATCGTCACTTTCATTAGGGGTTTTTTATTTGTGATCTGGTTAGTCCAGTATAGCTCAGGGTTGCCTGTAGAATCAAAACCACCTGAGCCTCTTTCCACAGGCTCAGCAAAAGGTACCTGTGATCGAAATGGCACCAGCTGTGCAATTCAGCTTCTGCTCGGAATTGTCACTGGTGGGCTCAGTGTCCATACCATACCCTGTATGAACCCTGTAAAGTCTGTGTCTATAACGCCAGGCAACACAAACACTCCAGTCAATGTTGTGCTCAAACGACCTATTAAGAGTGCACTTAGTCCGTGACCTAATGGCCCTTGTGCGTTGAGGGGTACCCAACACACAGCCTTGTCCCAAAGTGTTACTTCTGTGGTTGTGGAAACATCCATTCTGGCACTTCCTCTGCTTTTTGCTGATAATTGGTCAAGACATCTGGGTTCACCGCTCAGGCATGTTGTTGTTGCGGCGCTGACAGGGTTATTTGTGTTCTTGTGCGTCCCCGGCTCGCGCTCCCATTCCTGTTTCCCTGCCGCATCTGTCGAGGTGGGAGAGTTTGACCCTCCTTAGTATACTTCGAGCGGCATTGATTGGCATAATGCCATCCTTTATGGCAGTGAGAGCAGATACCAGGAGGCTGTGTTCCTCCAGCTCCCCCTTCCTTGTGTTGGCACTGGAAACTCATATGGCCAAATTGTCCACAGTTATAACACCGCTTATTTTTTGTTCCTATGCTCAACATGGCGGCAAAAGCTGATGCTGGGCTTTGCGTATGATGCTCTACCGAACCAACCGCATTACAGGCTTCTATCATCCGCACTAGCGAGGCGCCGGTAGGCAGGCTGCGTAGTACCCACTGACAATCAGTATTTGCGTTTTCCACCGTTAATTTCAATATTAACGCACCCTTAGCTTCTCTGTTGTCTATTTGCTTATCAATCACATCTCGCAATCGATCTATAAAACTCATATAGGGCTTGTTGACTTGCTGTTTGACTTTAGTAAACCACAGCTCTGGCTTCCCAGTCTCAGGGATCTTTCTTGCTGCTTCAACAGCGAGCCATGCAGATTGCTCCAAAATTCCTATGTTTAACCTTTTTTGGAGTCGAGGATCTGCGAATTGCCCTTCTCCCATTAGCTGTGGGAAACCCGCGCGTAATAGAGGATCATTTTGGTCCCGATCGATATTCGCCAGCACGGCTTGTTAACACAAATCTCTCCACCTGCTTTCCCATAATAGTTTCTGTGTGGGAGTCAGAACCATTTGCATAAATATTTTGATATCATGTGGGGTAACAGTCTGCCTGATCAAGAGATTTTCCAGTAGAGAAAAGGCAAAGGGTGAGGTCAAACCATATTCTTGGACTGCTTTACGTGTCTCTTTAATATGTACCATTCAAAACTTTTCCATTCGTTTGGCTGACCCGTCTTAACTACGACCGGAAAAGCCATCGCGTCTCCGTCTGCCATAGCCTGTCGCTGGACCTCTCTCCAATATCGCACGGGATCGTGTCCAGCAGAGGAGGATTCGAATGTCTCTGATGGTAATACTGCCTCATCAAAAGCAGGTAGACAGGGCTAGTTTTGGTAGGTAAACCCCTTTCTGTTTCTGTTGTTAACTCAATTAAATTTTGCTCCTCCTCCCCTGCCTTGTTTTGTAGGGGCACAGTGGCGTCCAGGGCTGCTGCGGCATCACGCAAAGCCTTATGCTCTGCATTTTTCTCTTTTAATGTCTCATATATTAATCGTCATGTTGTCATTACATCCTGAGCAGTTAGATCTCCACGAGATGCGGCTTCCAATATTGTCTCCCCAGCTTTTTGCCAAGTTGTTACCTCAAAAGCCGTAACAGAATCAGCCTTCTCCCCTTGGGTTTTTAACCATTTCAATAATAAACATATCTTATATTCATCATACTTAATTCCCTTAGATTGCAAAATCTTAAACAAAATCGTACATATAGCCTTTTCGTCTGCAGACATCTGTGCACCCATTTTTATGCTATCCAGCCGCTCACCTTTCTCATGCATTAGGTGATTGTCCCGGGTTTCGTTGCTCAGTCAGTCCTGCTGCTAGAGCTTCTCGTTCGGCTGGAACTTCTCCCAGCACCGCAGTGTTCGCGCCCCTATCACGTCGGGGTCACCATTTGTCAGAGATTAAAAGGACACGGACTTCTGAGGATGGTGAATCAGAAGACTCTTTCAGAGAATCACAAAATCACAGAATTTTCAGAGTTCAAGGGACCTCTTGCTGGATTATACAGATGCTTTATTGTCCACGTGACAGACATGTATAGCTTTTACACTTATGATTGGTTATAATCAACTTTCACACAGATACTTGGCTTACCATGATTGGTTAACAAGATCCTATTTTTTAACTTGGGGACCCGGCTCTCTTGTAGCTTAGTTCCTCATAAGCACTGAAGCAATCATTCTAGTTCCCGTGTTCTGCTCTTCAAGGTCACTTCAATGACAAGGCCTACAGCTCTTCTATTAGGTCGAACCCCACACCTGAAGGCCATATTAGCCTCTCAAAGCCCAGCCCACCTTGCCCCTTGCCACAAAATCCTTCACTGTCATTCCTACTCCCTTCCATCAAATCCAAATAACCCATTCTCTTTTTCAAGGTGGTCACAGTCCAGAATTGGACTTTCTGCTAAATTTATCCACTCAAGGAGCAATCCCTGACCACAGGTCATCAGGTACAGAGCGGCATATGTACACTCTGACTGCTGACCAGCTTGAGAGCAGACTGCACCCATACTGCATAGCACTGGACCATGGTATCCTCTTGGTTTTCATGCATAATTATTATTTTGCAAGGTATGGGTTCTTTTTCAGATTGCAGAGTCTGAAATAAAGTGAGGACGCTTCCTAAAGCCTACCATACTGATGTCTTTATACTGTGCACAAGCGTATACGGGAGGGTAGAAGGTGACAAGCCCTAAAGCATTTGGGTAGAGGGTGACAAGCCCTAAAGCATTCATTGAATATGGGAAAGGGTGTCAAATCATGTGCGGTTTTGTCCATACTACTTACTAGGTTGGACCCCTGCAATAAACCACACACAGCACTATGGAAGAGTTTTGTTGTAGAGAAAGTTGTTTGCTTATACCAAGAAAAACCCCAGATGAATGAATGTTTTAACAATGTAGATGATCAGGGAAACAACCTGTAATAGAGCGCAGACACTGACATACAAGCTCTACACCTGCAATCACTGAGAGCGAGAAGGTCTCTCTTATCAGTGCTCTGGTTCAGGCTGCTTTCCTAATTGTGCTATTAAATAAGCGGCCTAGTTCTGTGACTGCCTCTAAGCTCTGTCATTTTTGGCTTGCATTTTCTTTTTATCCCACTCTCCCATGTTGTTTAAACTGTATTAGACTTCCCTTTGTAACCTTCCTAAGGCATACTGGATATATTAGCCCAGGCAGCCTAGTCAAGTTCTCGGCTATACTTATCCTCTAGAGAGAATCCAAACCATCCAAACATGCAATCCGAAACACCTCCAGAGCCCAAGTGTTGAAACTCTTTTTCATTTTGTTTCTCTCATTTATTAAACTCTTTTATTTCTAACCTAGGACATTTTATACAAACTCAGCTAGGAGAATATTGCTTCTGCATTATTATGACTCTTCTAGAAAGTATACAGTTATTTTTACACACACCGCCTAAAACTACATAGATGCTGAAATAATATTTTACTAGTGTCACATATAATCTCAAATACACATTAATCTATATAATCTAGCATCTAGTTCCTTATATGACAGACTTGTCTTATGACAAATACACAGTAAAGTATATCTACATAACATACACTACCCATTAAATTGCCTGCAGTCATATAAAATCGAAATCTAAGGGTTACAATACAATATGATAAAATCTAAGTTATAATAAATAGGTACATGAATGTAAATAATGAAGATTATTATAATGAAACAGGATTTATGTACTGCGTTGGAGTTCAAAATTTTCTTAGATTCCTGGAATCTTTTTTGCAAGAAAAACAGTGCTTCAGTGCTGAATATTTTCCAGGGTAGCAGTAAGTGACTGCAGTCAAAGAGCATAATCTATATTTCACTAAAATTAAAAACCAAAATGAAAATTCTTTTGGATTTAAACAAAAATCTACAAAACACAGCTATAAAGATGAAAAATGTTTCCAGCAAAAATGAAAATTCATTGCAGATGTTCTTGTTGGTAGTTGTGACACATTCAAGAGATATAGTATGAACGAGATGGCCTGAGATACTTGAAGGATTTTGTCATGGAATTCGAATTTGTTATGCCGATGAATTGTTTCAAACTGTGTAATTCATGAACAACAGATAAGAGCTCTCAGGTATCTGTTCCTCATTAGTTTACATTTGGACTCAATGATCTTAAATGTTCCTTTCAACCTAGACCATTCTATGATTCTATATATCACTTAATTAAAGTACTGCTTTTGCTGGACTTTGTACTTACATGTACAAAAGCCAGACACTGTAGAGTTGCATGAAAACCTGTTTTCATATCTAACATGGTTCTAAGATGCTGAAAAATATTTCCTCTTCCCAAAAGAAAGCAATGTCAATAACATTTAGGTTTGTTTTTATTGAGCAAATGGAAACTTCTTGATGACTTAGAAAGATATTATAATTTAATTCTTTTATGAATCTGCTTGAAGAAATAGGCTGAAATAGGCTAAGGCAAATAAAAAAAAATCACAAAAGTGAAAGTGTTGACCACTTCTGTAATTCAATTTCATTGGAAAATTTTAGACTAATTTTTAATGGTGGCCAAGAAGTATCTGGAAAACCAGAATACTTACACTGAAATGAGCCCCCTCTGCAGTTTTTATTTTGCTATTAATGCTTAGCATGACTCTGTGTATTGATCTTGCAATTTCTTTACACGCAGATCTTCACTGCTGTACAGCAGACCAGCACACAGTGACCCAGAATTCTGGAGTTTCTGGACAGGGTGGATTTTCAGGAACAGAACCCCAACCTCAGCAAAGCATCAGGTCTCAGTTCTCCCACGGACCAAAACCACCCCCCCAATATTACAAATCTTTATTTCCCTTATTGGAAGCCTCAGCAAAGCTGCAGAGATCATGGTGTTTAGATGCTGCATAAACGTATAAGACACGTTACTCTGTAACAAGGTGCTTCAGACCTCAGGCAGCAGTGGGGAGACTCTAGGAATAACTGAAGTCAGCCTGTTCCAGAAGAGAAGCAGCACAACCATGGCAGAGCATTGCTGTGCATGAGCTGAGAGGCCGGACTGCGCTGACTCAGCTGTCCTGCAGACCTGGCCTGTGTCCCTGCATGGAGCTGCATCTTCCTACGTGGATGTGTCAGCCCACCCAAGCCTAGCCTGGAGATCTCAGCAACATGCAAAAGGTGACTAGGCCCCCATAAGGTTGGGACAATGCTGTGGTATTTAAGTACTTTGAAGTAATTCAAAATAATTTAAGTAGCTCGCCTCAAAAGAAGAACAGAGGCAGCACAGCAAAGATTTCACCAGTGATGACCACGAATCAAGAATCTTTTTAGTACATGGCAAGGCCTGATTGTTCACTAAAAATAACCTGACAAGACTACTCTTTCCTGTCTCATAAAGTCAGCAAAATTATAATAGTGTGAGCAAATAGTTCCCTTAATAAACCCCAGGCAAAGTGTAGATAAGTTGAATAAAATAAGGGAGCATCATTTGAGGATCTCACCCTCAGCTGGTGAAGTGGGGAGTAGCTTTATTGATTTGGATGCTTTGGAGATGATTTATACAACTGAGGAATTTCTTTACTGTACACTTTTCAGCAAAGAGAAAAAAAGATCTATAAATACTTTTCTCTACACCTACGTAAGGGTATTGGTGGCAAGAATATGAAAAATCAATAATTGTTTTTTATAGTACCAAGAAAGAGAACTTCCAGCACTGTTTGCTTGTGATGATGGTTCCGGTATTTCCATCTCTGTCATTGAGAGTTTCCATTTGGGTCACACTTGCAGAAGTGGATAATAAAGTGACAGAATGTGTCTGATTTGATAATTAAACATATGGTACCAAAGAAACTCAAAACAAATAGGTATCAGACAAAATTTGTACCATATTACTGCAACAACACAGGATACTTCTTAACACATCTTCTAAACATAACATAACATTTTCAGGTACCAAGCAAGTTCACTGTGAATACTGATATTTCAGCAGGTTTTCTAGATGATAGAAAAGGAAAGGGAACAATAATACCAATTCTTTCAAGGTCATGGAAAAAGGAATAGAATATTTACCATTAACTTACCCAGAGCATTTGCTTAAGATTGAGGTTCATTTAAAGCAGAATGTATATAGCTAGAATTATTCCCAAATCCCTAATCAATTACTCCTGATCCACCCTCTCACTAGATATAATTATTCTGAGATATTAAAGTCCACACCTGAAATCCACTATTTACCTCCAAGGAGGAGCTTGGTTATCCAGACAGCAACTCCTCTTCCAACAGAAGCCTGCCGCAGACAGTTGGGTGAAGCCTACAAGCCGTTTATATAAAGGTGGCTTAGAAAACCATTTCCTCATGCCAACTGCAGAAACACAAATTCTGGCAGAGGGTCCCATGTGCGAGTTTGGGAGAAGCTTCTTCTGGCTTGTTTAGCTAAGAGACTAAACTGCTGGTTCAGACCCACCAACGGACAAAGTTTAGATCAGCAGGCAAATTTCCAGAAACCATGAAATATTAAATCTCTGGTTACTTACCAAAAACAAGAGGCACCGTCTCTCATTTTCCACATCTGACAACTACTTTGTATGGTGCTGACATAACTTGGCTTGAATTACACTTTGGCAATAGGTACAGTGCTGAGTAAGTGCCATGAAAATGATGCAGGATGCATCAGAAAGAAAATGAGACACAGCAAAAGTACAGAGGAAATGGCAAAAGAAGGTGAGACAGAAGAAAAAGAAGAAATAAACAATGGAGAATTTAAGGCAAGGGAACTATAGAAGAAAAGCACATAAATCAGTTATCCTTACGGCTACTCTAATGTTAACAAAAGAGTTTTAAATCATTCTAAGCACTTCTTTTTCATGCAGTGGTAGAGTAAAAAATTTAAGATTTTTCTGTGGATGAGGTTACAAAGCCAAAAGATATTTTGAATGAAAGCTGCTATTGACTATTAAACACAGCAACCCGAGTAATGCATCTTTAAAGGATTCACCTGAAGGCTAAGAGCAAGATTCTGGTACCAGAAGCAACATAACATTTCCACTTGGGACCTGGACATCAGTTTTTCCTCTTCATCTTGCTTGCTTGCTATAAAATGGAAATTAGTTTCCCAAACATCCTCCACACTATTGCCATCAGAGGCATCATTAGTGTCTATGATATATATAAAAAGGATGTCAGGCATCACAGAACTTCTTAGGGGAAAGCAAACATTAGAAATAAAGACAGAATGACAAGTGTTCTGCAGACCTCCTATATCTTTGAGATCCTCTGTGACTGCACTCAGACAAAGCTCTCATACAGTAATCAATTAACTCATTAATACCTTCATAAAGATATAAAGATTGCAGGTTCTTTACAAACACTTCCGTTCTTTTCCCTTTGATGGGAGAAGAATAAGTCTTCACATACAGAAAAAAAGGGGACTGTGAGTAGAATTGGATTATGGCCTACAGTAATGGCAGTAGTTTTCCTTCTTCCATAGCTACCATTTCCAGTTTACAGAGACTACAGGCCTCTCATTGTGCTGGTGTTTCCACAACCCAAAACAGTTCAGAACTGGCAACCTGAGTGCTTTAGGTCTTGTACCTTCAACCTTACTGTCACTTCAATGTCAAATCAAGATTGAAGACTATTTTGTTACCTTATAATTCCACTATTTCGCTAGTGCAACGGGAGGCAGGGGTTGTAGTCCTCCAGAGTCTACAAGTGGCACACTGCATTTCTGAGAATCTCATTTCCCATAATGTCATTTTATGATGGTCATCCCATGACATTAATCTAGTTTCTCTCTCAAAAGTGGCATATACTTCTTGATGCCACCTATAAAGGGTCCTTCTCTTTCAAGTTCAGGTAGCTTTAAGTAATGTGTAGTATATATATGCTTTTTCTTTCTTTTCCTCTTGAAAACGTTGTTCAGGTGAACCAGATTTTCTCATTTTTTCTTCCAAGGCCATTTCTAAAAGGAAGTGCAAAATAATAGTGAAAGACATGTTGCATGTACAACAAATAGATTCTTTTACATATATGGCTCAGAATCTTATTGCACAAGTCCTACATATTATTTAAATGCAGTAAGAAAGACCTTAAACATAAGAGTTTAATTTTAAAGCTTCTATAGCTTCAAGACAGACACAGAATCTTAAAATACTTCATATTGGCAGGGACATCTGGGAGATAATGTGATCCAGCTCCCTGCTTGAACCAGGTCTAGATCAGGTTGCTCAGGGCCTTTTCCTTCGGAGTTCCAAGTATCTCCAATGATGGAAACCCACAATTTCTCTCAGCAACCTATGCCAGTGTTTGACCCACCTCACGGGGAAAAAGTTTTTCCTCATAACAAACCAGAATTTCCCATATTCCAACTTGTGTCAGTTGCCTCTTCTACTGTTCTGAGAAGAGTTTGACTCTAGCTATTGACAGCAGTAGGATCTCCCTTTAAGCACCTCCTCTTAAGGCCGAACAAACCCAGCTGTCTCAGTCTCTCCTTGCATGTCAGGTGCTCCAGCCCCCTGACCATCTTGGTGGGCCTTTGCCAGAGTGTGTCAATATCTGTTTTCTACTTGGAAGCCCCAAACTGGGGACACAGTACTCCAGCTGTGGTTTTACAAGTTCTGGGGGTTATAATCACTTCCCTTGACCTGCTGGCCATGCTGTTGTTAATACAGCTGGCATGTGGCTGGCCTTCTTTACCACAAGGCCATGATGCTGGCTCATGTTCAACTTACTTACCTACCAGGACTTCTGGTCCTTTTCTACAAAGCCACTTTCCAGTCAGTTGGCCCCAGCCTGTATGGGTGCATGGGGGGGTAATTATGTCCCAGGAAATCTGAGCTTAAGATTTTGGAGTTTATCATTGTACTGGGTGTAGGTGGCAAGGTTTGGTAGTGGGGGGCTGCTCTCATGTTGTACACAGCTGGTTCCAGATGGCTCCAACAGATCCACTGCAAGGGCACAGCTGAGACTGTCAGACAAGATGGTGGCACCTCAGGGGAAATGTATTTAAAAAAGGGCAAAACATTGCACAGCAGCTGTGACAGAGAAGAATGAGAAAAATGTGAGAAAAACAACTCTGCAGACACCAGGGTCAGTGAAGAAGGAGGGGGAGGAGGTGCTCCAGGTGCCAGAGCAGAGATTCCCCTGCAGTACGTGGGGAAGACCACGGTGACGCAGGTTGCCCCCCTACAGCCCATGGAAGACCACGTTGAAGCAGATATCCATCCTGCAGCCTGTGGAGAGTCAACACAGCAACAGGTTTTCTGAAGGGATCTGTGGTCCATGGGGGACTGACGCTGAAGCAATCTGTTCCTGAAAGGACTGTACCCTGTGGAAAGGACCCATGCAGGAGAAGTTCTTGAAGAACTGTATCCTGTGGGAGGGACCCCATGCTGGACCACGGGAAAGTGTGAGGAAAGAGTAGCAGAAACAAAGTGATATGGACCAACCCTGACCCCCATTCCCCATCCCCAACGGGATGCCATTGGGGTTAAGATGTTTGTCCTGTTGAGGAGGGGGGTGAGAGAATGGCTGGGTCAACCCACCACAATCACTGTCTCTGCATCTGCAGTGTAAGCAACCAGTACAGAGCCTCAGCAGTGGCTACAGTGAACAGCTATGACTTTCTTGCTTAAAATACAACTACTATGGTTTGTGGCTTTTTATGCAGTTTTGCTGTTGACCATAGGTATATCATCAAGAGTCAGCCAGCAAGTGACACTGCAAAATTATATTTTACTATAAATGGTCAAAAATCAGATATTTATTTTGTGCTTGATTAATTTCACCCATCTTAGATATTTATCGTGAGGTAGTAAATTTGCCTTCTGGCAGTTTCTGTCCCTCTCTGTGAGTTAAGGAAGAAGCATGTAATACTAGTTGTGACTAAGTGATTAACTGTAGGGAAAGTTAGGTGAGATGAACTCCCTCCTTATGGTTTCAGTTAGATGTGATGGAGTTTGCCTCACTGCCATGGAAGAAATCATTTGGTTTACCAACTTTACAGAATTTTTAAAAACCAGTTTGGGCGATACCCAGAGTTAGGAATAAGAAAGGATGCACCTGCCTGAGAAAGAGAGGGAAAAGGGGACACTACAGCATCAGCTATTCCCAACTCTGATGGCCTCCCAGAAAGAGACGGGAGAGGCTGAGACAAGGCCTTAGAAAATGCTTGGGATCTATTACATTTTTCTTCTTTTAACGCTCATGAAAAGAAACACATCAGAGTACCCCTCTAACAAAACACCTTTTCAGTACGATGAAACTTCCATGTGTCCACTTTCTCAAAAACTGCCTTCTAGTCCCTGGTGACATACCAACTGTATTCCTACTCATGGAAAGAGCTTGGGTGAGTGCTGTGGTCAAACTACAGTCAGCAGAAAGGTCTGTGGCAACCGTACAATGCTGCTTTTAGCCTTTCACAGGTTTGGGTAGACCAGATACAACTAGGAACATGAACCTTACAACAAAGTGTCTGCATGCTGCTTTTTTCTTCCGAGTTGCAGCACGTCTCAAACTCTGAGCACAGCAGAGTTCCTGCCAGCGGAATGACTGCTCTCTTGAAGCTGTGACCATGCAACCTGTGCTACAGAACCACGCTTCAGCAGTGAGAACTACCACAGAATCACATCCTCTGTGCAAAAGCACACGCAAAACCAGAGTGCGACAATTAGCTGAGACTCTGCATTTTCACCTTTTGTATCACGACCACACATCAAAATGCCATTTCCAACATGTGAATGGCTTATAGTGGATGTACAGAAATAGCTGTACACCTGCTTCTAGAATACCACAGTAGAAGGATGAGGCAAACACTTCCCCCCGAGTTTAATAAATACAGCTTTTTTGTTGTTTTGTTTTGTTTTTTTTTTAAGCTGGATAAATTTCTTGGTCTGGTCTGCAGCACAGCCACAGAAGTACTTGCTTCAGCACAGCTGAAGAGGTAGATGGTATAATGTTGTGCAGGGGAAGGAACAAGATGTCAGTAATGTTTTTAAACCTGCACAACTTGAGACCATGATAGCAGAAGCAGTATAATGCACCAGCCACACACAGTTTGCGTTGGAAGCCCAGGCTTACAGAAATTTGACATAAGCTCATCCTCTCTGAACATGTTTTTTGCCATGAAAACAAAATGCAAGCAAGTTTGCCTCGGCACTAAAAGTCTTCTGATACTGAAGAGTTATATTACTCTATAGAGCAGATACTACCAATCTACCATCTAGGAATCATGTTAGGAGCCCACTGTGGCCAAAAGACTGGTCTCAGCCTATTCTAACTTCTTACAAACAGGGAAAAAGATACACAATGATCTAATGAGAGGGCAAGAGGACAAGAACATGCTTTTTGGGTTTGTTTCTGTTCTGTTTGTTTTGGTTTTTTTTAAAGGACCGTCATTATTTTATCTGTATGGATACATTTTTTTATGGAACATTACCAAAAATTAAGTATTATATTCTATGTTTAAACTTTTGCCATTTCACTTTATTTTTGGTAAACAGAAGTTCCCATCAAAATTGAAATACAGAACACGGTCCTATCTGCTGGGTCATATTTCTACCAACACACATTAACATACCTAAGTAAAAAAAAAAAGGGGGAAAATATGATTCAGTGGTGTCTGTGTGCCTGAGAGCTCAGGAATTTGACAGCAGGACACTTTTCTTGAAGGAAAAAAGAAATACCCAGGATCACTTACAATACTGGGCTGGGACACATAAAGCATTACCTTTGTGGTAAGAGCCTGTAGGACCACCTATTTGCATAAGTATCAGGGAAGTAAGGATTTTGGAGGACCTAAAGTAGTTGCAAAGATCTGACAAAAATCTATATAATCACATCTGTTTCTCATTTTCCATTCAATTAGTTGGCTATACCTGATACAGGGAGAGCAGATCAAAGACCCATGAAAGTGTTAGAATTGCCTTCCAAAATTCTGGTGATAGATGGGCCCACAATTCTCAAAGTCTTATGGAATGGGACTTTTTACATTTCCCTTATACCATCAGTTATAATAGTTACACACATTTAAATCACCATTTGATATTATCTTAAAACACAACATTTCATTTAGTTAACACAAGCTATAATTTTGCACTGTGTATTTCTCAAGTGATGAGCGCAAACTCTAATACCCAGACAAACATAAATGCAGGGTGTTTTTTTTTCTCCCTGCAAGACATGCTCAGGAACAGCTTTCAGTAAACCTGCACCAACGAGAAGGTACCACAATATTTAATATTAATTACCTAGGATCTTCTGTTGCTCAGGCTTTCTTGTTTCAAATAGTGGTAAATCAATATCAGACAAAAACATTGGGTTTACTTCAGTCTGTGAGCTCCTTTTCAGTCATTAAATGGCTACTTAGGACTTCACAGTTGTAGTGGGAAACAGATGGCTTTTTGAGTGTTATCTTCAGAGGCAGAGGGTGAGGAGATGAACCTGCAGCTAGACTTTACAGTGTAAATATAGGATTGAAATGAGCAGGGCTGGTGTTCTGTAATTCTTGGTGCTTCATAGGAGAGAATCTATGATTTCTGTGAGATGGGAAGCTATCAGGCCCAGTAGGATTTTTAGTAATAATAAAAGCTCTCCTGGGAGTTTGGACAGAAAAAATGTTTTTCTCTTTGCTTTGGTTTGGCATTTGGCTGCTTGAGTAGACAGGAATAATTTCATGTTGATCAACTCTGCTTGCAGTAATACCTGGTAAAGCCCAACGTGCACGGTCATTATTCTAATGACTAGACCTGGAGAATATCTATCACCTTTTTGCTCCACCTCTGTCCAATGATTAACGTGTGTAGGGATGGCACTAAGCCCTAGTGTCCCACACCACTGAGGCAGAGGTTCATTTCATGTGCTTCACACAACAGATGGACTTTACTGCCAGGACTATCCCCAAAGACCTCATTCTGAAGGTCCATTGGTTCCTTAGCCAGTCCCCAGTTTCCAAACAGTACTGCACCCAGCGGACATTTAGTCCTGAACATTTTTATCACCAAATAAATACTTAGTAAATTCATTCAGCCTGTGTAGTTCCACAAGCTTGATGCTCTGGTCCCTTTGCTAGGGAGACTCATTTCCAGGGACCTGGAGATGTTAATCTTTAAACCCCTGTGCTACAACTCGGCTCTCAAAGCGAGCTGGGATCATTGGCTTATCTCCCTGGCTTTCTTGCCCTCCACCACAGTGGAGGAACCTGACAGATTCCAGCCCTCTGCTGAGCACAGTCACCCCTTGACACTTCTGCTGCCTTTTCAGTCAACTGCTTCATTGCGTTACATCCTCACTTTCTATACTCCCCTGCAGGGGAAAAGCCACTTATGCCACACCACGTTATCTTTTATTGCAAGCCCAGGGCTCCCGCTCTCAGGCCTCGGTCTCACACTCGATGAGGCACAAAACAGTTCCATCCACCAAGATGATCAAATGACCATTGCTGAAAAGTTGCTCGCTGATCAATGGGCATGCTGCTGTATAAATATCTTCCAGGTGTAATGGTTACATTTGGAGAAATGATCCTTGAACAGACTTTACTGCACAGCTCTTAACTTCTTGTCAGGTTTAGTATATAAATACATAATCTATAAATAGCATTCATCACTAATATGTACTACTACAAGGAGAGCCATCACAACAGAACTTTGTTTCAGGATAAAAGGTTTATCTATCACTTTTAAAATGGTTTAAATCATAGAAGCACAGCTCTGGTAGTGAGCCAGAAATATTTACATCTGTTTGGGCAGCGCCAGACTGGAAATGCATTGTACAGAAATAGATTTTACCAGCCTTTCAAAATAATATTCCGAAGGGCTTAATAAATTCAAGGGGCCAATAATTATATCATCTGACTTTTCAAGCTTATTCCTCTAACTGAATTTTCTTTACTATTTTTAATACTGTTACAAAGGTATTACTTTTAATGTATTACTGTTGTTACTTTTAAATTAATATTGCATAATGATAACAACAAATATAGTATGACAGTATTCTAACAAAACAAAGTCAGATTACTTACCATTTATTTCAAACATCATAAAAATGATTTTGATTTATTTTCTTTCTGTTTGCCTGCTTTATTGACTATTTGAAGATTGAGGAGTTTTAGGTATTGTCCTGGTTTCGGCGGGGATGGGGTAAATTCCCCCAGAAGCCGGCAGGGGGCAGGTATTCCATACCACGTGACCCATGCCCGGGCTATAAGAAGAGGTAGCCGGGGCAAGGAGAGGAGTTGCCACTTGGGGGTGGGCTGTGGAGGCTCGGGTCCGGTCGGTGTGCTTCGCGGCGGTACTGTAATTGTGTTTTCATCTTCTCCTTTTGCTGTTCTGTTAAATTGCATTATTTTAGCCCACGAGTTTTGCCCCGACGATTCCTTTTTCCACGGCTGTGGGAGTTGTGTGAGCGACTGTGTGGTTCTTTGTTGCTGGCTGAGGCCAAACCATGACAGTCCTTTCTGGCGCCCAATGTGGGGCACGAAGTGTTGCAATAAGGACAGATTTAGCCAGAGCCAGTTAAAATGAATTCTTGTATACATTTCCCATATTGGTTAGATAGTTGCCGGTTACAATGTTGCTTTGTTTGTTTGTGTGGCCGTGTTTTGTAAATTCTTATATGCTCTATGTACTCCCTGTGATGCTGTTTGTTATCTCGGGGAGAGGGATCAGGGCTATCATTTTGCTGTCATGTGCAATATCAGCTTATGATATGATAGCATCAGTATTGAAGTGGCTTTGTTGGGGTGTCTATGCAGTATTGCTGTCTTGTCCA
>NW_009646421.1:491518-492534 GCF_000708025.1 Charadrius vociferus
TGGATGGTGGCAAATGCTCTGTGGGGGTGGTTACAGCAGTGGAAGCAGAGCAACTGGCAGCGCAGAGGTAAGCCCATCTGGGCTGCTGAACTGTGGCGAGATATTGCTTCTCGGATAGAGAATTTGGTTGTGAAAGTACGTTATGTAGATGCCCACATACCCGAGAATTGGGCCACTGAGGAACATCAAAACAAACAGCAGGTAGATCAGGCTGCTAAAATTGAAGTGGCTGAGGTGGATCTGGACTGGCGGCATAAAGGTGAACTATTCCTAGCTTGGTGGGCCCACGACGCTTCAGCTATTCCTACAGAATTACAGAAGCTAGATGGGAAAAGAAAAAAAAAAAAAAAAAAGAAAAAAGCTTGCTTTGGTGTCTTTAACCCACTTTGTAGGGACAGCATTGTTTTTTTATGCTACCACTTTATTCTACTGTGTTGATCTGTGAAAAAAACATTGTAAGATTTCTGTATGCTATACTTGTACAGCAGATCCTGTGGCCTGACATTTTTGACAGAAGTCAGTGAACCTGTTCAGATGCCAGGGTCCTCTACAGATCTGTTTTCAGGATTGGTGCCTAGTTTACAGCTTATTTTTTTATTACTTAGGTTGAAAATGTTTTGATTATAAAAAGGGCATTTTTTAATTGTTTTTCACTTTTATTTTTAAAGGGTAGTCCTTAAATATTTAAGCAGTAGCTACTTATATAAACTGGAAAGAGCTTTTCATTCACATATACAGGCACACAGAATGTCAAGTTATTTCTGAACTGTACTGCACTGCAAGTCTTTTGTTTTAATTAGAAATCCCTGATGCCTTTAAAATAATATAAACCAAGATAAGCCTTTTTACATGGGTGCATATTCTGAGAAGAGCAGGACCACCCCCCAAAACCTCATATTTTCATTTTGTCTGAATCAAAGTTGCATCTCACTTCCCCTGTGGTCTGACTCCATGTGATCTTATTTAATTTTTCTTGATGCCAGCAGTTTTTCATGCTATTTCTCACATTTTTAGAA
>NW_009646421.1:492581-496782 GCF_000708025.1 Charadrius vociferus
ATAGGTAGAAGACCCAAGTTCCAGGACCTGCCCCAATGACTCTTCTACTATTTACATGAAGAGCCTCGCAAAGAGATGCAGGTCATAGGCGTCATACTGGTGTCTTACTCACGCTGCTTTGCACTAATAGCTTAATTTCCAGTCTATCTTCTTCTAGGTTAATTTTAGAGAACACACGGAATTTGAAACTATGCACTACAGGAACTGTCTTTGTACAATTTACCTTTAACAACATTCTCCTTTGGTGTAGACAGCTTAGACGGCAGCTTAGGAGGCAGAGGTCTATGAAGCAGTTTTGGCTGCCTAACAATTTTCTGTTTTGCCTTTTTTCCTGCTGGATGACTGAAGATATTTCAAAAATTCAGAAAAATCTGACAAGCAAAACAAAAGAAAGTCATCTCTAGTTTAAGGTGCTGAACTATAAATGTCAGCTCAGATAAACTAGGTGATAAAAGAGCCATAAAACAGGAGAAGTTGTCAAAAAGGGGATTTGTTCTCAGTGACCGATTCAACAGTTTTTCTAGTTATTGCTAGTGTTTCAGGGAATAAAGCAGTGATATTAAAAAAAAAAAAAAAGTAAAAGAGCTATTCTATTAACTTTGGAATATTTGCATTAAAGAATGTTTTTCAGCACCTCTGTCACAAAAGGTGAGGCAACTGGAGTATTTAATCTCTGAGCTTAAAGGAGGAACAGTAAAATAGAGAAATGCCCTATGTCATGCACTCTGAAAGCTCCCAGAAACAGTTTTCTTCTGGATAAACAGATTTAATAAAAGCAACAGTTAACCCTGGTAAAAGGCCGAGTCTGCAAGTAGGAATTTTATGCTTCTTTCTGGCTTCCTATTAGTTTATGAATGCATACAATGATACTGATTTCAATCAAAGAACCCCTGATTTGATTCCAGAAATCCTGTTATTAGTAGCCAAGTTTAGCAAATCTCTGATTCACAATAATTTGCAGGATTATCTACATCCTAAATTGCAGAGTTTGGGGGTTTGTTTTGGTGTAGGGCTGAAAACATATGACATCACGCAGTATAAAGACTCAGTCCTAAAGAACTGGAAATCAGAAGGAAAACACAGAAGCGAAAGCACTGATGAAGGTGACTTTGAAGAAAAACTGAAAGTGTCATCAGGAAACTAATGGCTCACAGGAAGATTTACGAATATTAAGAAAATTGTCCAATACAGCAAGGACATTTCTGGACAGAAAATATTTCAATAATTTAATCTGAAAGCAATTTTGCATGTGGACAAGATTAATTTAAATGAAGCGTAGCATTATATAAAACTGTGATGAAAAGAACCAACACAGTCCTGAAGCATGTAAGTAGGACCGAGTTCAGGTTTGACACAAGGGGATGGAGAAAGGAAGACATAGGGGAAGTTTGAAAAGGAAGCCTGGAGTTCCGTTATAGTCATGCTAAGTTTGAATAAATGGTCAAACGTTGCAACAAGATGAGCTACCACTACTCAAAAATAGCTGGAAACTGGCATGGTACATGACGTTAACTGGAGGCCGGGGATAGTATCTTTGCAATAAACTGGAGGGACAGAAGGAAGAATATAATATTAAAAAACCCAAGCAGACAACCCAACAACAACAAAAAACACCTACAATGAAGGACTTCTTAAAAAGCAAAAGAAGTTGAGTTTCAAGAACAGGAACAAAACGCTCTAAAGCTATACGTGGACTTCCCACGTGATGCATTGCACCTTATCATTCCAGTCTTTCACTCTTCAGGATAAGGGCTCTGGCACCTGACACATGAACCATAGCACAGGGAATAATTCAGCTTGGAAGGACTCTCAGGAGGTCTCTAGTCCAACCTCCTGCTCACAGCAGGGTTAACTATGAGGTCTGAGCAGATTACTCAGAGCTCTACCCAAGGATGGAAACCCCGCAACCCCTCTAGGCAACCTCTGGGCCTCCTTCCAACACTGATAAAAATAAAGACATAGAGTGCACATATGGTTAGGGCACACGTCTAACAATAAATGTTCTTGTTTTCTCTCATTTATAGGTAACCTGTGTTGAAACTGGCTGACAGATCAAAGATGGTGAGAAATGTTCACAGATTTGGCTAAGTGCCTTGAGGAGCACTGGCTGCAAATTACCCAGAGGCAGAACAGACTGGAAAGAAATTAAGGCCTAGGGTGAAAGTGGAGTCAAAGAACTCCTGACAGCGAGTGTACACAGCACATGCAGTTGGTGCAGAGTCAGGGAAGGAGGTGAAAGCACCAGAGAAAACCTGAGGTTATGGAGATGAGCAGGGTGGATAAGAAAGAAAGCAGGAGACTGGGTGGGGGCAGTGGAGCAAATGCAGCGCAGACAACAAACCCTAGTATTGTTGGCAGGGAGGAAAGATGGCATTGTCCAAGCTGCTAGAGACAGGAAGGATAAAAGCAAGCCAAAGGGAGAGGGAACATGATTTTCTCACGAGATAAAATTGACCATTATAGTTGGTGAGATTCTAGGTAAAAATCAAGATGAAA
Organism: Charadrius vociferus; assembly: GCF_000708025.1. NCBI lineage: Eukaryota > Metazoa > Chordata > Aves > Charadriiformes > Charadriidae > Charadrius > Charadrius vociferus. The sequence continues at coordinate 495,078 of NW_009646421.1, forward strand.
GCAGAACCAAGAAGCATAAAGGCTGTGGCAACAACAACGTGGCTGGGGTCACTACTGTAGGTGTAATTTAGTTCAAGACACCAGACAGTTGAGCCAAGAAGCCTCATCAATGCTCAAGAAGGGGAGAAGAAAATTAGTAGTGTGGATATTCAGCCTGGTGAATACGCAGAAACAGAGCGACGGATACAGGAGCAAAGGAAGGAGGCGTCCATAATGAGCCCTGCCAGGCAGAGACCTTGCTATATGACAAGAGCAAAGTCAGGGGTGGAAGGCGGGAGTGTGACAATTTACAGCAAACATATCATGAAGCGGAACAGTGGCACAGAGCGACTTCAGATGTGGATCAAAAGAAACCTTGATACAGTTGTATTCTGCTCCTACGATGGCCAAATACCAGGAACTTTGTGCTGCACAGTATCAAAACCAGGTTAACATTGATAAGGTAAAAGCATGTGTTCTGTATATCAGTTTAGAGCAAAACTCTTTATAGAGGTGCCCTTTTAAAAATGTATTTTCTTGAGCAATATAGTAACTGTACCAGTGTAATACACAAGAAGATACAATATTGTGCTTGGTTTTGTTCTTCACGCTGAATCTTTCCCACCTTTAAGCTGAAATTTTCCCTTCTCCTTATCTTGGGTTTTACATCTGTGTTTAAAAGGTGCCTTGCACAGCACTGTCCGACAAGCAGAAAAGACCAACCTTTGACCAGACTTAGCTCCTGCCTCTGATCTAAGAAGGGGCAGCTCAGCCTGACTATGCAAACATCTCCAAACACCGTACACTCTCAGGACTTCTCGCTTTCATATAATCATAGAATCGTCTAGGTTGGAAGGGAGCTTTAAGATCATTGAGTCCCAACATTAGCCTAACAGTGCCAAATCCACTACTAAACCATGTCCCTAAGCACCATGTCTACCTATCTTTTAAATAATTCCAGGGATGGTGGCTCAACCACTTCCCTGGGTAGCCTGTTCCAATGTTTGACAACCCTTTAGGTGAAGCAATTTTTGTGAATATCCATCCTAAACCTCCTCTGGCGTAACTTGAGGCCTTTCCTCTTGTCCTATCGCTTGCAACTTGGGAGAAGAGACTGAACCCTACCTCTCTACAACCTCCTTTCAGGTAGCTGTACAGAGCAATGTGGCGTGTGACTCCTTTTCTCCAGACTAAACAACCCCAGTTCCCTCAGCCGCTCCTCAGAAGACTTGTTCTCCAGACCCCTCACCAGCTTCGTTGCCCTTCTCCGGACATGCTCCAACACCTCAATGTCTTTCCTGTAATGAGGGGCCCAAAACTGAACACAGCACTCGAGGTAGGGCCTCACCAGTGCCGAGTACAGGGGGACGACCTCTTCCCTAGTCCTGCTGGCCACACCATTCCTGATAGAAGCCAAGATGCCGTTGGCCTTGTTGGCCACCTGGGCACACTGCTGGCTCACGTTCAGCCGGCTGTCGACCAATTCCCCCAGGTCCTTTTCTGCTGGGCAGCTTTCCAGCTTTGATTCATCCATTCCTACCCATCCCTGACAGAACACTGCGGGCACCCTGCCGCCGGCCTTCAGGCCGGGAGCTGAGGCGCTCTCTGGGCCAATACCCTCAGGAAATCCCCCTTCCTCCCTCCACGGGGGCGGCGCCAGCCCCCCTCAGCCACAGGCTGCTGGGAACCGAGGGGTGCCGGGGGCTCCTAGGCGTTCACCACCCCG
>NW_009646421.1:497265-505842 GCF_000708025.1 Charadrius vociferus
CTTTTGGTTTCACGCTCCGGCCGACGTGGCTGTGGGGCCGCTGGCGGGACGGGGCTGGCGGGTGGAAACCCGGTGCTTCTTAACGCAGACTGGGTCGAGCGGAGCCAAACCGCTACAAATTAGTCTGGGAAACAGCATTAATTTCAGAAATAGAGCCGGCACTGCAGTCCTGGTTCAAGCAAAGCCCGGTTGGTCTCGGCTGGGCGTGAAGTCTGTTGTGAGCCGACTTAGGAACGTGGAACGGGGCAGAGAGGGGGACTGGGCAGGACAGGGAGGGGAGGGACACCGGCGGGGAGGCAGTTTTAGCATCTCTGTTAGCTGAAAATGGCCTCATTAGGTTGCATTTAGGGACCGATGAGGAGCCTGCGGCTGGGCTACGTGAACGCTGACCACCCAGCATCGTTTTCTGTGTCAAATACTGCTTAGCTGATACGTTTAATCTTAGTATTTATTTTTGAAATTCCTTTTTGTCCACAGGGTCCCGCTAAAGGCAACTTCTTTATAGCGGTAATAGTTTTGAGAATTTCTGAAGGGCATTTCCTTTGCCTCACTATGGAAATGAAGAAGCTGGTTTGCATGTTGCAGATGACTCTGCTGTTTGTCCCCTGCCTGCAAGGTTAACGTTTCCCTCCCAGGCTGGCAGCAATCAATTTCCCACTCTTGTCTCTGCTTCTGCTCTTCCTTTGCACATACTCCACTGCGTAAAGTGAGTGGAATAGGCTGAGGGAAAAATTTGGATGTCTTTCCTCAAAAGAAACCGCATAAATGTAATTAAAGGTATGGCTGCAACGTGCATTATAGATGCCGGAGGGGAATTACTTATGTAACACACCAAAGCATTTACATTTTTTTATGTAATGGTCATTCAAGAATCAATACTATGATTTATTTTATCATTGGCTTTTGCGCTTAGCGGTGCGAGATTCAAAGCAAAACATCACAAGGAAGAAATACACATTACGTGCACGCCATGCGAAACCGCGAGCTCTCCCCCATTAGGCTGTAAGCTCCTTTGGGCAGGAACTCTGGTGTCACCATCTCTGTGCAGTAGAGACGGTTGTACCTCTACCGTGGTGCGGCCACCCGCTGCGTGGTGCTCAGGGCCCGTGGGACACCTCACTTGCCACCCCGGCACCCCTTTCTGTGGGAGGCAGAATTGGGGTGTTCATGCTTGCCTTTGGGGTTGGAGTTAGGGTATGACCAGGGTGAGCATCCAGACTTGGGAGCCCAGACACACTCCGAGTCCCCTGGTCAGATGTAGGCGAGTGCACTGAAGATGACACTGTGAGGAAGGTTTGAAGCATACCCGCAGGATACCAAAATCCTCCTGCTGAAACATTTTGTATGTGTTCATGCCATTGTCAGCAAAATACTGCGTTTCAGTCTTCCCTTGGAGGTAAATGTGGAATTTTATGACTGACAACAGGGATAATCCAACAAACCCTTGCCAAATTTTTTAATTTTTCTTCAATGGAGCACCGACTTCTGCAGGCTTAGTAGTTTCACCAACATACATTTGTCAGGTGGGACGTCAGGTTGGCCCAGGTACAGCAGGTGATGGTACTACGCTTTGGCTTGGCCGGGTCCCTTCTGCCAGGTACCCTCTGGTGAGGGCGGCAGGGAAAGCCTTTCCTGCAGAGCCATCTCCTGGCTCTGCAGCGGTGTCTGTATGTCTGTATGGGCCAGTGATAGGTAGTATGTGGACCCCAGACAGAAAATCCTACTTTTTGAAAACCAGAGTGTGATTTAGGCTTCCTCTCCCAAGGAAGTTTCACATCTTGTATTCTGTGAGTGGCATGAAATTTTGGTCTTGTAGGGGCTCCTGGAAAAACTTCTCCAGGCTTCAGTGGGATTGGGGTTTTTCCTCCTTTCAGATGAGAGGAATAAGGTGGCCTTTGTATTTGCAAGATCAAGGCCTATCTTTTTTTGTTCCAGCATAAAAGACGGTTGCAAGAGCTGTGCTTAAAATGCCATCTCACTGAAAGGCTTGTGTGAGATTTCCCTGGTGGGAAAAGAGCCTTTCCCCACCAGGAAAGGGGCTGTGACAGCAGCTGGGTGGTGGCACAGCCATCTGAGCAGGTGTCTGGTGTGACAAGACACATGGGAGGGACTGTGACCCAGATCCCCAGCAGTGTCTGGCACTGATCTCCATTGGTGATCTGTCTTGGGTGACTGGTTGGATGGTGCTTTCATCATCTGCTTCCAAAATTAGCCTCTCTATTCCTTTAACAATTGTTAAGACGTACTAATTGTGAGTGAGAAGGTCAGCAACAGTGGCAGTCTAGAAACAGAATATGCTATTCGTGTTATTCCTGAGTTAGAAAACAAGATGAAACTCAGATGAAACTCTCTTTCCCACACCACTACATCATGCGGTGCTTCCTCACCCTTAACGCTTTCTCTCTTGCATCACATCACCATCTCTATGACAGACCTGCAACTACTGAATTTACCCGTGTGCAACATGCACTTCAGGTAGCCCTTGCTAAAAAAGTAAGTCCTCAGAAAACTCATATGCTTCTGATCATCCCTGCAAAATCAGAGAAAGGAGCAGCGAGCAATCATACGCAGGGTTGTGTTAGAAACACATGCTGGGAGATCATGGGGAGGAACTTGGAGATCATAGAATCATAGAATGGTTTAGGTGGAAGGGAACTTGAAGATGTTGGAGTTCCATCCCCCCTGCCATGGGCAGGGACACCTCCCACTAGGCCAGGTGGCTCAAAGCCCCATCCAGCCTGGCCTTAAACACCTCCAGGGATGGAGATAAATGTCTTCTGCTCCTCTGCATGCATGTGTAACCTATACTATTGCTAAATAACCGGGCTTATTTATTTATGTATTTATTTATTTTACAGATAACTTGCAGTTTTTTCTCATGAAAGTACAGTAATTCATCAGAAATTATAGTCTCTTCCTTGTTATTAGAGAATTCACATTTCAGTTTTGGGGGCTGGATGAAATACGTACCAATTGTAACAGTGTGGGTTACCAAAACTAGAACGATTTTCATCAAGAAGAAGAATCTAGGACCATGCTGATAGTCCTCCTACTGACCTTTTTAGTATTGGCGTCATAGGGAGCTCACAACAGGAAAATTCACAAATTGGTAATAGCATTACCAGGTGGACCTGAGGGATGGATTTCTGAATTGATGGTGGACTCTGCAAAGAAAACATCTGCTTCTTTTCTCTTGTTATTTTGCTTTTTTCTGGCTCACTGTGCTGCCTGTGGGCAGAGTCCCTCGGGGGAGATTGCCCGAGCAGAGCCCCTGACCCAGCCGGCTCTTGGGAGCCCTGAAGTTGGTCCCATTGCACGCAGGCTTAGGAGCCTAAGTCGGATGCTCAGTGTTAGGGAGGGGAATACTCCCCGTGTAAACATCTGCAGTCTGTAGGCTTCCTCTTTTCCTTCCTAGCCTACCTAGTGACTGGGTGACCTTTAGTATTTACAGTGCATTCATTTCCTTCTCACTTAGGGGAAGACAGCTAGTCCAATTTCCTTTTTTCTTATGGGAAGATAGCTAGCCCACTTAATCAGCATTTTGAATAAACCTAATTTATTTCATAACCTGCTTTAGTCATAGTTAATCTGTTTCTATTGTGATACTCCTTATACTTTTTTTTTTAGGGTTTTATTCTGAATCAATATTTAACATATTTCCCTAGTTTAAAATTTATTTATCTTCGTTGGTTTTCATTATTGAACCTTCAATATTTACTCTTCCTTTCCTGTTGTGATATTTTAGCACTAATAGACCTTTATTAGATTGCGAAGGTACGCCCTTGACAACTACTGTTTCAGGAAGCCACTGAAGTTGTTTTGTAGGGTCTTCTTCTTAAAAGAAAATCTCAAAAGAAGGTGAACACATTTCATTTTGTTCTTGCAAGCCCTTATCTTGCAGAAAGTGGACCGGTTTAGCTGGGGACAAGCATACGTATGAGCTAAGTAAGCATGTATGCTTTTACATCAGAAAAGTTTCCTTCCTGCAACCCACTGAGCCTGAGATTTGGGTAGATGAACTCCAGAGGTTCCTTCCAGCCAACATACCCATGGTCCTTTCTTCTCAGCCTGTTTAAACTGGGTACCACAGGATGCAAAAGCGTGGTTAAAACTGTAGTGTGGAAGTATCTGGGACAGCAGAGAGGCAGCCCATGCCTTTCACATCACGCTTAAATCAGTGAGTCCAAAAGTTTTTGGAAAAGGAGGTCACCGTCATTTCTGGAACTGATTTCCCCAAAGAAAAGGCACTGTAAAACTGCAGCAAAGAAATATTTGTTTCAGAGACCTGAGTATTTTACAAAATGTTTTTGTTCCTGTAAGCAGAAATAGCCGCATTTCTCATCAAAGTGAAATTTCTTTCCTCATTACAGTTCCTGTCACTGTGCTGATATGTTGCCTAACCCTGAAATAAAAGCAGTTTTGTTAACTTCTTACAAATGCTTGTTGCCATGTTGAGACTGAATTGCCTGTCTCTCTCAGGGCAGAAAAAAAATAGAAAAAAAGTATCATTTTCTTGTGTGCACTGGTAAAAGAGAGCCAGTGTGCTGGGTAAGAGTGGAATTGGGGGGGGGGCGGAATCTGAAAAAAAGCCAGAGTTACAGCTGTTTGTTTGTTTGATAATAGTTTTATATGGTCATCATGTTAAACAACAAGGAAAAATGCAAACCCCAGTGTCTGCTCTTAAGCAGAAGTCTCAAGTTGAATCACTGGAGACATACCTAAAAATAGTACCTTTAGAAGCAACTTCTTTGTTTCATGATTATGTAAAGATTCATAAGAACATTCTCTAATTTTTATACAAACAAGCTTCTGAATGATTGACCCTAGGAAGTTGTCAATGTAATTTTTATTCTGTTGCTTATGGGAAGAAATCAAAAGATGAGATTTCAGTGTATCTTACAGACAAATGCTTCTTTGCATTTACAAGAAAATAAACAATTTATGCCATGTATAAAAATCTCTTTACAATCTATAGAACTTTTACCCTACTTTTAAATTCAAAAGCATCTGTACTCCTAAGTGTCAGCAAACTTTTCTAGCATTTATGCCCTGTTGTTTTGTACACAGTCCTTGCTTGCCTGACATTCTGTAAAGAGAAATATGAAATTCAGTTTATGAGATTTTCATCATGAAATATTGGTTATAAACTCTTGAAAATGTAACTGGCTCCTATTAGTTAGCTTTCGCAGACTATTTTTCTCTTCCCCTCCCCATATGTTTGCTGTCTTGATGTACAGGCAGGTGTCATGACTTTGCTCCTCAGTTTTTTCACCCGTCTATCCAGGTCAGAGTTTTCAAAATAAAACTTAGATTTCAGATTACCCAGTTTAAGACATGAAAAAAAAAATAGAGCAGTCTCTGGAAAGTGCTGAGCAGCTACCGTCAGAAAGCTGTACTGTACTCCTTAAGGTCCCAGGGAAGAGGATGCATCCAGGCTTCCTGGAAGACCTGCAGACTAGAAGTTTGTGGATGTCCTCGGGTTCTGGATCTCAGAGGTCACCCAGTTCCACTCGGGGTTAAAGAAAACAGCAAAGACCAGACAACATAAGTGGAAATAGCTTGAATTACATTTTGCAGGCACGGTGAGGTCATTTACGTGTTAGTGACTTGATCAGCTTAGCTTTAATAAGTGAAGTTAATCAGAATTGTGATGAGCACAGGAAGTGTGAGCAGGGACACGCAATGAGTAACGATGTCAGAACATTTGTTTTTGTTTTTAAAATGAAGTAGTTTATGTGTTCTTTAAAAAAAACAAACACAAACAACAACCACTTAGTTTTTCTTAACAGCTCTGTTAGGAAATATCCACCTTGCCATTTCTCCATGAGCATGCTTTCCCATCATCTTGGACCCTGCTCATCAGGGCAGTCCTCACCAGCTGCTTTACTGTAAGGCTAGGCAGAGTAACTCTTAGCTTGGACGAGCTCCCCTTGCTAAAAAGACCAAGTATCAGAGGAAGACATACTCCTCACCAGGTACCCAAAGCCAAATAAATGCCTTGCCAAGCTGGCTGGTGGGGTTGCCCCCATAAAGAAGCCACCTCTGAGTGTGGGAACAGGCTCTCCTGAACCTGGTGGGAGAGACCTGTGGTGCCATCAAGTGCTAAGCCTGTGGGTATCTGCTGCCTGTGAAGTGGTGCAGTAATAACATAGACATCACATGGATAGATGGTGCCAAGGGGACACTGGGGCTGAGGAAGTGACACTGTGCTACTCCCTTCTTGATGAGGTGGGGTCATCGGCCACTGAAGGTCTCCTATGCTCATGAGAGCGTGTTTCTGACACCAACCATAAACTCTTAAAAAAGAAACTGCCTTCGAATATGCATGTCAGTAGGAAGCCTGGTATTTGCAGAAGTTGTTGGGCTTTAGGTAGCACCAGGGGTGTCGGTATGCGCAGAGCATTTGGGACAAAGAGTTTTTAAAAAGTCCTGCAAAGAGAAAAGAATGTTTTGCACATTTTGCGTCCTGACGATGGTAAATGCTGTAGAGGATGAGGCAGGAATCAGTTTCTTTATTTCTATATTGCAAACAGAGTTGTTATATTGTCTGTTTGCCTCAGAGAGATTGCTGGGTCTAAAAAGAGATACCAAAGGAGATGGACTTCGGGAAAAATAAGAAAGGGATTTATAGTCAATCAGAGAAGGAAAATGTCCTTATGAAAGATCCTTTAGACCCACCACCAACAGGATAACTGACACATTTCACATCTGATTTCTAGTATCAGAAGGAATCAAAATCAAAATATTTGTTAATATTATGTTCATTTTTTGTTAAGAAATACCATCCTTTCCCTGCCTTCTTTTCATTTTGGGTGTTCATTCAGTTAAAAAAGCAATGCAGTCTTAATGCTGTGATGTACCAGTAAGCCCCAGTATTTTTGTGTGGATGCTACACACACATAGGTGAGAAAACAATTTTCACATAACGCCTGCTGCAAAGCTGGGAGTGTCCAAGCATTCACCTTTGTCTGCAGTTCTCATTTGCATCCCAATGTCCAGACTTCATCAACGTCTACATTCACAATTACATACCCCACATAGACAAGCAGAAAGTCAGAAGAGGAAGGACTGTCCAATGGTTAGACCACTATTTCAAACCATGGGAGATCTCCCTCAGATATATATATATATATATAAAAAATATGTTTGTTTTTTTTTTTTTAAATAAGAGATGTAGAATACGTTGGTCAGTGGCAGCTTGGTTGCTACCAACATTTGAGCTAGCTTCTTTAAGCGAACTCAGGTATTTCTGCACTAGTCTGCCTTCAGTATCTACACGCCCTCCGTTAAATGGGTTTGTGCAACCAATGGTAACCAGAAATCCTAGTAGCTGCAAGAGAGGTATCCTCTTAGACTGTGACCACCATGTATCTACCTTGTATTTATCCTCTCATCCTTCCTCTCAGAGGTTTTCTTGGGATGGGATTTGAACTCTCCTGCATTGGCCCAGGTGGGTGGTGTGTCCCAGAAATTTTGGACAGAAGCACACAGCCTTTCTTTAAATGCTCACTTATTTCGCAAGGGCAGGTAGGAAGACCTGCTAAAAAGATGGCACTTAGTAAAAGCTGTGGTTTGTGGCTGCAGATACCTGTGTGCTGGGAAGGAAGGGAGACCACAAAGCTTTGTGGGGAAGCTGCAGAAGCAGCTGGTGCATGGGATTTTACTAAATGCACAGTATTTTCTCTCATTCATGAGTCAACGTCTCTTGCATTCATTGCTGGAACGTACCCTTGGGCGCAGAGTAGCTGGAGCATCATAGTAGTTCACATGCCAGCTGTCCTCACCGTACCTTGTTCATGCAGCCATGGCCAGAAATGCAGGTGTCCCTGAGCTTTAAGTTGACAAGCCCACAGTACTGAAATCTCACTGGGGTGTGGAAATACACTTATTTTTAAAAAGAAAGGTAACAGTTCTTCAGCCATGGAGGAAATAGAGATTACAACATACGGCTGCAACTACTGAGGAAATTTAAACAGGCTGAACTAAACCTCGTCTTTGCAAAGGCACCTGAGGACCCTCTTGTTTAAACAGGATTTGCAAGTCAGAGCCTGCAGTGTGCAGTTGAGGATGTACTTAACGGTGTTGGTGTGCTGCACAGGAGCACGGTGGGTCTTACTTCTCTGTGAAATGAGTCGGGAGTAGGTTGGTTTGTAGGAGATGGTTGCAGGACATCAGAAGGACCCCCCAGTTTTTCTTCCTCTGGCAGTTGCAGGAACAGCTCACATGCAGAGGAGGGAGAGGGACCAGGCAAACTGGTGGGATTTGCTTCAGTGGGAGATCTTTGCCTGGCTCTGCTATAATTTGGCTGTCCAGTGTTTCTGACAGCTAAAATGGGTATTTCATTATGCACTACTCAGTCAGGTAATATGTAATGCTGTGAAGAGCTGAAGAACACATTTTGTTATGCCTAAAACTTACTGCACTTACTATACTTTCTACACTAATGCTTACAAAATGATTTAGAGTTACTGTCATGTAGGAAACTCATTGCTGCTCATGTGAAGCTCATAACTCACCATGGAAAAAGGCAAAGAACTGCCTGAAGGAGCATGAAACCAGCCAAAGCAAGTTTAACAG
>NW_009646421.1:506007-519619 GCF_000708025.1 Charadrius vociferus
TTTCCCTTGAGCTATTTGGTGGTTTGTGCTAATCTTTTATCTCAGTCTCATTCCACCTCACCTGTATGCCTGTCCTTCAGCCCTGGCTCGCAAAGGGGATTGAAATAAAAACTGAAGATGCTCCTGCTTTCTTCTCCTTCGACCCTTTGCAGCTCTCTGAACAATGGTGGTAGAACAAAACATCTGTCTGTCTGTCTGTTATATCTGGTTTCTCTTACCTACCTCTCTGTCTCACCTGTGATAGTGCAAGCCCTTTGAGTAAGCTTTCTTTCTTATCCTTTGTCTTTCTTCACTCCTGGAACCACAGTGCCTGGAGGCTCTAGGAGCTCTTGTAGAAACTAGCCCTAGGAATAAAGAAGACACAAAGATGTGAAGGGAAAAATAGCTGGGCACCCAGGGGCATTCTGGAAGAAAATTTCTGGGCTGCATTACTCATCCCTCTATGTAAACTTGAGGTGCCAGAGAAGATGGTTTCTGGCTAGCATTCACAGTGACTGAGGGCATTTTCATCCCTGGGCAGTAACATGGCTTATGGTACCTGGTCCTGAGTTTTGGAGTGGACTCCATGGCCAGTCTGCACATACTGCCCATGGCAGTGCTTGCCAGCCAGCTATATGCCACCAGCTTCAGTGGGAATCTGCTCAGGACAACAGGATTGGCAACCCCAGGGTGGATGTTTTGATACTGCTGCCTGTGGAGATCTGCAGAGGACTGACTTTGCAGCCTCTTTGGCTCAGTCCTTGTGCCTACGGAGCATGCAAAATGCTGCCAGCACCATGGGACGTTAGAGCTGTGGGAGAAAATCATCTCGTACTGATGGTGCACCAAGAAATCCTACTGCTCAGGTGATATTCCTGGTGCCCATCCCTCCTTTGTGCGCCCTCAGTTAACCCGTGTGGGGTGTGTAGGGGAGACTGAGGCAGAGAATAAGCTTCCACGAATGGCTCACAGCTGTTTGGGAAGACAGTCTGGCTCCATCCTCCTCCAGTCCCTGAACCACCTACTTTCCCTTTTCCCTCCTGCTGCTGTAGGGCAGGTACCAGCTTACCGGGGCAATCCCAGCCCCAGGCTTCCTGCGTGCCTGTGGCTTGTCCTTGGCACAGCTTCAGCTGTCTGGCCAGGGGGAGTAACAGAGGGGCTGCTGGCCATGCCTCAGTTGTCCATACCGGCCAGTTGCCTGCTTCCAGGTCACAACATAAGCTGGCCAGTGGTATCATCTGCAGAGGTTTCCTTCATCTTGAATGTGTTTAGGGGTCTGTGCTCCTGCTGCTTGGCAACACCTGAGCTTGGAGGTGATGCAGTTCGCCATTCATTGCATGAGGCACTGATAAATATCCAAGAAGGGGTTAAAGGCATCTGCCTGAGACCATCTCCAAAGCTGTCCTGCTCATTGGCTTAGCTGTACAGTGAGGGATGGAAACTGGGCAGCAAAGCCAGCCAGGAGCAGGAGTAGTGACACTGTCTCTTTGGGGATTTTGGTTTAGGGGATGGGTGGTGTGCTCTTGCTCCTTACAGATCCGTGGGTGCCTGGAAAATGTACCCTCACTGATGACGTGCAGGTGACCTGCATGGATGCTGTGGTCGGTGCATTTATACAGTGGGATGCAGAGCTGAATATGGCTGAACGCTATTGCTCTTTGGGCTGTTTATGCAGGGGATGCAGCTGCCTGGAAGAGTTCTTTTTCCATGAGCTTTTGAGAGCAAAGAGGGCACTTGCTGGGATTACCAGTGTGTGTGTCACTTGGATAGCACAGGGCTTGTCTCCTGGCTCTGCCCTGCAGAAGGCCTCGGTTTCTAAATTCCTGACACCACTGACAAACACACGCACAAGATCAATACAGTTGTGCAGTTTTCATTTGTTACTGAATTGTTTAACATTTCAGTTTCCCCTGCGCCTCTTGAATGCTGTGTCAAAAGAGCAATTAATGTTTCAAGTTTATCTGTCTTTTAGGTAACACTCAAGAGCTGAAATTTCACGCTCCTTTTCAAGAACAGCTGTTTAGGTGCTCTTTTGAGCCTTCTGAAATTTGAAAACACACCTGACGACTTTGCCTCGTTAGTTTTCGGTGTGCATTGGCTACAGCAGCACAGAAAATGGATCAGCTAAGTGAGGATGAGAAGCTCCTCCACCTGTCTGAGGATGTGGTCTGCCCATTTTCTAGCAGGGCAGGCAGCTCCTGTACGGTACCCACTGGTAGCAACTCAAGCAGCATCTGTGTGAGCAAACTCATGCCACCTGATACACATCTGACACTTCACTCTTCGTACTTGCTTTTTAGTTGTGGATCTTCCATCTCTCTGTGTTCCCTCAAAGGTCTTTCACTTTAAGCAGTCAGCAAAATTAAAGTCTAGTTTTCTTTTTTGCAATGTGTGCCTTCCGTATGATTGCTAACTTAACTATTCCAATATAGAGGGTCTTCCTGACCACATTTTAGTCAGGTGCTAAATATGTTGTTCGCTAAAACTTGTCCAGGCTGCCTCCTAATCTTGGTCACTGTTACTGCCAAAGTTTGGCTACTGCTCTACATAGACTTCTAGAGTAGGAATGTCTCTGTGGATGAATAGCCTTCAATTGTCTTGCAGAGCATATCCACATCTCTTCAACTTTATCTCAGCTGAGCTTCCTAGAGGTACCAGTGCCAACCACTAGGACAGGAAGGTGTCTGACCATCAAGATGAAAAAAACATGCAAGGAAAAACTTGGTTTTGCTTATTTGAGATAAGTAAAGCTGATACTGGAAACATGAAAGAATCATAAACGTTTTTTTATGGGGCTTGGGCTGATGCAGAATTACAGCTAAGACCAGCTGTAATCCGTGTTCATGATTGCTAGCATGCAGAGAGAGGCAGAAATGTCTCCCCCTTCCCAAGCTTTTTCCCTTCATATTTGTTAGTTTACGCATGTCATGGAAGGGATTCGTCCCAGATACAAGCTCTGACTCAGAGGTCGTGTGAAAACATTACTGGGACCAGATTAGTCAGGAAAGAGGGTGGCCTTGTATGCATTCCTTTTCCAAAAATAGAGATGCACCAGGTAAGAGTTTGTTGGATTCAGGACTTTTGCGGCAAGCCTGACCTCAGATACCTCCTGTGTTCAATTTCCATACTAATGCCTCCACCAAGAAAACCCCACCCAATCTTTTTTTGTCTTCCTGCAGCTTCAGTCAATGCAGGACGTGGTCCTTCTGAGTGAAAGGCCATCACCCAGCACAGCACATGGTCAGCCTTACCGCTGGCTTTCATCCTTCATCCACAGGAGGGTGACGAGTCCCCTTATGCCAAGCCAGAAGCAGAGCCGGCTCTGCAAACACAGCCACAGCAAAGCTGGAAATGAAACCGCCTTGGTTCGGGCATTTGCTCTTCACATTCTGTACTGAGATTTTCTTTTTTTTCTTTTTTTTTTTCTTTTTTTTTTTTCGGATGTAGAAAAAGAAGACAGCAAGTTCCTCCTAGGAGAGGCAAACTTCCCCTCCCAACAGGGAACTAATAACTGCTTATACGGGTTTCTGAGCAGCAGTTTCTGTGCAGAATTTCAAGCCATTGACCCCCAGGCTTGGAAAATGCAGGCAAAAGGCAGCAAAAAGAAGTGGGGCTTCTGAGCTGAATACCCTTTGAAATATTACTAAGAACGCCAACAGAAGATCACCGTGTGAGCGCGAGCAAGCAGAAACTGCTAAGGCAGGCGTCAGGGAGTGAGGAAACGGCAAGAGGTAGAGGGAGAAAGGGAAAAAATATCCAAAATGTGCTAAGGGAAAATGACAGAATAAAGGGAGACATGCCAAAAAAAGAGGAAGAGATGCAGGAATACAGCTTTTAAAGAAGCTGAGTGAAAAAAAAAAAGAAAAAGAAAAAGACGCTAAAAGCAAAGCAGACAGACTAGGAGGTTAAAATTTCCAACATTTAAAAACATATAAAATCAACACATAATGATAGCGTATACAAGAAGGTATGTATGTGAGCGTGCCTGCATGCACACGACATTTTGTTCAGTTCTACAGGTGTCTGTGCACAGATTTCTGTCTGGATGCAAAGCTAATTGAGTTATTCTGTGCTTGGCAAAAAGCCACCTGTGGAGAATTTGTTCAGAAGAGCAGCTTCATTTGTAATTGTCTTTGGGTTTGGGTGTGTTGTCGTTGTTGTTTTTCCTGGTGCCACCCCAGCTTGCAGCAGAAGGCAGATACTTGAAATTCTGGTGGTGGGATGATGGCGCCTGGTTTCCCAGCAGAATTCCTTTATCTTTGCCGTGACAGCCACCCCGGCCTTGTGGCAAAGCCCTGCACCCACCTAGAGGGCAGGGGAGGGCACTGGGGGATGCCCATTTTTCTACCCCACCAAAGTCACCTACGGTTCACTCACCAAAAATTGTGTGAGATTGAGGCTGTAAGCGTAACAGATAAATGAGACAGTAAACTATGTGACAGCTTTTGCCAGATCCACATTCTCAAAAATCATGGAGTCATCAAATGGTTTAGGTTGGAAAGGACCTTGAAGATCATTGAGTTCCAACCCCCCTGCCATAGGCAGGGGCACCTCCCACTAGACCAGATTGCCCAAGGCCACGTCCAGCCTGGCATTGAACACCTCCAGGGGTGGGGCCTCAACAACATCTCCGGGCAACCTGTTCCAGTGCCTCACCACCCTTAAAGTGAAAAACTTCTTCCTATTGTTTAATCTAAACCTGTCCTCTTCCAGTTTAAAACCATTCCTCCACATCCTATTGCTACATGCCCCAGTAAAAAGTCCTTCCCCAGCTCTCCTGGAGGCCCCCTTTAGGTACTGGAAGGTGGCAATAAGATCTCCCCGGAGCCTTCTCTTCTCCAGGCTGAACAATCCCAACTCTCTCAGCCTCTCCTCATAGGAGAGATGCTCCAGTTTCCTCCCAGATTTGCAAAAAAAACCCCACCCTGTCATAATTATTATAATTAAAAATAAAACATTTTCCCCATCTGTTTCTCCACGCTTTTTACTCCTGTAAGCCTCTAGCCAGCTGAGCCACCAAAGTCATGTTTTCATGTATTTCCCCCCAATCACAAAGATTAAATATTTCCTGAAAGAAAACCAGCACAGCTAGAAAACAGATTTTGGGCTGAGTCAGGGTCTAACCAAGACCCTGGTGTTCGCAGGAGTGAAAAAAACCCCAAAAAATGTGAGAGCCGGTATTGTTGCAACCACCCCTGTGAATGACACTTCTAGACCTGTACCCTTCTGGAAATGGGTTTATCAGCTGGCAGAGCTACTGTTCGAGAGGCGGGAGTCAGGGGCTTTCCCGGGAGAGCCAGGGGCACATGTCCTCCTGTGGCAGTCGGCCCCGGGAGGAGGCTATGGGCCATGGCTACTTGGTCAGTTAACAGTGGCCAGGCTTTCCTAACCTCTTCTTTGCTCTCCCGCCCTAAGTAAAACCTAAGGTTAGCTTATGCACCGTCATTAATATTTCACTAATACTCCTCGTTGCAGCAAATGGATGGTTCTGCTCAATAATTCACAGCTGGGTGTAGCCTATTAAATTTGTAGTGGGGTGTACACTTTCATGTTATTTATTTATCATCACTTTCATTTTACCACTTGGGCTTTTTTTCCCCCCTATTTTATTTTTCACTTGCTTAAATGCCTCTCCTTCAAAGTTCAGACTGCTTGCAGGAAATTAATCTTGTTCCTTAGGCCTTTTAAGTAAGGCTAAGCTCTTACCGCGAGGGCCTGGGACTGGGCCATCAGGAAAACGTTCAGACACGCTTGGTCACTTCAGTGCAGGAGGACTCTTTGAAGCAAATGACTGTGGGACTTTGGTACCAAGTCTGACAGCCCGAAGTTCATCTGTGGCCTCAGAGCTACCTGCTTTTTGTTTCACAGGGATGTCTGGCTCCTTATGCCGAGGAAACAACCTGCTCCAAGATCAGAGACTGACTGTTGCCCCATCTCCTCTGCCTGCAGGCACTGTTCTCTCCTAGGCCCCTGCACATATGTTTTGGGGAGCGTAAATCTTTCTAGGTTGGTTGTAGGTTGTAGTCCCTGCTTAGGAGTGATATTTTGCTTTGCTTTGTGGAAACAGTCTACTCATAGATTATTTGATCTTTGTGGCTCATCTTGATTCCTAAATAAGACAGCCTGTCAATGAAAACAAAGATTTCCTTAGAAGACTCAGAGAGGTTTTCAGAGTTAAGGGTTTGGAAACCAAAAGCTGCACAAGCATGCAAAATCATACACCAGTGTCCCAGCCTAGGTTTAACGGGACGTTATCCTCCTGGCCTTTCCTGTGCCCAGCTCCAGGGGAAAGGGTGAGATTTGGAGAGCCACTGCTTCTCACAATGACCCCACCAAAACCACACTTTTCAGTATGAGAGTACTTCTTTTTACGTGTCTCTGTCTCTAGACGTGCCAGTATACAAGCCTAGATGTCTGTCCTCGCCCAAGTGTCAATGCCCTTTTGCTAACTGGCACTGGAGGTTACCAGCTCTGCTGTGTGGCAGAGTTTTCCCTTCATTTTCTTCATGCCTGGGCCATCACCAGGCATGGGCCATCACCCTCCATGCTACCTTCTCCCTCCTCCTCTGGCTCCCAGGGCACCGCTGGGAATGCCAACACAAGAGGTCCATGAGGGGTCGGTGGGTCCTGGTGTGGAGGGTGATGGTTGCACAGGGGTCAGAGATCCCGTGTCTCAGGGAGGGAGAGCACAGTAGCAGACTCCAGCTGGAGGTGAAGCCCTGCAGGGGTAGGTCTGCCCCAGTCCTTCCTGCATGAACAGATTGAGACATGGGGAGAGATGATCTTGTTGTACCAACACATATTTCATGATATCATGATTTCACCCCCAAAAGACCCCGGTATCCGTGTTGTGACAGGTTCAATGGGATCACCCACCGTTGCTTTGTATTCTCAAGGCTTTTTCTTGCAGATATATTGCTGGAGTACTACAGCTTAAAAGGTATTATTTTCACATGCATTCTGCAAAGCCCCCAGTCTTTATTAATCTCTCTCTGACAGAGATCACACACGGTATTTCAGGATACATCGCTAACATAGACAGTCTCAGCAGTGGGTCAAATTACCTCCCCCCACCTGAGCACATGCCATCAGAGTAATGACTCCTGCTTCGCAAGGACTCATTTACCTTTCAACAGCATTTAAGTTCTCAGGGTCCATTTTCAGAAAAGAGGCAGGCATTTCAGTGCCTAAATCGCTAGTGGCTGCAGGAAGCGTCACTGACTTTAATAGGAACAAGAACAGGGTCACACGGAAAACAGCTGTGATTCAGATCGCATCAAAATGTAGTGGGAATTAGATCGGGTCCTCCATACTTACATAAGAGCAAGATATTATTTGTTTAAATGAGATCACTTTTAAATAATTTCCATTAATTTTGATTTGCCCTCATTTTTCATGGGCCAGGAGGTTCCCCTCAAAGGGTTCATTTAAAATTGTGCTGTCATTAAGAGAAAGATACTTTGCAAGGTCCACAGGAAGCTTCCGCTGTCAGCTTGAGAGCTCTGTGCTGCTGTCGCCGTTCTGCTCCCCACCACGGCCTTCCCATCCTGTGTATGTTCTTGGGTGGAGGACATGTCCACAACCCGTGACTGCGTCAGCAGTGGCAAGGAAGGCATTGCATTACAGGAATGTGATTTTGCAAAATAATAGCTTTTGGAGAAACTCATTCTCTGAAGCAGAAGCAGCCTGCAGGAAGGCAAAGGTCTTGGGAGATGGCAGAGGGAAGTTACAAACACAAAAGCCAAGAGGTAGTTGTGCCCGAAAAGCCGCCACGGGAATACCCTTCCCTAGTTCCCACAAGGAAACTGTTCACCTATAGCAGACCCCAACTCCCTCCTTGTTTGGGGACCCCTGCACACCCCCTCTGGGCTGCCAGAACACAATGCTGCCAATTAAGATGAAACTGCTGTACCTCTTCTTAGGCAGATGCTGCAGTTCCTCCGAATATACTTCCCATTCATTGACGGAAATGGCATCAAAGGTTCCTGCAGGCTTTTTGGGTTACCGCTTACCTTGCTGAGAAATATCCAAGCTTGATGATGGAAGAAAGCAGGCAGTCACTGCCCTTCCTAAGTCTCCCCAAGGCAGCCGGGGGTGATGGGGTGATGGGGAGGAACGTGAGAGTCCCTCGGCAGGCGGAGAGGTGGGAGTGAACCTGCGCTGCCTCTCAGAGCTGCGGGGCTGATGCAGAGGCAGAGGAGAGCTGAGGCTGCGGGAGAGAAGGAGAAAAGCCGATGATGGGTTTGAAGCCTGCGGTGACACGGTCTGGCTGACCTGCAGCGAAGTGTGTCTGCGTTGCACAGGCAGCAGGATGAGCGTGTCAGCGTTGCAAAAGGTGCGTGGAAAGATGGGTTCTTCAGGCACGGGGACAAAAAGGGGCAAGGCTTCTGAAGTGGTGACAACAGAGGGGGCAAGGATTGTTTCTGACCTGTTCAGCTGTGGCTCAGGGGCAGGGTCGGTTTGTAATTATAGTCCTCCCTCTGTGAGTGATTAGACATAGTGCATGTTAATTTATGGTACTTAATTTGTAGAGAATCATCTTAGCTGTTTCCTAATGTCTTTGCCTGTAACTAGAGGAACACCCCTCTCAAACTCTTTTTCCTTCCATGCAAGTAAAACTCAAAGTAGCTGCGTTGGGATTTTGGCCCTAAGACTGAAGCTGTAGGTCAAGTGTATTATTTTTCTAATGTGGGACACTAATGGACTTTTAACTCAGTGTCACAGTACCTCCTATCATCACACCAGCTAGCCTGTTGCTAACTGTAAAGCATAATTTATTGCAAAATACAAGCTATTTATATTGAAGAGATACAATTCAACACACTTCTAGGAAGTCGATACTATAATTATTGCCTGCAGTATCCTGCCCCGTGTAAGAAATTACATTAGAGAGATCATTGTCATATAATCGTACATTGTCAGCAATACCACAAGCAAATATCACACAGGTAAAGGTTAACCAGGTACAGGTAGGAGTTAACTATTGCACCATAGCAGTTAAATGTATTTCAATGCTGCCCAATAAAATTGTTATTTGTGTGATGCTTCAAGGATGCACAGTGCAGAAGTTAAATAGTGTGTTGTCATGACAGAACTTCAGCTGCGGTTACGTGTAAAGACTACTTAAGCAGTTAAGTACTTGAGCTCAGTCTAAGTGAGATGAATATAAAATATCATATGCTAGGGTGGAAAATCTGAGTCCCTCACCTACCTTCTTCATAAGCTATAATAACTCAAAAGAGGATGTTAAGAGTGCTTAGTAAACATGTCTGATAAGGAAACACTCACCCCTAGTTTTCCTGTGCAAGTAAGATGTTAGATTTAAGACATGCGTCCATTTGGTGCCCTCTTCTCTATCTCAGAAAAAGTATTGCAGCACTCAAGGAGAACCTGTGGAGAGCGATAGGAATAATTAAGCATTTGGAAAAGGTAAAAGGTCTGTAAGAAAAAAGTTGGGGCAAACCATCAGGCTGGTGTTAAATATCCTGGAAAACCAAGAAAAGGAGCCGTGGCACAGTCTATCAACTAACAAAATACCATAGGGGGAGTATTTTTCTAATAGGAGGTAGTCATCAAAAATGCCTGGAACATGTTTCAATGTAACTCTGAATATAAAAATGTAAGCGTGCTTCAAGGATGGATCTTAACTACGGGGATTTGTTCCTGAGAAGGTTTTTCTGAACCTCTGTACATTAGCATGTAGCTGATGGTCCAGCTGGTCTGATGAATTGCGAATGACAGCTTTTTCATTAAAGTAATCCAGTTTGGTTATTTTTTCATCTGCCTGTTTTCAGAGGTAAAAGAACACAAGTTGTTAAAAAAGCTGAAGGATGATTCTTCAGCCTGTGGAAAGTGGAGGGAATTTTTCTGTTAAGGCAGGACATTTCTTAAAATCCCCACAGGACTGATGAATCACTTTTATTCCTATTGATGTTGTATTTTCAGTTCTGTTCAGGCTTCTGCAACATTGCGTCATCAGCATTGAAAGACAGCTAATATTTGCATCCATGAAGCACTTTTACACTTGACCCTCAGTGTAGCTGGGAAACACGTCCTTGAAATTGGTGTCAGTTGTGAGGCCTCACGAGGAGCACTGTGTCCTGTTTGAGGCTCTCCTGTACAAGAAGGGCTTTGACAAACTGTAGAGAGCCACCAGGATGGTCACGGGCTGGAGCACATGAGGCGGAGAGGGCTGGACTTGTTCAGCCTGGAGAGTGCTGTGAGGGATCTTCTTGGTGTCTACACCTACTTAATCAGAGCTTATAGAGAAGATGGAGCCAGCCTTTTGTCAGAGGTGCTCACTGAGAATAAAAGATCACAAGTTGCATCAAGGGGAATTCCACCCACACGCAAGGGTAAAAGTTTTCACAGCGAGGGCAGTCAAACGTTGGCAGAGGTTGCCCAGAGGTGCTGAGGAGTTTCCATCCCTAGAGACGGCGCCCTGAGTGCCCCAGACTGACTTTGCAGCCAGCCCTGCGTTGAGCACGGGGTAGTACTGCAGACCATGTTGTTCTGCAAGTCTAAAACTTGGCTGCTTTTAATTGCCAGAGAGAGAAGGTGTTTTGTGCGTGCGTGCATGAGCGCATATGCTTAGTGAGAGAGAACGGAACTGAAGAGGGGTAAGACAGAGAGGAAGTGGTACGCAGCAGTTGCCCTATTGTAGGAGTAACGAGGTGCAAAGGGAGACCAGAGAAGAGTAGATTTCCTTATAAAGACAAAATCTATTTCACCATGACATTCTGTCACCAGTCACTTCCCTCTCTGGTCTCAGTCTTGGGCTTGCAGTCTTGAGTTTGACTAGTTGCTCTGCAGAAAAGGAAGATTTTCCTAGTCACGCAGCAACCTGTTTCGACATACTACTTCACAGCTCTCCAGCCTACAAAAAGTTTGGGGTTTATTTTTTTTAAAGAAGTTCTCCCCTTTCCGTTGGATTTGCAGCTGTTGAGCAGTTGCTCCGGCAGTTTGGACCCACTACTTGAGCCCAGGAGGTAAGATCACAGCACCTGCTGGTTTTTTTGGCAAGCCGCCCTCATCGCGCGTACGAGCAGTTTAACTGCACAGGAAATTGTGGTCATCATGAAAAAGCAGTGCATGTTCTGTATTAGCGTAAAGCATTTTCCAATTGTCTTGTGCATGGTGGTTCTACTGACCTTCAGGAAAGTGTTTGATGGATTTAATTGGGCAGAGTGGTCTTGAACTGAGTAGAGTGGTGGTCTCTGACTAAGTAGAGTGGTAGTCTTTGAATTTGCATTTGCTGGCATTTCATTAGTTTGGCAGGGTGTGACAAAGTAAGAAGCCATTATTTAGATTGCAGAGTGAATCCCTATTAAGAGGGTAATTCTAATTCCTGTGATGAAAAACACTGATTCACAAATCTTATGTATTTTGGCCCGAATTGTTTACAATACACTCTGCTGCCTGTTAGGACATTCATACTAGGCTTTTAAAAATGTAATAGAATAAATCAAACTGATTCATGAAGGAGCCTGATTGTAGTAGCAACTTCTGCTTTCAAAATGGTGATATGTGGTGGTCCTAACATTATATTTGCCTTTTAAGATCTTGACTGTTAATGCTGGTCAGGCTTGTCCCTTGTCTTCTTTAGGATTTCAGCTCAGGCTGCAGATGAACTGTGACTTGCAAAGGTCTGCAGACATTTTAGGCGGTAGTATTGTGAACAGAAGCCTTTGGGCTTAGCTTTTTGCTGTGTAGGAGCAGTAAACTTGCTGGTTTTGGCAGACAGTGGTTTCCTCAGCATGTGCAATTGGTTTGAACACTGTGCAACTGACCCTTAAGCCTGTGAGTAACTTGACTTTCCAAGCAAATGGGACCTTTGTTAGGTCTTTGTTAGTGTAGCCAAAGCCACAGACAACATTGGCTGGCTGACCCCTCACTGCTGCAGCTATATCAAGTGAAGATGATCTCTAGCAAATGGCAGGCGAGATTGTGCCATCAGAAGTGCAGATGGGTGCTCAGCAGATGGCTGTTTGATTATCTTGATAAAAGTAGATCATGCCCTGAAACCTCTCATGTTGAGAAAACTCCAGCATGTATCACCTTCCTCCCCTCTTGCTCGTCACACAGGAGCAGTTTGCCCTCCTGAGATGGGGCCAGAGGGTCTGCAGGGAGTTAGGTATGGGGCTGGACAAACTCTTCTGAGGAGACAGGAGATGTGGGACTCCCCCTCTGTGCTGGGAAACTCCATCAAGGAGGGATGCTAGAGCCAGCAAGGACTGGGAACTACCCATCTGCCTGCTGGTAACGAGAGTGGGGATTTCTGCTTCAGTCCTGACCACGAGGTCCAGATTTACTCAGCTCAGAAGTCTGAGACAGTGCTCACACAATAGGTCAAAAGAAGCTATTCTGTTACCCGTTTCGAATCTGCTTCCTCAACTGAAATCAAGTAAGGGTTTGGACTGAATACTGTTATGATTTAAAATGTTTGAGATCTTATATGAAACTCACTGTACTTAAAGGAGTCTAGCGGTGTTGCTTCTATCTCCCTGCTCACAGAACATACCATGCACTCCATCATGCTGTGTTATGCTACCAAGGGTTTTTTTGATCCTGTTTCCTTCTGATTTCAGTCATGAGCAGCTTAAAACGCAGCTGTGTAGCATGGAGCAGAGCTGTCTTCATAGAAATCCTACAGTAAAAGTCATCACCATATGCTTTTTTCTAAAGTATGAAAGAACTTTAGAAAGAGGTTGAGTAGAGGGAAAGGAAGGAGATGGGGGAGATCAGGACAGTACAGTGCATTCAGAAATGAAACTGATTTTCATACTCTTATCTCTTTCATGCAAAACAGCAGACTAGTGAAATGCTGATACAAAATGTAAAATATTTATCAAAATGAAAAATATTTATGACTATTTTTCATATTGAAAAATATGCCAGACTCTTCTCAGTGGTTCCCAGTGACAGGACGAGGGGCAATGGACACAAGTTGGAACATAGGAAGTTCTGTTCCAACACACAGAAAAACTTCTTTACAGTTCGGGTGACAGAGCACTGGCACAGGCTGCCCAGGGAGGTTGTGGAGTCCCCTTCTCTGGAGATTTTCAAAACCCGCCTGGATGCAGTCCTGAGTAATGTGCTCTAGGTGATCCTGCTTTAGCAGGGGAGTTGGACTAGATGATCTCTAGAGGTCCCTTCCAACTCTGAAAATTCTGTGATTCTGTGAAAAAACCTGAAACAGCATTTAGGATACTGAAACCAGCTGTGCTGCAAGATGGAGTAAGGGGCTCTGCATTGGTCACTCTGTGCATCTTCGCAGTTATCAAAGGGGAAAGCTGTAGGATGGGAAATAAATCGCTGCCCCTGGAGTGAGACAAACGGGGTATCCCAGACATGGAGGCAGCACCCACGGAGAGGGATACCTGGCAGTAGGGGCTCAGGGACCACACCATAAGGCCAAATTACTCTTCAGAGGAAAAGGGCATGAGAGGAACGTGCCTCCTGCTGCTCCAGTCCCTGCTTTGGTTCCCTGTTGAACGCTCAGAGACTTTACAGCTCCCAGCGTGGCACCACTGCAAGAGGGGGTCCCAAGCAGCAGGACAGCCCATAAGGAGGGCTATGCTGAGATGTACTCTCCATTTGCTGGTCTGGTTTGGTGGATGGAAGGGCCTGATCC
>NW_009646421.1:519635-534745 GCF_000708025.1 Charadrius vociferus
GCTGAACTCAGTGAGGAGTCCTGCAAAACTGAGGACGGAATACAGCTCCCAGCATGGGAGCAACAGCAGCAGATTCAAAAATCCAGGTGTAATCAGTCAAATGCAAATACACATTTGTATCTAAAAATAATATATCCACCTCCTTTTTACAGCTGGCACATGTTTTTAATATTTTCCATGCGCAGAGGAACTGTTCTCCTGCTAATAAGCTGGAAACACAGGCCACGTTCTCCTTTGCTATATCAGATTTTGGGCTTCCGCAGGACATTTGGGACTGAGTCAGTACTTCGTGACCTGACCTTCTGCCATGGGGCTGAAGTATGATGACTACCTCACAGCAATAGGAAGAGAAGCTTTTATCCGTCTGCCCCAGGGTTTTGTGTTCCATCTTCCAACCCAGTCGTGATGGGGCAGAAGTTGGGTAATTCCTCGTACCCGTATCCAAGGCAGCCCCTGTAGATGCTCTCCTCTTCCCCCACGCTATTTAGCGAAGGTGGAACTGGGTGGGGCAGGGCTTTCCTTGCCAAACAGGACATCTGCTGAATAACTAAAGATGTTTGTCAATTTGGCTTGATTTGAAAACCACCTTCAGAAAAAAAAAAAAAAAAAAAAAGAAGAAGAAGAAAAAATGAACCGGGAAGCATTTGAGAATCAAAATGTTCCTTTTCCTATGGGAAAATATTTTCACTTAAAAGCTAACTAGCTTGTGTTGGTAAAGGGATAGACAACATAAGTGACCCAACAAAAACGTAGTGTACTGGATCTGTTAGTTTTTTTGTAAAAAAAAACCCTACAGACTTTGATTGAAAAATAGTATACACATATATACTGTCTCCCTGGTAGGATGTATCCGACACACAAAAGACACATAAGGGGAGTATTTATGGTTCACAGGTCTGCTTCTTCAATGTCTTCATTTCCTTGAAGGATTAGCACTCCCTGTCACTGAGTGGTATATTGAAAAGAGATCTCCATTTCTCTGCGTGCTCTGTGGATTTTCCCTTCCTAAGCCATGTTGACTCATATTTGATTTAGGACTCAGGCAATGCATTGACAAATAAGGTCCTTTGTTAAACGGAACATTAAGAAAATAGCTCATGGGCATCACCATGTTGCTTTCTGAACAGCAATAAATGTCTTTTCTCTGTGTTTCTTCAAATTGTATACAAAATAAAATATGTGAAGTGCAACAGCTTAACAATTCCAGTGCCTGCATACACCATGAGATTTTGCTGTTGCAGGCACCAGTCTTTTAAATCGCCTTTGAGGCAATGAGTGTCGTTTATTGTGGGCTAAACTGTGAGTCTTTACCACGTACCAGGGAGGAACCATTTGCCATAACTTCAGAAAAGCTCCTCTCTGTATTTTGTATGCTGATTTAAATAGCAAGATCCCACCCAGATCGAAAGTAGTGTAATTTTCAAGTTCACATTGCTAATAGAGCCAAATATGTTTCTGTCTATGTTAGGATTTAAAATGTAACTCAGCACCTCTGAGGAAATCAGAAAAAGCTCTTATCCGTGTGTGTATCTATAGCTATTTAAATAGGGAAGTAGTCATACCTCCAAGTGCACGGCTTGAAAAATTAACATTTTTTTTTTTATGAACCTCCTCACCTGTTCAAAGATGCTGCAATTCTTCGTGCTTCTTCAACACTTTTCAAAGTTGTGTAAGAAATGCATCTAATTGACAAGTGGTTTAAAACCTGATGGTATCTGCTGATGCTGTCAGTCAGGGTGAGTCGCTGGCTAGCTGAATAACTCACCAGCAAGGAAGAGACATATGGATTCTAGTTTTTACCTTGCATCATTAGCAGGAAAAAGAAACTATCACAAAAAAATGAGCACGTAATCTGCCTGGAAGCTGTGACGCCAAACAAGAATAAGGGACGTGGATGGGATTGTTTGCTTGTCTAAGATGGCTGGATACCCCAGACCCATCTCTGCAAATTGTCACTGCCCCAAACTAGCGGTAAGGGTGGGGAAATTTAGCATTAATGCTGCTCTCCTACTTTGCTGTGGGCGCTCTGTGGATCACCCCAGTAGAGGTGATACAAGCACATTATTTTGATCATAACTGTGAGAATAACAACAGATAATGATAAATCTGTGAGAGAGAAACATGATAATAGCAAGTGTGCTGAAAATATGAATTTTAATTGGGAGATAAATTATTCTGGATTATGCAAAAGAATGTGTTTGGCTGACTGCCAACAAGATGGCTTTGCCCGTTGCATGTTAGTTTAATTTTTTTGCTGATGAGCGCAAGCTGAAACCTTAAAATTGAGGAACTTCTAGGCCACACTGTTGTGGTTATAGCATTGATTCTTCTTTCAACATGAGATCCTCCAAATAATTTCTCTTTTTCTTACCCCTTAGTGAGAACAAAAAATGACAAAAACTTGCCTCCAGAAGGAAAATATTTATCAGAGTCTAAGTCATAAATCTTGTCTTTTCTTGTCTCCTCCTCAGCCCTTCCATACTGTAGAAAATCAGCTGACTGAGACACATAATTTGAACAGAAATGTACATGGATATATGGACTCAAGTGTGGGACCTTATGAGAGAAAGGTAGAGAGAAATATTTCTGGGGAGGAATACCCTATCAGGGATATTCTGATGAGTGACCAGGAATGAGGAGGGCCCCAAAGATGCAAGAAGTATGGGACAAAGATCAAATATGATCAAGATACTCCCTTTTCCCTTGTATTTTTTCCTGCCTGCAAGACGCTTCAGATGTATCAGAGGAGTTTCTGCACAATTCTGAGGCCACTTCTCTTACTCCTGCCTGCTGGTGGCATTGTCCAGGGCGGGCTGTGCGCTGGGGGAGTATTGCTGGTGGTGCCTCTTTGATATCAGCTAGGAATGAAAAGCTAATGCAGAAAAGAGCTGGGGAAGTATTCCCCAACCCTTACGGAAAGACGGACATTTGGAAATTTGTGGATGAGACAAGAAAGAGAAGAGAAAAGGAACTGGAGCTGTGAGCTCTGATAAAGTAAAAGGCAGAGTTTTGTGTGGGGAGAGGGACACAGTTTTACACTGCTCCATGCAACATTAACAGCTTCGTTTTGCAACAGCAAGTGCCTCTTGTTTC
Source organism: Charadrius vociferus (assembly GCF_000708025.1). NCBI lineage: Eukaryota > Metazoa > Chordata > Aves > Charadriiformes > Charadriidae > Charadrius > Charadrius vociferus. Next base: position 522,729 of record NW_009646421.1, read on the forward strand.
ATCACTTTCAGAAAAAATAAACAAGTTTGAAGAGAAGATAGCAGAAGGAATAGGGAATTTCATATATGACAGGCAACAAACAAGCAATCCTTTATCTGATCACTCTGCAACAGCTAGAGGGGTTATCGTATTATTGACAAAGTACTAATGCATTAACGAAATAAAGCTCTGATGGTAGAAAGTGAGTAAATATTAGTAATTTATTCAACTTTCTCATCACCAAATTCATATTTAAGTCATTCCTAACAACTTAGATTTGTGTTTGTGAAATGTTATGTTGCTCCATGAAATTTGCTTCTTTGCTTTGGGGAAAGGTAGAGCTTTAGGTCTAGCTGTAAAGTGAGGTTTCACATCTTCAAGGTTTTCATTACCTTGCATGCAATAAAGCTTAAACACCAGAGAAGTGGAGGAAACAATGAAACAAGGTAGGCATTTAATACAAGTCTTGGCAACCGTTAGGTTTTATTGGCTTTGCCATTTATTATTTATCCTGCATGGTGGGTGCACACTTTGCCAAGTAATACATAACCAGGCAGCTTCTCAGACTATGGCTTCAAAATCGAAAGAGATGAAAGAACATCATTATCGCTGTGTTTCAATTTAGCAGTAATGTTCAGGTTTGAGATTATTTTAGTTCTTCTTTTATATTCCAGACTGAAAATAGCTTGTTATTAGATGTCTTAAAACATCAGTGTGATAGCAGGTTCTTCTGAGGATAAGGTCAAATAAAAGTAGGCTTTACGGCATGGCTGTAATGTAATGGAATGTTTGGAAATGATGGCAGGAAAGGGAGTGCTTCGTAGAGGCTCTTTTGATATCAGTTTGTTATTATACTGAGCAGCTTAGGTGAGACCGTTTTCCCTTTTTTACATTAACCTGTAACTCACCAGTCTTCTGTGGAGGAAGGAGTGTATTTGCACAACTTCATTTTTGCTTCTGCAATAGTGGATTTATGCTGTTTGGCAAACAAGAACGAAGTGTCACTTCCAGGCAATGTGTAATCCGGATGTCCTGATGCCATCTGAAGCTCAGTCTGTCTCAAGGAACGTTTTCTTTTCCTTCTGAATTTTTATTACCTTCAATTTCTTTCTTGTTGGCAGTTCCACTGTCTGTCTTGCTCTGACCCGTGGAGGTGTCTTCCCCTCCTCAGCGTCCTGCCTCTACATCTGAGCATGTGCTGACTTTCATCTTGTTCTCTCTAAGGAACTTCAATTCTTTCACTGATCTTCGATCACGCCAAGTTCAAGAGCCTTCCTCCCAGCTGCTGCTGACCTTCAAAATCTCATTTGTCGTGATAGCAAAGCTGTTTGCATTCATTCCTTCTCAAACTCACCCCCGCCTCTAGCTGTGCCTCCCCCTGCCCAGCTTTTCTCTTTGCTTCTTGCCATACACCTTTGTGCTCAAAACCATCGCCTGGTTTTCATCAATTGATTTTCCCCTTGCTCCTCCCTCAGCTCCTCAACAGCTATTCCTTTCAAATAAGCTGTTTTAAGTTGTTTATATTGCCTGTCATCTCCACATATTCTCCTTTTCTGTTATACCATCCTCTGCATTTTTTTCGCTGAATTTGTCTTGTCATACTGATTTTGCAAATGGTTTGGAGCAGAGTAGTGCACTGTATGCTTGCAATGCCTTGTGGATTATCAGTAATTGGACTATTCACCCAGGGCTGTTGGGTGCCTTCTTGGTGGGATGTCCAAGGTGCTTTCAGTTTGCATTGAGGACAGTGAAGTACTGGAAGTGTTAGGCCCCTAGAAGCAAATGACTCTGTTCTTGGCAGATAAAATCAGAAGGAAGATGTTGGGTCTGACCTCTCCCACCACTATTCAGAAGCATTTTACATTTCTGTGTGCCTAAATATCCTCATTTACTTTTAATGAGCTAAGCAAAATAAGCAGTTTATATACTGAAAAGTAACTTTTGGAAGGTGGATTTTCTCCTTTTTGTTGTGTGTTGCTAAAGCTTTGAACTTTTACTCTCCTGATTTCACTGTGTTTTGTATTTATGACTTGAACAATTTAAAAAATTGCAGTGATTTTTAATTGTGAATAACTCTGAAAACTTAAATCTTAAAAATCTGCTTTTGATTAGTTGAGTGTAAATTTGAGTGTCTTCATGCACTTCACAAAGGTCTTCTGGCTGAAGGTGAGGCTAGAAGACCTGCAGCAAAGACCTTCTGTAACCCTGACACCATGTAGAGGTGGTGGCTATAAAGGGATTGTCTTGCTGGTATGGATTTTACGTGGCAGATGTACTGCGATGGGCACCAGTGTCAAACCCTCAGAGAGATGATGGGTTACGATGCACTTGACCTGCCAAAAGAGCTGTGCAGATGGCAGCATAGGGTTGGCTGACAGAGGGCGCGTGTCTGAATCTCACCGCTGTGTAAACAGAGAGTGGGTTTTTAGCCAGCAATACCAGGTGGTGTTAGATGCCGGAGCTGATAGGCTGAAATCAAGATACACTAAGGGGATGAAAATGCAGAAGAAACTCAGTTGTGTGCTGGAGTGGTCAGTGACAATACTTCCATTGCCTGAGTACAACTACTCCTCCGATGATCCAGGACCAGTTCCCGTGCTTGGTGCAGATATTCACCTGATTTCTCGGCTAAGCGTAGCCACCTGTACAACAAAGTGGATAATATTGACCTAAAAATATGTCAGAAGGCTTTGTTACAACAAAAACCTTAATTCTGTTGTGTATTATTAGTATAAGTACCAACACATGTAAACATAGGTACTATTAATAGGATTCTCTGTATTTAACAGATCAGTTAGCTCCTGATCAGAGGCCACAACTTCTTATGCAATTAAGAAAAGTCATAGAATCATAGAACCATTTACGTTGGAAAAGACCTTAAGATCATCAGGTCCAACCATTAACCTAACACTGCCAAGTTACCACTAAACCATGTCCCTAAGCACCACATCTACATGTCTTTTAAATATCTCCAAGGATTCAAACACTTCCCCAGGCAGCCTGTTCCAATACTTTACAACCATTTCAGTGAAGAAAATTTTCCTAATATCTAATCTAAACCTCCCCTGATGCAGCTTGAGGCCGATTCCTCTTGTCCTATCACTTATTACATGGGAGAAGAGACTGACCCCCCACCTCGCTACAACCTCCTTTCAGGTAGTTGTAGTCCATTTTATGTTGGTGATAACTTTTTCTCAAGGTTATAAAACTCTTTGTAAATGTAATGTTACAGGCACCTGTGGTGTTCCTTATCTGTTAAGGTCTAGAACAGTCTTAATGCTATTAAAAGTTATGTTGTAAATTATATTGCTTGATCAAGTGACTGCACTAGAAGGGATAATCTTGCAGTGGAATATGGATTTTCTTGCCGATAGTGTAAGATTTTCATGTGTCCAGGTGTATTTTAGGTAATCCACCTGTAGCAAAAAACACACAGCATGCAACAGAAAAAGATTAGTAGTGAGGAATCAGAGGCAGGAAAGATACCAGGATGAAGGAGGAAGACTATGGATGTAATTTTACCCTAGTATACATAACCCACATTGCTAGTGAATCACAGGAATTTTTACAGGTAATCCTTGAAAGTATGGTGGTTAGAACCACTTTTAATGTTATATTAGTATTTCAGTAGCAGTCCCCAACTCTGTTATGCTGAAAACTGCACTCGGGTTCTTGTGCCCCAAGGGTGACCACATTATGGATTATTCTGCATTTCTCCACTTATGAAGGTTTGAGTGAGTAAACAGATTTTTCTCTGGAAGCTGTCCTCACCCTAAAATCACAGTGATGAGGCAGATAAAGGGTGCACGATACTACAGGGAGACAGCAGACAAAAAGCCAACCACATGAGATTGCCTTTGGGCTGTGTCAAAGCCATGTCCATAATGCTTCTCACTGATAGAAGGAATCAATGCATGAGTTCAGCATAGCATTAAATCTGAAGCCCAGATTGGCTGTACACAACTCTGTGTCTTTGTAGGGGGCTATGGCAAACCTGTCATTTTTAAAATTATCCCTGTCTATCTTTCTATAAAGTTTGGAACCAAACCTCCAGGACGCAATGTTGGTTTTATTCTGGGAATGAGGTATTTCTGATTTTTTTTTCCTCATTTGAACACTGCACACTGCCACAGCAACCACTTTCCAGGATCAACTCAGGTTTCCATTCTAGTCTATTTAAATAGTTGCTCAGTTAATTAATACTTAAAGAGACATAGGACACTAGAGTCATTCTCACAAATATAGAATAATAGATAGTCTGTCTCCTGAACAGTTTCCTCATGAATAGATGCAAGGAAAAAGCAGAGGGATGTAATGTGCATCTTTGGGCAGTGTGTTAAATGGTGTGACAAGCAGAAGTAAACTTTCCCTTCCTGATTATTAAGAAAGGTGCCTAGAAAGGGAAAGTCTAATCCTTCCTCCTGCTTTCATGAGAGGAAAGGCAGGAAAACTCCTTTCAGCCACTCATTCCTGAAGTGCCACCCAGCCTCAGGCACTAACTTATGTACCTTGCGGGGCAAGTCCCTAAACTCTCCCCATAGCCAGGAAGAGACGTAGACCTCTAGGAAGCCGGACCTGGTTCTTTGAACACCTTGTGCAGGAGCTTCTCTCCACCCATCCACCCTGTAAGGGTGACCAGCCTCCTCATTAGGTACCCAAAGGGAGGCGGTGCAAATATCGCCCGGGGCTCCGGCTCCAACCCAGAGCCCCGGGACCAGACAGGGCTGCCGCTTCTCTGCCAGCGCTGCTGACGGAGCACATGGTGAATTGTGTTTCCGAAGGGGGAATAACAAGAACCAGCATCATTTCGTCCGTTTTCTCCAGGAGAAACAAAAATTAGCAGAGGTAGGATTTACTTCCGATTAAATTAGGGTAAGTAAAACTTTTGGGATTTTGAGCGGGGCCTGGCAACACGGCAGGAAGGATTTGTATCTCATGTACGCAGAATTTTACGCCTTCATGTGATTTTGGGATGCAGAGAGGAACTGGGTTTTCAACTATGGAGAACTGCTCTGAGACTTAGACTCATGCTGTAAATCCCAAGTGAAAACTCCCCTTTTTCATCACTATTACAAACCCACAAAGACACCAAATAAAAACAAGTGCTTTCCTCTTGCAGACCTGCCGCTCGGAGAAATAAGAAATGGCGTCGACAGCACACTTCTCGGAGGAGGAGATGGCAGAGCTACGAGAGGCTTTTGGCAAAGTTGGTGAGTACAACGAACAGGAAAGGCGCTGCAGAAGTGTGAAGGTATAGCAAGCTCTTTTCTCATGTTCTGACCAGACGTGAGGAGACGGAACTTACTCCAGCGCTGGTCTGCTGTGTCACAGAAACCACAGAAAGTCCTTTTCCTGCCACTGAAGGCCTCCTAGATGAAACCATACCAGCAGGCTGCAGAGCCATGGCCTCTTACCGGAGAGAGATGGCGGGGCAATGACCAGCAGGGTTTGTGAAACAACCTCAAAAGCTGTACAGAAAACCATGTTGGAAATACTCTCAAGTGTTTTTCTAAGAATATTGTTTATTGCTGGCAAATTTTGTGGAAGGCAAGAAGTTATTTTAATGTAAATTGAGTACTCCCTCTGTGGAGGAAGAGTCTGGAGAGGACAAATGTGCAAATGACTACAAAATTTGTAATCCCTTTACTATGGTCTTTTAAGCCACATATATTTTTAAAGTGTCTGTTTCCTTTCCAAGCCTTCAAAGGTCTCATCTGATTCATCTCCTTAAAGTCATGCAGACCTATCACTGTCTACCCAAATTCAAAGAAATTGTCCTTGTGCTTCTGACAGCTCACTTAACATTTATTAGTGGCTCTGTCAGCCTCGCTGGGTTATGTGTTAATCAATTGTCCTTACTGCTTCAGGTGATGGTTGGTTGATTTCTGAGCACACAGCAGTCCAGGCTGACAATCTCAAACATCTGGGCACAGTGTGCCCAGTGCACCCAATGCAATGACAAGGCAAATGCTGGAAGGAAGCTCTCATTCCCCTCCCAGACATTTCCCTCCCCAAGTCCAGACCCTTTTGTTGAACGACGGCTCTTTGCAGTGTGTGTTACCCCGTGCTACCGATGCTGAGAGCCGAGTGCCTTTTTGTTGCATGCAACAAGTGACTCACGTTGCAACTTACCACGCAGGAAATCAGCACAGGCTTCTTTGAAATCACCTCAGCCTCTGGGCTGCAGAACAAGAAACACGCTGATATATAAAAAACAAATATAAATATATAACCATATATAACTATATATATAAATACATACATAACCATAGTGTTTCAACAGAAACTCTCCACACAATAGATTCATTTTCCTTTTTTATTTGAGGAGATTTTCACAAACTGATACAAAAGAAAGGACTATTTAACCTTTATTGGTGATCTTCACATAAAATCTGGCCCTGGATCTTGTAACAGGCTCAGCAGGACTATCCGTGTTAGCACCATTGCAGAGAAACATACAAGTTTTTGTTTTAAGCATAACCATATGCAGTTTCAAGCCTCTAAACTCATGACTTCTGATGATATTAGATGCAGAAAACAGGCCAAAATCACAAGTCATATCTATGAATATATGTATGTGTAAGTTGTAACTGTATTGTGTCAACTCCATTTTCTTTAGCTGTTCCATAGACAGGATATTCCCTCTATAAATCACTTACATGTTTGTCTATATGTAAACCTTGGAAAGTCAATTATATCCATCTACACCTAGTTTTGTTAAGATATTACTGTATGTCTAAAACATATAAATTAATCACTGTGTGTTTTCTTCTGTTAAATTGTGATTGTAATTTTTTTTGGTGTGAATGACACTGCAGTGGTTGAAAATATTGGATATCAGGATAACAAATCTTTAGATATAATGTACACTTCCCCAGGTAAAATAAAAGCAACAGCCTTCGTGTGCATAGAACTTCATTAGGCTGATATAGAATCTAAATGTTTGCTTTAATCTTTGCAGATATCAGTGGGAATGGCTTCATTCACGCCAACGATTTAACAGATGTGTTGAAGGCAGCCAATCTCCCTCTCCCAGGATATAAAGCCAGAGAACTCATTCAGAATTTGACAACTACGGGGGATGGCAGGATCAGTTTTGATGAATTTATTTCAGTAAGTAAGATGTTATTTATTTAGTAAGGTTCCAGGTGGGATACTCAAGGTGGTCCCCAGGGCACAGCAGAAGCACAACCACAGGGTCTCACAGGCACCTCATTAATCCAAGGAGTCCCCTCACTGGAAAAGATAAGAGCAGGAGGTAACCAAACTAGTAATCCTGCAATTAACTGGGACCAGTTACATGAATGCAGGTGTGTATTGAATAGACTTAATATCTTTCAGTTTGGTTGATGCAGTGGGATGAAGTTTTTCAGTTACAAGCTGTGAAAATATGTTCTGGCTAGATGGTTAAGAAAAATTTCAGCAGATTGAAGCTGAAAATTTTATGGGGCATTTTTTCTATTGAAAAAGCTTTTTTTTTCTGGTCTGAACTGAGACAAAAGCAAATGCTACAATAGTGGAATTTCCCTTGGGATGCAAAAACATATTTTTACTTCTCCTTTCTTTAAACCAAAACTGTTAAAGGCCCTCCTCCTGCACATTCTAGCTCCGTGGTTTCATACCATATACTTTTGTATTACTTAGCTGATCTTTGTTCACTGCTTTGAAAACACAAAAGTGGTGTATGATCCTGTTCTACCACAGAAGATACACAGATTTTACACAGAAAGCCATTGAATAATACTCAAGCTGTGCTTCCTTATGCATGAAGCAGAGAAGATGTGTCTCCTGGCCCAAGTGCTCGCTGTTTTAGCTTGGGGTAATTCTCTGAAATTTTAAAATTGTCTCTTGTGCTTGAAAGATTTTCCAAAACCTGAAGAGTGATGATGTTGCTAAGTCGTTCCGAAAACAAATCAACAAAAAGGAGGGGATTTGTGCTATCGGTGGGACGTCAGAGCAGTCCAGTGCCGGCACACAACACTCTTACTCAGGTAGGTACAGCTGTCCTGTATTTATAGCAACAAGTGTGCCCTTGGAGATCATCTGCACCTTATCTCAGTGCAAACCCCGGTGCTCTGGCCTCGGTGAGCTTTGGTGGCTGCTCAGGCAAGGCTGGTGCAAGGCAGAGAGTTGTGAATGTGACAAGGCACTGGAGCAGCGTTTTTGTCAAAAATAGTGTGAGCTGGTTTACTGGGGTGGACAGAACTGTGGCTACAGGAGGAAGCTCCAGCCAGCTTAGCTTCCCTTACCATAAAGGCATTGCAGCTCTGCTGGAGAAAAGCCTCCTAGCATGGCTGCAGCAGCACAAAGACGGGTCCACTCTTGTCCCTGCTCACTGGCGAAGCAAGGCATGGGTTCCCCACTGTTGCTAATCCATTTCCTTGTACATTTTAACAGTTCTCTGGTAGTCTTTCCATAAACTCACCCGTAACCAAATGGTTCCTGACCTTTTTCTAAAGAGGGCACAGCCTCATCAAAGCTCTTCTCCCAGCCTGTTTCTTCTACCTGAAGGTTTGGGGCAGCCATGGTTGCTTCTGCTGCCTCCTGGGCACAGCCCACTCTGAAGCAGCTCCACAGGGAGGGGGTCCCACCCTTGGCTGTCATCTCCAGAGGCAGGGGTGGAGAACTGTCTCCAGGGAAGGGAGAGAGGAGGATGCTTCCGAGGTCTCCACTCACCTGAGCACAGAGGGCACCTTCTCTGAGGGGGTGGTGTGAGCTGCTGCTGGTACAGGATAGCTACATTACAGCCCTGTTGGGCTACAGGGAACGTTTGCACATTTCCCTCTGAATGCTCCTTGTCAGAGTCCGATACAACCTGGCCAAGCTCTTCTAGATATTCCACACATGGAGGGTGTAATGTACAATACAAAATTCAGTTATCTGAACTTATTGGAAGTTACATGGGATTTTGATTTATCAGAGCGATACAACAATGCATTCAAATTACGGTGCAAGTACAAATTACGCTTAGCAGAGAATAGCAACTGCAACATACAGTTGAATCATGTGAACTTCATTACCAATCTCTATAATACGCCTGCCCTCATGACACCAGGCAACCCCACTCAGTGGGAAGAACTATGGAAGGAGTATTAACCAGCTCAAGTCCATTGCTGTCTTCAGCTCATCTGCCTGCCTCCTCAGAACCTTCTTCCCTTGTAGGGGTTCGTTGATCAGTCACAGTGATGGGAGGGTCTTCTCCCCCAGGAGTTCTCCCTTTGTAAGTAAAATGATGGTGGAGGTATTGCATGGAAAACTGATGGATTTGATGTTGTGTCCACAGAGGAAGAAAAGTATGCCTTTGTCAACTGGATTAATAAAGCCCTTGAGAAGGACCCTGACTGTAAACACGTGGTCCCAATGAATCCAGAAACAGATGACCTCTTCCAGGCAGTCGGTGATGGCATAGTGCTTTGGTAAATCATACCTATCTTTCTCATAAATGGGAACTGTGAGTTGGCAGTAAACGGAAGCTGCTGACTTTACATTAAGCTGATGAATCTTTGCAGATTCAGGGCCTTAATAAGAATAGATTTTTTGCTCCTTTTCTGTTTAAAAATACAAAGCTTCTTTCATGTTAAATGAGAGGTTTTCTTTGCCTCTGGATCCTTGCAATAAGATGAAGGCAGTGAAATTGGAGGAGTTACTTGGGTTTATTTTTATCCAAGGACTTTTGGGGGTTCACACGGAGCAGCACAAGACAGTGTGCACAAGAATGCTTTCACAGGAGTTTCTGCAGAATAAACGTCTCGCACAGCTTCACCTTGTGGCATTCTGGGCCTCAGACGTATAGTACAATCTGCATGTGAACCAAAAGAATTGCCTGAGTATTGCGTGTGTGTCTGCATGTGTACATGTAGAAACAGAGGCTATTTATATTTGTTCAGTAACTCTCCAGCTCTTTGACTTGTCCTACAGCGTAGTGACAAAAGCTGTATCTGTATTTTGTGCGCACTTAGCTAGTAGTGTATATCTTGTTGTTTTTTTCTTTTATTTCCAGTAAGATGATCAACTTTTCAGTGCCAGACACAATTGATGAGAGAACAATCAACAAAAAGAAACTCACACCCTTCACAATACAGGTACTAAAATGTAACAGTATTCTTTGCTTTTCCCCTTTGGATGCTTTGATATAATCACTTAGAGTAAAGGCTGGAGATACCATGGTTCTGCCCAACACAATCAGGCAAAGTTTGTTTGTGGCAAAAAGGGAGATGTTCAGGTCCAGAATCATATAAAAAATAAAGACTTTTATTTCTGTTTCTTTCCAAACACATGAGCAACCTGACTAAACAGTGTTTCTATTTCCACTTAACCCAATATATAATGTTTACCAGTTTAAAACTTTAGATACCTTTGTGGTAGATGCCACATGAATCCAAGAGCAACTAGATAATACAGTGACCAATTCCAGTTGGAGTAGCTCTCAGAAGGTTGAATCCCCCTTCCAAAGTCCCACAGGCATGGCCATGGACTTGAATTCACAACTGCTGTGTTGCAGTCTGATGTCCTCACCAAAGTATTCACTGTGATCCAGGAAATACCGTGGTATGCAATGTGCCCGAGATGGGACCATGGCCTTTGCCTGCTTGGTACAATCGCTACTTTTTCACCTTGAATACTGAATCCCTTCTTTATTTCTATTAGGTGCACACGTATATGATTTAAAAATTGGACAAAAAAGCACCAATTTTCAGCTTTTTGAAGTTTATCGTGTTTCTCACACAGCAGTATGTAGAGAGAGATTTTTATATGAACAGCATCTATGAATGTGGATACAGAATATAAATAGATATACGGAATAGATATAAACCTAACCCAGTTTAGCCCTCAGCTACTCTGATTTGATGGAACATTAGCCAGGCTCAAGTAAGCTCAGAAGCCATTAAATTGGATTTTTATGCTGTATACCACATTTTTCAGTTCTAATCATTTTGGTCAGCAGCATAGCTTAGCAATGCATCTCAGATCAATCCCTGTCCCACGTAGACATGATTTGATCAATATAGCTTCCACTTTAACTTAACCCTTTTACAGCTGTCTGGTGAGAAAAGGTAATTAATTTGAAATGCTCCAGTTTTTCTAGCTTATGAGAATTTACACTATGTCTCTCTCTGCATTTTGTATGTAATCAAATCTGCCATGCCAGCAGTGATGAAATTCATGTGAAAAATTGCAAATCTGTGCGATAAATTGTATTTTCCATACTTCTTTGCCTGCCTCACTTGTCCTCTGTTTACCAAGCCATGTTTTTGAATAGTGCAGACCTGTGGGTCATGTTTTCTTTTACCCTTTCTTTTAAATGGGAATGAAGTGGTGAAGGAACAGAACGTCCCTGAAACGTCACTTTCGTTCTGCCTCTCACTGTGAATCACAGAATCCCTTTGCTTCCACTGAACACTCCCAAATCAGGACTCCATACTCCAAAGTTCAAAAAGAAAATATCCAGGCTTGACTAGTTCTGACCTTGGCTGAACTGTGAAGTTAAAAACTCAGCAGGTTTATTGACACTGATTCCTATGACTGTGTGCTTTTTTTATACATTGCCAGATAGCAACTTATTAGTATCGTAGGTGTTCAGGCTTTTGCATAGTGCTTAGGGAGAGCCGAGCCTGGAGTATCTGCTGGTTGACTGGGTTGTAGCGCCCTTGTTACTCCACGTAGGCAAGACTGAGTGGAGGAGAGCTTGCCCCATGCTGAAGCTAATTGCACTTGAACATGGGTTTGTGCATTAGCTAGAGGGGAAGCCTGGCTTTGATAACCAGGATTGAGCCAGGACATCACTGTGAATGCAGACATATGCTCTCAGCTCCAGTGCCTCATGACATGGTGTCTTTCACCTTTGCCAAAGAGGTCCTTTCTGTCTTCATGTTGGGTCCCAAAACTTAGCTGTAATCCCAGGATACTCTGCGTTCCCCTGCTCCCTGTGATCAGAACACGTACCTAAATGCATTCACAGTGAAGCTGCTCACAGATTTCACTAGTTTTGGCTGTGCTCCCTTCTTGTATTCTCAACTCTCCAGTTAACGGCATCATTC
>NW_009646421.1:534787-555918 GCF_000708025.1 Charadrius vociferus
CATTGGGTGCCATGTTGTCAACATTGGAGCTGAAGACTTAAAAGAAGGGAAACCTTACCTGGTTTTGGGTCTTTTGTGGCAAGTCATCAAAATTGGTCTCTTTGCCGACATAGAGATCAGCAAAAATATGTATGGCTCTTCTTTTCAGTGCTCTGCTGCTATCACTGAACCATCTTTATGATAAAGGTCTTTTAAAAAAATCCTTAATTCATTTTTTTCTTCTAGTATTTGTTGCCTGTCTTCTTGACTGCTCTAATTTCCCTTGCTCTTCACAAGTTCCAGCACTCCAAAATCCAAGGCTGTGTGTAGGCTTGTATGTGCCTCCATACAAGCAATTTCATGCTTCTTGGGTCTGGTCTATACCGAGGTATTTTGGCACTAAATCTGGGATAAGGAAATGCTAAACTGCATTCAGGAAGCTTTACTCTTTTCTTGCTTTTGATTGCCAAACATCTCCTCTTTCTTTGTGAAATCAGAATTACAGAATAATTTAGGCTGGAAGGAACTTCTGGTGAACCAGGGTCCACCCTGGTTCAGTCATCCAACTACCCATTTACAGCCATACCAGTCTCAAGGTTAGATGAGGTTGCTCAGGGCCTTTTCCAGAACTCTCTGGGCAGCGTGTTTCAGGGCCCAACCACTCTTGCTGCGAGTTCTTTTTCTCGTATATCTAGTTGAAATTTCTCTTCCTGCACATTGTGACTGTAACTTCTCATCCTTTTGCTGTGCATACTGGGAAAATACAGCTCTGGCTGCTCTGTAATTGCTGAAGACAATACTTTGTCCCCTCTCAGACCTCTTTCCAGGCTAAAGAAACCCAGTTTTCTCATCCTCTTCTCATGTATTACATACTGCAGCCAACCATCATGGTTTCCTTCCACTAAACCCGCTGCAGTTTGTCAATGTCTCTCTTGTACTGGGGAGCCCCAAACTGGACACAGCACTCCAGATGTGTCTCACCAATGCCAAAATTCTCCATGAAATAGCTTCAGTGTGAGGATGTGGGTGTGTACATGCAGACCACATGGCACTTCATCTTGCTGGTTTGTTCCCTGAACGTCTGGATAGTCCGCTTAACCAACAGTGACACTTCTTTCCTCCAGTTACCATGCAGCTCTGGATAGTCCGCTTAACACTTCTTTCCTCCAGTTACCATGCAGATATTCCTTTCATTGCTTCACGCTTTGCACATTAATATCCCTTTCATAGCCAGAGCCACCAGTTTCCAAAGTTCCCAGTTCCCTTCCTTTGTAGGTAGCCTTACCCTGCTTAATAGCTATTTTTCCCTTTCTGGTATTTTCTCCTTCACTTCTCATCTCAGACTTCATTTTGTCAGGATAGACAAGCCAAGATCATTTCTATTTCTTTTCAGGTTCTCTCTTTGCCTGATAGTCCTTCTCTGCAGCTGTTTCAGGTGAAATTCCCCTTTCTTGAATATGGCACACTGTATTTCCAATGAGCTCTCATAAGCACATGGTATCATGGCAGTAATACATCCCAACCTCTATGGGAAATACCTGGGATGCACTAATATCATGTTTGGTTTTCCCCTGGTCATATCGCATGGTGGCTCAGAGTGGCTCAGAGTAGCTCAGAAAACATCTAATACACTCAAGTTGTTCTCATCCTCTGTTCGTATAAGCTTTTAGCTAAGAGCAATTATTCATATTAATTCCCTAGTGAATGTCTTTGAACATAGCACTATTAAATTACATTCCATTTTTATTACTGTCATCTAGTGCTTTCTGTCTGATTTCCTGATCATCCTCTGTATTGACTATGCCACCTAGTGAATATCATCATCAAATTTTTAGCACATTGCTAGTATTTGTGCCAAGATAATTGATGCCAAAAAAATGAAAACATTAGTCCAAAAATCAATCCATGATCAACTCCATGAGAATCCTTCTTCCAGCCTGCTTCTCTCAGTGTTAACAGTGTTCTTTTAATAAAATCCACTGTCTATTTTCAAATGCTTCCATTATCTCCTTCTGGTTCAGTTTAACCCCGTAGCACCCTATATCAAACTACCTATGGAACTCCAGATATAATAGGTCTCCACTGTTTCCTTTATGCAGCAAATCCGTATTTCTTTCAAGGAATGACAAAAGATATCGGAAGGAGATCAGAGTAGTGTGACACACTCTCCCTTTTTATCACATTAACAATTAGTTCCCATGTTATTAGTTGTTCTTTTCAACACTTGTTCTAAAGCCTTTCATGCTCCAGAGATCAGATGAACATCCTGCAGTTGCAAGGGTCAATCCTTCCCTCCTGCTTCTTCCTCCTTTTATGAACATAACTACCATGGTAATTTTTCTATATAAATGGGGTATCTTCTCCTATTGACAGATGAGTTAACCCTACTGGCCCATGAGCTCATGAAGTCACACGTAAGTTCTTCAGGATACCTGTGGGGATCCAGTTTCACTGTGAAGGTCACTGAGATTTCTTTCATCTAAGCTGCAGAAAGTCTGTGTCCATTTTTTCATTCCTATCTTTGACCTATGCTCAACATCATCATCTTTTCATTAAGATCTGAGGCGAGGAAATTGGGTAGTTCTTAGACCACACTGAAATGGTCTTGCATTTCTATATGATCCACTACTAGATCCACAACTAACAGCCTTGTCCTTATTTTGTTGATGAGACACTTTTTTTTTATGTCCTCTGTCATGCTAACCCAGCTTGAATTTTGACAACACTTTAGTCACTCACTTTTAGATACTAGGGTGGAAAAAAGCGTGTGAGAGAAAATAATTATGCATTCTCCTCTACAATTATTCACAACATCTTTTTTTTTTTTTCTTTTTTTTCCCTGCTTAGCCTTGATTGCTCTTCTGAGAGAAGGCGAGAGCCTAGAGGATCTGATGAAGTTGTCTCCAGAGGAACTGCTGCTGAGGTGGGCAAACTATCACCTGGAGAATGCAGGATGCAACAAAGTCAACAACTTCAGCTCTGACATCAAGGTATGAGAAACACTGACCAACAACAGCAAAACAGCGGCTCCACACCCAAGTCCCTGTCCTCCAAACAGGGACTGTGCACTGAAACAATCCAAGTAGCTGAGACTGCTTTGCTGAACACATGCAGCTGGGTACATAAAATCATTTTAGAGGGGTTTACCTTTCTGCTCAGTAGTATTCCTCCTCCTCCTGACCTTCCAGTCATCACTGCCAGTCCCAGCACACCAAATGCCTGGGAAAGGAATGGCTGCTGGCTTTGGACAGGGCATACGGACTCTATCCACTGTATTTTTAGTTCCCTGCCTTTATTGCTGTCCTCCTTCCTAAATGTCCTTAAATGCCTCTTGACCTGGCTTTGGTTTGGAAAAGGCTGGACCTTACCCAGACATGTAACTATGTGTAGGGGAAGAGGATGGGACTCTTCCAATTCCCTTACTTGATCTTTCCTTCAGTACAACACCCGGGTTATGTGCTCCTCTGTCCCAACTTTGCAATAACCCTGCACGCACTTACCTGCAAGTTTTAATTCAGTGGGACTCTTCAAAATAATACAGCTACATCTGGCAGCACTTGCAAGGATGGGTATCTAGTCCGTGGGACTTCATGGGCTTGTGAGTGCAGATTTAAGCAGAGCTTTCTCTGTAGGACTTTCATTCTTTCTAGACAGATATATTTGAACCTCAGTGGTGCACACTGATGAGTTTCAGACGCTAAAGCTACAGTGTGAGGCCCAGCCAGCATCCCAGGGCTGTAGCAGGTATATCAGGGAGGGAGTATGAGCTGAATTCCAGGCAATCCAGGGGCTGGCTGGTACACCGACCTTGCCAGCCATGACCCAACCTGCCCGCTCCCAGCATAGCATGGGAAAAGCCCCGTGCCAGAGATGCCTGGTTATAGGCTTCACCAGGGACCGAAGCATGAAAAGTCATTTACCATGACTTGGCATACAGAGAAAAACATCCAGGAAGGCAACAGGAGAGTCTGAAAGTCACATTCGACAACACAATTTTTATTGTAACAGATTTTTGTTTCACTGGGTGGAGGTGACTGGAGAATATCCATGGAAAGGGAAGGGAATGGAGTCTTTCCCATCTTTCCGTAGAAAGGCTGGCTGAGAGGACTACAATGCAACTGATTAAATCCTATCTGAAATTGAAAGATAAATCGCACTTACTGTATATACAGCTGGAAAATAGGATGCACATTTACCTCTCAGAGACCAAGACTTCAGCCTTTACAGCCATTCTCTAATTAAGTGTGTCTCCCCACCTCACTTCTGTTATAAATAACCACTTTCTAGATATGGTGGGTAGTAATGCAGATATATAAGATTTAAAATTATTCAGGTACTTTGCTTTATATTTTGAAGAGTATTAGTTGGGTTAGTTAATCAAGTCCCTAGACACTAATATGTAGCTTTATTTTCAGTTCTTTGAGTTATTTCTGAAGTGAGATTAATATTTTCCACACATGGAAGCAACTTTACATTTCACAAGCAATTAAAGACACAACATGTTAAATCCTTGTCTTGTTGCTGCCCTTTTGCCTGAAAAATGCTGATACTGTTGTCAGTTTTAACTTTTGTCCTTGAAAACTATGCTTTCTCTTCCATAACTGTTCCAGCGTTGCTTTGAAATCTGCTTTAAACATCTGCTTTCTCCTTCTGCATTTTCTTTTATTAAATGCTCAGCAGCCTGACTTCTACAGCATTATAAAGGTATGCATTTTCTCTAATTTAATGTTCAGATTAAGTCAATTCTGATATCTCTTTGTTGTTGCTGTCCTTTTTGTAAGTGCAACATGCAGCATTTTGTCTTGTGCGTTGAGCGTTCTGCAGCACATATATACGGGCTTAGGGAAGAAATAGATCTGGCAAATACAGCATAAAGTAGGAATTGCTAAGTGCTTCCAGCTTAATTAATTTAATTATGTAGCCCAATGATTGATGTAATAAAAATCAAGCATGCAGGCACATTGTTCAGGGGAGCAATGGCATGCAAAACCTGAGCTTTAGATGTAATTTTTCCTCCCTTTAATTTCTCTGTCTGTCACAGGACTCAAGAGCTTATTACCATTTGCTGAACCAAGTAGCCCCCAAGGGAGATGAAGAAGGCATTCCGGCTATTACTATTGACATGTCAGGATTAAGGGTAAGATGAGATAAGTTTAGAGTAAATGCCGATATTTTCTGTCTGTTACTTGCATTGATGGCCAACAAAGAGCGGCACCAGGATGCCAGAACAAGCAAACTCTTTTTAGCATTGCAACACGATCTTGTATTTCAGAAATCAAAGCGTTCAAAGAATTAAATGATGTGTTTTGCCTTTCGTTAGATATTATCGCTGAAACTTTAACAACCATTGAACCACACTGATAAACTACTAATGTATAACAAGTACATTCAAACACATTTATTTGGGAATTTCACCAAACCATTCCCTTTTATATGGAATATAACTGTCACAGCGATACGGTGAGATGGCTGGATTGTAGGTAAAGTCCATTTGAAAACACAGACCTGCCATTAGCAAAAATGGGAAAGGAAATAGCTATAAATCTGACAAGGACCTGCTTCAGCAGCCCCACACCTACCCCCACACATGGAGACCCTGAGTGGGTCTTGCGTGCAGTGCCAGGCGGTGGGGTAAGGCTGATGGCCCCGTTTTCTGCTGGTGCAGGAGAAGGACGACGTCCAGCGAGCGGAGTGCATGCTGCAGCAGGCAGAGCGGCTGGGCTGCCGGCAGTTCGTCACGGCCACTGATGTCGTCCGGGGGAACCCAAAGCTAAATTTGGCCTTCATCGCCAACTTGTTTAACAAATACCCTGCCCTGCATAAGCCAGAGAACCAGGACATCGACTGGAGCTCTATTGAAGGTAAGGAAAATGCAAATAAAGGATGTTTATGGCCATCCGTGCCACAGTATCCCCAGCTCTGAGTTGATGATGCGTTAACATAACCTTATGTCCTTAAGACGTATTTTCACTGCACCGTTAGCGTGGGCAGCCTTGAGAAAGGGAGGCTGTTCTTTACCGGCATGTAGATTCTGGTATTTTGGGGGTCTATTCTGTGGATAGCACATGTTAAAAGACAAAAATATTTGTGGGATGTCTGAACCAGTACAGACTATTGAGCATGCTTGTTAGTTGAAATTAGAGTTGATCTGGCATTCCCTTAATTGAGAATATAATTTAAAAATCAGATCTTGGATAAACCTGCTGTCTGCTTGCTCTGGGTTGGGGTCAGGACCACCATTGTATGGATCATTTCTGAGCTTCGGGTCCTTCTTTCTCAGCCTCGTAGTGAAACCGTTCATTCCATGGCGCAGGCTGTTCTTGAATTCTTGAAGGCATTTCAAGGCCAATCTGCCTAAATACTATAATATATAGGGCATGAAGAAATATTACATGCTGCACCGTGCTCTCTTATTTTGCATGTCAACCAGTGTCTCCTTCTGTTTATGGTTCAGTGCACTGCAAATTCTGAGTTATGGCTTCATCAGAAGACATTTATTTTACTGGAGTGCTGTGTTTTGCAGGCCTGTTGATTGATATATCTGTTGTTTTAGGTGAGACAAGGGAAGAGAGGACATTCAGGAACTGGATGAACTCCCTGGGTGTTAATCCACGTGTAAATCACTTATATAGGTAAGAGGAGGTATTACACTTCCTTTGGATGATAAATACAGCCAGCAAATTGGGTTTTTTATAGGAAACTAAGTTTACCTCTACTAATAGTTTCGTTGGGTTCCTTTCCTCTGTTCTTTGGACAATGATATATCTTTTTTATCATTTTCAGTGACCTGTCCGATGCCTTGGTTATCTTCCAGCTCTATGAAAAGATCAAAGTGCCAGTAGACTGGAACAGAGTGAACAAACCACCATATCCTAAACTGGGTGGCAACATGAAGAAGGTACAAAAAGCTGGAATAGCTCCAGTAGTGATGCCTTATCCTCAAAGGATGTTTATATCATTTCAAACAGCAATGTGGGCACTCATGTTGCTCTCCAGTCCCAAGTACAGCACATTAAATGATTTTTTGTCTAGTCAGTGAATGATTTTTCATCCTGAAAAAGAAACATATATTTGACTCACTGGCTCTGTTGACAGGTGAACAATATTTGTAAAGCAAAAAACTTGACACCTTTTGTGTCAATATTTTAAAACTGTATTTGCAGACCACTTTTGCTACTATCTTAGTCACCAATTAGAATGCACCTTTACCATGACTCATCGCACCAACTTAATTGCAGCTGTCTGGATCACTGCCCTCCACATCAAATGCAGACAGTGATGATAAGCATTCTTGACCAGATGCTTCAAGAACCGATCACAGAGTTGCTGCTAAATACAAAGCTTTCTCCCAGCTATCTGGATGAGTAATTCCATCCAGTTAGGCCAGAGTGATTAACTGACCTAAAATATTGACTGGGACACTAATCCTTCATCTCAGTGCAATGCCATGACACTGAAGGTACCCATGAGCCATCGATTCATGTATTCCAGGGTAATCTGTTTTTCAGGTCCTGATGATGAAGTATAACATTTCCTTCTATGTTAACTGTTTACTGTGGTATTTTGGGGATGGAACTGGCTACTGGTAGTCAAACAGCTGTATTAACACAGAGCCCCAAATCTCCCATTTGCCCAGGAGGAATTGGGCTAAGCAATCCAAAGAATTTAAAGTAACAGTGTCTTGTCATCTTTTTTCCCGTATTTTTGAACCGCACTAATTGACACTGTCATTAACAGCTTGAAAACTGCAACTATGCAGTGGAACTGGGAAAGAATCAAGCCAAATTTTCGCTTGTTGGCATCGCTGGCCAAGATCTGAATGAAGGAAACCGTACGCTCACATTGGCCTTAATCTGGCAGTTGATGAGAAGGTATGGCAGACAGACACAAACTTCAGAGTGTTTTCGTATAGTCAGTTTGCATTGTAATAGTTTCCTGATGCTACCACTGGAAGGCTCTACAGGCTACATCTTTCTCACCCTGTTTGCACTTACATGCAAAGACAGAGTAACCTTTTGCTCACTCCTAGTTAGAGATGTGATCAGGAAGCACATTATCTTGTGGGCAAGGCCATTGCCGTCAGCTCATGCAGAAGATTATTATTCACACTATCTGTATAGCATGAATAAATGTTCATTGCATGGAAGAGAGAAAAAGAAGTTGAAAGGTCTCTGTATCAGGGAATGGGGAGAATGTCCTGGAAACAGGGAACTGATGCAGAAGTTTTGTAATCTGCTACCTGAAGCGGATGCAACTCAGTAGCTCTCCCCACTTCAATGTAATTCTCTGTGTGTGTGTGTTTGTGTGTGGGTTTAAGAGTTCCATAATTGGGTGTAAAAAGACCCAGTGGTTAGGAACTGAATACAGACTAAATTCATTCTATAAAGCAATCTATAGGTTTATCCGGCAGGCAATTAATCTAGGGATGTGGTAATTACTCACCATCAATTTGGGATCTCTTTCCAAGGTGTGTGCTGACATGTAAGAGAAATATTCCAGGCTTGTGTTTATGCAGAAGGTCCGTCTTAGATGAGCCAGATTTCCCTTCTGGTCTTGAAGTCAGTGATCATTTTCAAGCACTGTGTAAATGAGTCATTTACACTGAGATCCACTAAGAAGGACTTGTAGGAATTTTAAGTATGAAAAACTTTTGACACTCTCAAAATAGTGATTAGGGAACTGGGGGTGAATTAGACCAAACAGATGAATTAGCATGTTGTATTATAACTCATATATACTGTGAGTATGTGGAAAGGAGGGCAATATCAGGTCTAAGAGGACTGTTGGAGTGATCCCAGTCAAGCTGCACATGTACCGGATGGTTCTGAAATTACGGTAGACTTTGAGCAAATGCAGGTATCCTGGCTTCCCTCTTAAGGTACACCCTGAATATCCTTGAAGACATTGGTGGTGGAGAGAAGGTCAATGATGAAATCATTGTCAGCTGGGTCAATGAAACACTGACTGCAGCTGGGAAGGATTCAACCATCTCCAGTTTCAAGGTACAGTTTTTTGTTGGAAGTCTCTGCTTAGGAATCTCTTATTCAGTGTGTTTGTCTGTAAGTTATATACATTGCCTGTATATAGATATACATGCACAAACAAGCACACAATATATTATGATATCTTTAACTATATAGTTTTATTATTTTTCATTCCTTTTTAAATGCATGTTCAGATATAGAGATTTTATTCAAGGGGCTTTATTATGAATAGGTAACAGAAACATGACACGAACATAACAGGAAACGCCTTGAATGCCAGTTTGACATAGGAAATCAAAGTATGGAGCCAGGAATGATGACTGCAATTAAGCAAGAACTGCTGTGCTGTTGATTATTAAATGACAGCAATTACAAAGGACAGTATTAAAAAGAACAATAGCAATACTTTTATAATATGATAGTACCATTCAGGGGTGCTGCCCCATTTTGCAATGCACCTTATAAACACAGAGACGGTCCAATTCCAGAGAGCTTCCAATTTTGCTAACACATCTGAGATGCTTCCCAAGCTGGGAAACATTACATGGATGTAAATCATCAGTTTGCACCAGGTGAGGACAGATCCATCAGACTTCATGTAATGAGCTCAAAAGTCATCCAGCTGGTCCCCCTCACACCTCCCATCAGTAGACCTGTATCAATGTCATCTCCCCACAGCAAGCAAATTCACTAGCCCAGCACCCCATCTTTTGATTTAATGATGTTTCACCCCTTGGGGAAAAAAAACCAAAACACAAAACTTGAAAGGGTTCTTAGTCTGCCTTAGGTGAAAAATGATGCTAAGCAGCCCTTTGTGAAGATCTAAATGGTATTTGACTGAGCTGTCCATTGCTCTTGAGCCTAGACTCTGGCTTTGTGGGAGATCTGTCATCCTGTTCTCGCATCTAATTGTATTTTTCATCTATGCAGGATAGCAAAATCAGCACCAGCATGCCAGTGCTGGATCTCATTGATGCCATTCAACCAGGATCAATCAAATACGACCTCTTGAAAACAGAGGACCTGAATGATGAGGAGAAACTAAATAATGCTAAGTACGTTCATGCCAACTGACACTGAACATGAGTTACCTGCTCAAGCTTGCCTGACTCTGTCTTTGAAAACCGCTCTGCTATCATTCTCATCTGGCACAACCTCAACTGAGAAATACCTCCAGAGTTAGAAGCATGAAGGCTAGGACTTAGGCAGTAAAAAAGACTATCAATGGAAATGAAGTGTGTCATGTTATAATTTCTGCTTTAAAATTCCCTTGAAGGTATCAAAATCACTTGGCTTCACAAGCTCCTATTTTCTCTTATTAAATTTAAAAATCTTTCAGAGATCAGGGAACAATGCCAGCAATACTGAGCCATGGAAACCAGTGATTATAGGTCATGATACCTCTTTGGTCACGTACAGGTGGAATAAGGGCATATTTAAGAGAGAAGGGGGAGGACAGGATTCATGCCTGAAAAACTGGTTTTATGGATGGGATATTGGTATTTTTTTTTCCTGCGTGAAACCATTTCCTAGCAGAGAGCCAAATCCTGGGGACATTCCCCTTTCCTTTAAGATTTATACAGATCACCTCCCAGTCAAATCATCAGTTCAGTTTCTCCTTTGCTATGTGCCAACTACAAAAGAGAAAAGGATGACTGTAAGACAATCAGAGCTGCCATCATTTTTGTAAAGACTTTTCCCACTGTACTTTTTCCCTTCCATTTCCTACCATCTGTTCTCTTTCTTTCCTTGCAATCCTTCGTGTCCTTCTCTCCATGCTTCATTTCCTCATCCCTCTGCTGATGTTTTCCTCTTTTCCCCTCCCTTTCTTTCCCCCTCCCTCCCAACATGTTGCTCTGCCTTTTGGGGAGAATTTTGCAAATGTATGTGATATGCAGTGGGAAGAATCTGGGATTTCCTAGCTTTTTTAATGAAAAAATAAAGAGACAAACCCACTGGAGAACAGCCAGTAGCCATGCGACAGTGCACTCTGAGGAGGGAGATGGGTAGGTCAGCTTGTAGATTCTGGGTACTAATCAAGCAGAATAGAAGTCCCTGAATGTTGATTTTCCAACAACACTGATTTCCACCAACATCAGCCTTCTGCTTTCCATCCTCATGAATTTGTTTATGTGCGAAAACTGAGCAGCAGAGATTGAGGGGGGGCAAGAATAGAATGGTTGCTTGTTAGGGTAATCTTTCAGGGAATGGGAGACTAAATGTTTCATACCAAACTTTGACCTGCAGTCTCCCATGCTGCAGGTAATGAGTGCTCTAACCATCAGGGAATACACTCTACCTTTTACTAGAAATTAGTTCTTTATGAACCTGTGTCATATATTTCTATAGAAAAGTTTAATTTTGTCAAATCGGTAAGAAAGTTCCGAACCCAGTCTGGTACTGACCATGTAAAAAACTTCTTAACAGAGAGAAAACGAATGCTACTGCACTAATTTATTCCTTTGTTTTTTTGTTTGGTTTTTGTTTTCCCCCCACCCTTGCAATGCAGATATGCCATCTCTATGGCGAGAAAAATTGGAGCAAGAGTCTATGCCCTTCCAGAAGACCTGGTTGAGGTAAAACCCAAAATGGTCATGACAGTGTTTGCTTGCCTTATGGGAAAAGGCATGAAGAAAGTTTAAAGCACAAAAGACTTGTACTGATGCCTGGTATTCACCCTATTGATTCCGTCAAACTGGATGCTCTTCTCCGTATCAAGGAAATATGCAAGGTGCTCATGCTTTCAAGGCATGAATGTTATACACAGTTCCAGATCATACAAATGTTGTGTATCCACATGTATCCAGGAAATGTTTTGTTTTGAACAGTAATATGTGCTTGATTTCTTTGCCTTATTTTCCAATTTGCTAGATATAACCATTTCATATTCCTGAGTAAGTTTTCAATAATGAGGCCTACATCCTTTTATTAATGGATACCAAAGTTTTCTGTCAGATGTCACCTGGAGATCTTTGTCTTGGGAGGTACAGACAGCTTTTAGGATTATGAAATGTTATATACTGCTTCTGCCTGAAAATGTCTTCATGCTTCTGGTAGCATTTCTGCCTTACTTTCCTTCAGTTTGCACCTGGGATAACAAAAGGGGTTTCCCCAAGCCAAAGCAAGTATTAGTGACTATATTTTTGGAACAGTAGGATTCCCTTAGGAAATTCTTGTGCAAAGAAAGAAGTGTTTGGAGTCTGCTATGTGTTGCTGGTATATGGACTGAGCAGTACTTTCCCCTGCAAGTTATGGCTCTGCCATCAGTGGCATTACTCACAGAGTACATTACTACTCACTGAAAAAAACATACCGTAACCTGGTCCTCCAAGAACACCCAAACTCTAGAACCTTTGCAAGAAATGCTTTCCAAAGGATAATTCATTTTTATGTCATAATACACCTAAAACATGAGCAGATTGCAAAGCATGATAGAAACGAAAACCATGTTAAAGAAACTGAGGGGATATACTCAGTAGCAATAAGATAAGAAGTGAACCAAAGGGACACAGAATGATATATTTATGTAGTGAAGAAAAACTAAACTCTGTTAACTTTACAGACTTGCACTCAAAGGGCTGTGGCCCCGATTCAGGAGAGTATTTAAATGTGTGCTTGCATATGAAACACATACCAAAATGCTTCCCTGAACCCAGGCTGGGATCCTCAACGGAGCTAAATCAGCATAGCTTTGCGGCTAACAAGGCGCTGTCAATTTGCCTCAGTTGAGGACCGAGGCCTGTCTGCGGATAGTCAGTGGAATATATTTGCACTGAATCTCTTCCTTGGCTTGAGTCATTTACTGTTTTGGCCTTTACATGGATTTTACTGTGGTGAAATGCAGAAGGAGGGAATTTTGCCTTAATGCAATCCTGTTGACACGGTCTCAGTTCCCTCCCTCTCCCCCTCCCTCCCCTCAGGCCCCTTCAGAATTGCCTTAATAAAGAACCGATATTAAATGATGTGAGAAGTCTCTCCAAATAAAATGTTCTATAAAGCCAAATGTGTTATCTTTGGTTTTAGTAATGCATGTGCTAATGGGGATGTGTGTTTCATATGGCTGAAACAGGGACAGATTTAAAAAAACCCGCAGTGGGCTCGCTAGGAATGTATCTTCCATATTGTTACTAAAACTACAGATTGCAGAAAATGGGAAGGATTATTTCCTAGGTCATTTCTGTACATGCAACTCCGAGACACTGCCAAAGATGGGACACTGTGCTGGCTGGACCAGCAGCCTGACCCGGTACGATTTTCCCTATTCAGCGCAATACCCATCATCCTCTTCCTTTTCCCATATACCCATAAACTTTGCTTTTTTATGTATTCTGCAATGCAAGTGTGCCACTGGTTTCCATACTAAAGATCAAATCCTTTTCCTCATCAGGTCTGCCCTGTTCCTCTCATGAACCTATATATTTAATATAGGGTGGGAAAGGAAAAGCATCCCAAGACCCATCCCGTCTGGTTACAATATTTCCCAGTGCTGTCAGAAGAGGAGAACATCTCAAGTGTTATATGAAGGAGACATCACCCCAACTTACTGCCCATCAGGGAGGAGTTATCAGAGCACAGCCCCTACGTTCCTCCTCCTCTTTCTAAGTGTATAAGCCACTGTTGCCATACAAGAGGGCTGGCACTGAAAAGATGGCTGCTCTTCCCTTATGTTGTTTGACTCGGGAGTCCAGCAGAGGTAAACCAGAGGAAGGAAACCGCAGGCAGAAACTGTGACCACAGCATTTCCCTCAGGTGGGATGACCATGTATTTTGTGTGTGTTGCATCCATGGGTGCACGTTCGCAAACTGCAAGGGCCATTTTCGGCTGGACAGAGAGTGTGGATCTGAAAGGGTCAGGCAATCCTGCCTGAAGACAGCCCTGCTCTGCGTTCCCCGTCTCAGGGAGATGCCCTTGCCCCAGACTCAGGGGTGGACATGAGGGACGAAGAAGATGATGGATGGGAGATGGCAGCAGCACCAGGGTGTGAGGAGGGGCTTTTGCCTTGGTCCCAAATGAATCCTGGCACTTGCTGTCCCCACAGAGAAGAAGGCATTTTCAGACACAGCATTTCCCATTCACCAGCCCTTAGCAACTCAGGTTTTTTGCATGAGGGTAGGATTTTTAGAGGAGCCTGCTGAGAGAGAGAGGGAAAGGAGGCTTTCACACATCACGTATTTCCCATAGGCAAGATGTAGGACTTCAGCGCCTCTGGAGATCAAAACCTGCCTCTAGCTCAGGCTCTGGAGAGGGGCCAGGTGATGTACGCTGTTATTCGACGCGCGTTTTGTGAAGGGGGCTGTTTTTCCCTCCTCCTCAGCATCCCTGCACTGGAGCCAGGCACCCTGCCATACAGCCCTCCTTCCTCCTCCCCTGCCTCCAGGCTGCATTTTGGGGAACTATCTCTGAACCGCAACCTGTGGCTCGGCACCAGCGGTGAGCCCTGGCACCAGCCCTGGCACCAGTGCAGCAGGGAGAGACAACCACAAGATGGCAGTCACTCTACCTGGAGGTTTAGACACTGGCATCCATGCGCTCCCAAAATGCTCTCCTCTGGGAAACGAAGAAAAATGTGGGATATTTAACCCTAGGCAAAATGCTAGCACCTGCCAGTGTGCAAAAGGGAAGAGGCAGGGATACTACAGTTAATGCCTTATCAGATCTTCATCCCTAACTCTATAATCTCCCCTGAAAAATAAAGCTGCCATGGACCCAAATGTGTGGGAATAGCCACATTCTGGTACAGGAGTATAAATATTTTGACTTTTCAATGCACTTCTTTTTAATTGGGTATTCCTGTTTTTGTGATGGACTTGAGGTTTTGCTTTCATGAACTGGAAATAGTAACTTGTACTAAAGCTCCCAGCAATTGCTGAAGGGGTTAAACCCATCACAAACAAAAAAAACCAGGATCTGGAATTTTTTGCTGTTGCTTTTCTCCAACTTTTTCCATCACTCTTAGAAAAAGCAGCTGTCTTTGGGATTCACTCCCAAATCAAGCTGGCTTTGTAAGCACTTCCATCATCGATTTTCATTGCACAATTAATCATAATTTTCAAGGCTTCAAAAAGGCTTAGACATTCATATGAATAAAATTAAAGCATCAGCAGTTAGACTAACTAGGAGAAAAAACCATGAGGGCAATCAATCCACTTGGCTTCAGGATGCAGTCTGATCACCAGATGGACTCAGAAGGAAATATCCCCCCATAGTGTAGTAGAGCATAATTAGGTGCATGATGAGGATTTTACACCTTCTTGTAAATCATCTATCCTGGCTAAAAATCATCTGTCCTGCCTTTAGAAAGGGGATAGCAAGCAGTATGGCTGGCTGTTGTGCTCTCATACAGGTAAGGTCATGTTTCTGCTTCCTCCAGAGATGGAGTTGAACCAAAACCCCAACCTGACATCACTCCTCTTTCCAAGTGCAGCTTAATTCTGCTGTGAGCCTGATCATAAACTTCAGGTCTTGGTGTCCATTGCCGCCTAACCATGCAGCACCTTTGATTTGGCTCCTGCTTGGAAAACAGGACCCTGTCTCTGGTCAATGGCTGCAAAAAACACACGAGCAGCACTGGTCCTACAGCAAGTACTCAACTACCGCTGCTTTCAGCTGGATGGAGAAAGAGGTCCTGGTGCCTCCGATCTTGCAAACCCATGGGTTGAGTTGCTACTGAGACTTTCCAGCTCCACATCTTCTGCCGCTTCTGGCAGCCTCCTCCACCATCTGGAGAATGGGCTTGTCAAGAATTTGGGAGCGTTTTCCTGCAAGCTCCTCAGCCACTTTAAGTCCAATACTTTTCAGGCAGGTGGCCACAGGAAGCAGCAGAAAGCAGTGTCGCTGAATGCCTGAGCCTCATTGCCCGCTGTGTGGTGAGCAACGTCACAGTTAAAATTGATACATAAACCTAAGAAGCCATTTATTAAGAACATCAGTAGATAGGGGAGCTCTGTGTATGGTAAGGCGATAGACTTTATATAGCTTAGTGCAGGCAAACTCTGAATTAGGACCAAAATAATTTAAAGTTCTCATTTTGTTCCTATTTTTTATGTATAGCAGCTCTCAGTGGCAGTTCTCTTCTGCCACCAGGAAAACCATGATGTTCTCCCGATGGTTTGTTTGCTGCTCAGGAAATAACACACAGCTCTGAAGTAAAACTACTAGTTTTAAAGCATTGTTTTTCATTGCACCTGATTTACTTTTTGTGCCCCAATCACTTTTTAAAGGCAACAGTATCTTACAGAAACCCTAACTTGCTCCCAGGGTGCAACCTACTATTGCTATTACAGGTCCAAAAGCCAAGAACAGCCAGAATTCCCACAGGCCATGTGCTTACAGGTAATGATATGTCTGAAATTTGTGAAAAGGGCAGAAAGCTACATAACCCGTCATGCATATAAGCACTGAATTCCCTCAGGGGAGGCGCTCGTTTAGTGCACGTGTTAAGGATCAAAAGGAATACAGCAATGAATATCTGGGAACACACAAAGAATGGAGAGAAACCCCACATATTCCCCCAGGAAATCTCCTAACAGGTGATTGACATGCACAGTGCTGCTTTGACTCATGCAGGCGGAAGAGCAATGCCCCATTGCCAGGCACCTCTGGCAGCCTGTGAAGTTGTCCTGGCTCTTCACTGCAGTTAGGCAAACCGGACACCTCAGAGCACGTGTTGGTTTGGCACTGAGGTGGGGAGATGTCTTCTGACCTCAGTAAGGTGTCCTCTCTTGATTTTGCAGCCCTGGAGGAGAACAACCTGCGTGTCTGAGAGGTGGTGGATAAGTCTGAGGTGCATCAACCTCTCCATGTCTTCTCCTCAAGACCTGCATCTACTTGAGTGCCAGTGAAACAGTCCTGTGGTTAATTAACACCAGTGAAAGGCTCCATCAGCCACGTCAGTGAAAAGTAATAGAGATCTCTGAGGACAGATGCAGGTCCTCACCACCAGCCCTACCTCCGCTGCTTGCTGCACTGTCAAATTACATTTCACGTTAGGGAAATGTGGCCGCAGTCCCCATAATTCTTGTCACAATCCTTCTCAGTCCAACATGGGGAAATTCTGCCTATGTGGTGATCAGACACTGCAGAACAGTCAAATGCCTCTAGAAACTTCCCAGATTTGCTGCTGGAGCCAAATTCTAGTAATATAGCTTCTGCTAATTATAGAGGTTGTGTACTGTGCTAATGGGACTCGTACTGTCAGAAACCTCCTTGGCTTGTCAAAATTTACAACATATGGGAACAACCTACTAATAGAAGTTCAGCCTCTGCTGACCTGGTGGCATCCATTCAGGAGCACCCAGAGGCTTTGAACTGGGTAGAGGAACAAATTCTCATAAGGTAATTTCACTCCACACTTCTCATACAAGCTCTGGGCATAGAATCATTTTGGTTGGAAGAGACCTTTAAGACCATTAAGTCTGTGCAATGTGCAATCGCAGTGCACATGCAATCGCATGTGCAATCGCAGCCCAGAAGGCCAACCATATCCTGGGCTGCATCAAAAGAAGTGTGGCCAGCAGGTCCTTTCCAACCTAAACCATTCTATGATTCTATGATAAGTCCAACCATTAACCTAGCGCTGCCAAGTCCACCATGACCCTCATCACTACATCTACACGTCTTTTAAATACCTCCAAGGATGGCGACTCAGCCACTTCTGGTGACTCAACCACTTCCCTGGGCAGCCTGTTCCAGTACTTGACAACTCTTTCAGTGAAATTTTTTTTCTGAATATCCAGTCTAAACCTCCCCTGGTGCAACTTGAGGCCATTTCCTCTTGTCCTATCGCTTGTTACCCAGGAGAAGAACCCGACCCCCGCCTCTCTACAACCTCCTTTCAGGTAGCTATAGAGAGCGATAAGGTCTCCCCAGAGCCTCCTTTTCTCCAGGCTAAATAACCCCAGTTCCCTCAGCCGCTCCTCAGAAGACATGTGCTCCAGACCCCTCACCAGCTTTGTTGCCCTTCTCTGGACATGCTCCAGCACCTCAATGTCTCTCTTGTAGTGAGGGGCCCAAAGCTGAACACAGTATTTGAGGTGCCGCCTCAACAGTGCCGAGTACAGGGGAACGATCACTTCCCTAGTCCTGCTGGCCACACTATTTCTAATACGAGCCAGGGATTGCAGAAGGTCTCAGCACAGATGCTGTCAGCTGCCAGAGCAGTCCCACCGTACTGGGCTGGAGCAGCCGTACAACAGTGTCACTGCTTTGCTGGGAGTCTGCAACTGCAATACTGAGAGTGCACTGTAGGACAGCTCACCTCTCCCCTTCCCCACCCCTGGATGGATAGAAGAAAAGTCAAGTGCCTATTTGGATGCATTTGTACAAGAGCGGTCCTGCTGGGGCAGTGATGAGTCTCTCTACAGTGTGGATCTGCTTATGCAGACTGGTGGTCAGCATTGGCTGAGAGTGAGATGTGCCTCTCCAAGGTGGGGACCACACCAGCCAAGAGGGGTGAATGAAAGCCGGCAGGGGCTTTGCTCCATGGAGCTTCTCTTCACCAGCATCCTCAAACAGGTCCCAACATCCTCCAAAAGCCCAAAGGAAAAGCCCGCTCTTCTAACCTCTGCCAGATGCCATGCAAGCAATGTCAGCATGTGCAAGCAGTGCAGAGAAGAGCACCAAATATTGTTGATGGACTCAGAGACAGGCAGAACACATCACTACTCCAGGGCTAATTGCATTGCTGATACATACATACCTGTGTACACAGAGAGGGGGACAGGTGTGCATCCAGTCGCTTGCACCTGAGCCAAAGTGCACTCTCTGTACGTGGTACTTGGAGCACCTTTCTCAAGTAGCTCCTCCTGGAGTGCTCCTGTGGCTCCCTGTGATATCCTTTGTTTAACAAAGTTAAACTTGTTTTGCGAGTGCTCCTTGTTAAGATACTGGCAAATAAATCAATATCTACTGGCAGTAAGAAAACACGAGTCACTTGGACAACATGTTGTTTGGGTGATAGTTGATAACAGGAAACAGAGCTCATGAGGAAAGTGTTTAACCAGTACAGACACCTCCTCACCTCCCCCAAACAGCACACACACATCTTTCTCTCTGCTGACCCTGGGAAGCTAAACAGCAAGGACAGTAAGCTAAAACATGAATAAAGTAGGTTGGCATAACTGAGTACTCAAAAATGCAAAGTGAATATGTATTTTCAGCCTCTGCTCCTACCTATCAGCCACGACTGAAACATACTGCCTGCACAGCACTCACCTGGGGATGAGAGGTCTCTTTCCTCCCAGATTAACCCATCATTTTCCAGCACAGACAGCATCTGATTTCTTCTTAGTTGGGAATGACATGAGGGAGAACTGCCAGAATAACAGAAATTTAGACGTAGTCCAGATTTTCCCCTCCTGGTGGTTTCAGGGGCTGCAAAATTCTTTCCAGAATGAAATGACAGAGGTTGGTGACATTGGCCATGTATGTAAATGATCACAGTGTCCTACGGAGATTAATTGGTTCATGAATAAAGATGAAGAGCTGAGGTGTGCAGGGAGAAATCATTTATCAATTATATGCCTTGGAAAACTGAAAGATGATGCGGCCTTAACGGCTGAATGGG
Organism: Charadrius vociferus; assembly: GCF_000708025.1. Taxonomy (NCBI): domain Eukaryota; kingdom Metazoa; phylum Chordata; class Aves; order Charadriiformes; family Charadriidae; genus Charadrius; species Charadrius vociferus. The sequence goes on from NW_009646421.1 coordinate 554,316, forward strand.
TTTGAAAGGGAGACTTGTAAATTGAGTTCTAATTCTGTTCTGCCGCATTCATAATAAAGAGCTGTTAAACTAATTGCATCCTTGTGTGGTTCATGAGCAACGGCACTCAGCTGCATCCCACAGCAAGCAACAGAGATCAGAGTTTAGTTAGATTTTAGTTGTCCTTTCCCTCACGTAGGAAGGAGGTTGACCAGTTACCTTTGGCCTCATCAGTAGTGATAATGCCCCCCCAAAAAGGGCAAGAGCCTGTAAATATTTTTCAGGTGATTAATTCTGCATTTGAATCTGAATTTAAAGAATCAAGAAGGACAGCACAGACTCAGTTGGCTTGTGTTCTGCATCGGAGTGATTACCCATCCCTGGAGAAACTTGTTGCTGATTAACTGGAAACAAGAGGATTCTGGAGGATCAAACCTATAGCAGAATATGCTAATCCCAAACAGGGAGAAAGATCTGAGGGATGTGGCTGCTGATAACAGTGACTTCCCCTCCTCCTGCCCCTTCTGCGTGCTTAACAGGTTTACTGTTACTGACAGACAGTACCAACCTAGCATGAGCTCTGGCACATGCTGAAATACAGACTCAGATCTGACAATCTCGATGCAGAATGAGGCTTGTTATTTAAAATCTTGCTGCTGGATACTGTGCAAGCCCCAGGATCAAAGAGGACAGCCACACTTAGGTCCTGGCTGAGCTTAGAGGAAATCTTGTGACACCCAGTTGCTGAAAACCAAGGGTGCCAGCAATGGGGGTCACTGCAGATCACTCAGCGGCACTGCTGCAACTGCTTAAGACCATCTGGCTGCAGTAGTTCAAGCAGTTCCTCCTTTGACATGTTTTATCTGACCACCTCCTGGGGGCTGGCTCACCTCCACCAGCAAGAGCCCAGCACGAGAACCAGGCACAGCCCAGCATCTCAGCGCATGCTGGTGCTTGAGCAATGATACCCTTAGCTGGGACATGGGTACCTGGCCTCTTCTGCAGCCACCTTTTTGGGCACTGACATCTTAAACCACCACATAAAGATGCACCAAAGCCTGGTGTGGCTGAGGTACAACACCCACGCAACATCAGGAGGGCATATGCCATCCAGGGGGACCTGGACAGGCTGGAGAGGAGGGCCCCTGCCAACCTTATGAAGTTCAACAAGGCCAAGTGCAAGGTCCTACATCTGGGTTGGGGCAATCCCAAGCACAAATACAGGCTCGGTGGGGAATGGCTGGAGAGCAGCCCTGAGGAGAAGGACCTGGGCGTGCTGATTGACGAGAAGCTCAGCATGAGCCAGCAATGTGCAATCGCAGCCCAGAAGACCAACCATATCCTGGGCAGCATCAGAAGAAGTGTGGCCAGGTCAAGGGAGGTGATTCTGCCCCTCTACTCCACTCTCGTGAGACCTCACCTGGAGTACTGCGTCCAGCTCTGGAGCCCCCAACATAGGAAAGACATGGACCTGTTTGAGTGGGTCCGGAGGAGGGCCACAAAGAAGATCAGAGGGCTGGAGCACCTCTCCTATGGGGAGAGGCTGAGAAAGTTGGGGTTGTTCAGCCTGGAGAAGAGAAGGCTCCGGGGAGATCTTATTGCGGCCTTCCAGTACCTAAAGGGG
>NW_009646421.1:555983-583031 GCF_000708025.1 Charadrius vociferus
AGAAGTTGCAGAAGCTCCATCCTTGGAGGTGTTCAAGGTCAGGCTGGACGGGGCTTTGAGCAACCTGGTCTAGTGGGAGGTGTCCCTGCCCATGGCAGGGGGATTGGAACTCGATGATCTTCAAGGTCCCTTCCAACCTAAACCATTCTATGACTCTATGGGTGTTACTACATGTCAATGTGGAGAGGGAGGAGAGAGACAGCAGGTTCAGCCAAAAGAGTGGAAACATGTCTTTAGAATGGCCTTTAAAGTATGATTAGACTTTAAAAAAGCAATATAGGCACTAGGAGGCTTTATGTACTGCCAGTCCTAATTCCCACATGCATAGTTTTCAACAAAGAAATCAAGAGACTACTTTATTAATTATCTGCTCTAAAAACTAAGACCTGATCACCCCTTTTTAAATAAAAGCCCATGCATGTCCCAGGGCTACTCTAAAACTTAACAGAAACCAACATAGATCAAACTGTCCCCTATCACTGCAAGTCTTCTGGTCCTATCTGCCACGGTAACATTTGCAGGCATTGGTTCAGCCCAGCCCATGGTCTGTCCAGTGTAGAAGTAATAATTAATCCAGGTGCAGCAAAACCTTTGAACTCAGCCAGAATTTTCGACCAAGCAGCTCTTCATCAGGGAATGCTGAATCATCAGAAACAAAATGGGTTGCTGGAAAGGCATAGTTTTGAAGAATTTCCCAATTAGAGAAAAATATATTTGCTCGAGAAAGGAAGCTTTCAAATGGCTGAAATCTCCCCCTGCAACAGTTCCTAAATTCAACCTTATTTCCTCCTGGTCTTAAAAAAATGCATAGAAATGTGAGTCAATTTTCAATAAAATTAAGAAAAAGCTTTTAAATTGAGGAAAAATCAAACAACAGTTGAAATTATCAAAATGAAATATTTTGATTAACCCAGTTGTTTTTATAGCTACTCTTCGCCATGTTTTTTAAGACTGCATTTTTCTTCCCAGCTTAGCTGGGAAAGACTTCCCAGGTTCTCAGAAATTCTTAAAGGTTAAGAAACAATTTACTGTTGTAGGTAGAGCAAGTATACCTTAATTTATGACTTTTGTTGCCCAGAACACAGCAAATTGCTTCTGACCATAACAAGCACGTGAAGTGCCCAAGCTGAGGCAGGTAGACAGAATCCATAGGATTCACTGGAACAAACACAGCCTCCTACCTCTGAGTGAGTCATCCCAGCTCCAGTGGCCACGAACAGGACCAGGCGTTTCATTACCCTCTGAGATGTCCACAGGAGGTCACAGATGAATTGCTCCCAACAAGTGCCCATTTCTCCGCAGTGCCTGTGCAAGTGGCATGAGATGGCTCACTCGGGCACAGCAGTCGGCACTGGGAAGAGCTAATGCTAGAGGAGACGATTCTCTCTTCCTAAGTGGATGTGACAAGTGGATACAGGGGATGTCAACATAAGTCAAAGGGCAAACGATAACCCCTAACAGCTGGGGGGAAGCAGGGAAGTTAATGCTTAAGTCTGGTGTCTACACACATGCCCATCCCTTTGTATTATGTCAGTAGGGTTTTTTTAATTGATGTTCTTCCTGGGCAGGGCTAGAGTGGTCCTCAGCAGCTCACAAGGTGTTGAGGTAATCAATGTGTAGCTGGTTGCTCGTTAGAGTAAACCACAGCAACACAGTATAAATAGATCATACCGGGAAAGGAAATCTGACCTGCTTGGAGACTGAACTGCCCCAGAAATTGTCTTTGTGTGATGTGTGTCACAGCGCAAATATCTTTGCAATGGGAACCTCCATGTTTTTGAAAATCAGTCCACTTTATGGAGGTGCTTACTGACCAGGAACCTCATTTTAGGCACCCAGATTCAAACAGCTTGGCTGCTGCTGGTGAGGCGGTGGTGCTGGGACGGAGCTAGGGGCTGCAGTGGGTGTAGATGTGCCATTTAGTCACCCAGGGATGATGACGAGTGGCACCGGTTTTGAACATTGTGTGTGGCCTTGTTGCTGAGACAGGCTGTGTGAGTGGAGGAGGATGTAGTTTGCATTGTTGAGATACTAATGGAAGGAAAAAAAGCAGAAAGGCGATGGATCCAAATAAGCAATGTCCAGCACATGCTTGAAAGGCAATGGGTTTGTGTCCTATCTGGAGCAATGAGACCTCTGAAGCTTTCAGACAAGCAAGAGGTGTGGGGATATACATTTCTGCCTCCTGGTCAGTCATGTCTTTCATTTTATTTTTTGTTCATTTTTTGATGTTTCACCCTACATTTACTTGTCTGTTTGTTGTGTTTTAACCTGCGTGGTGCCTTAACCATCACAAGACTCTGGTTTGTCCTTCCCTCAGAATTTCCTCTAATGCCTTTAGTTTCCTCAAACACCCATTTTTTCTTTTTTTTTTTTGGTATGACATATTTCCAGTGCCTATCAGAAACCAAAAAGCAAGTAGGAAAACAGCAGTTTTCAGACAGAGTGTGAACCACCTCTTTGCAGATGAGCTGGAGAACCCATAGGAAAAGCAACCAACAAACAAAAAAGTCTGACACCTACCATTTGCCCAAAATTTTCTTCTCAGGTGGATAGCAGAAAGTGTTCCCTTTTCCCATTTAATTAACACTTTAAGACACAGATGATCCTTTTCTTTCCTTTGTTATCAGCAATCCTACTCCATCAGCTTTTCAATCTCCTCTGCTACGCTTATCTCAGTAGATCCAATTTTTCTTTAAATTCAATCTGTGCATAAGACATTTCCAGATGAAAGTGCGCCTGGATGACCAAGTTTCATCTCCTGTATTTTACCATCTGTTGGCAGCTTCCTTTGTCTATGTGAGGATAGAGCATCTGAACCATCAGGTTAAAAATCAACCCCTGTGGCAGAGCCCTGGCCACTGCCTTTTCTGGGAACAGCTTCGGTGCCTTACCACAATTTGCTATTTGTTTGAACAACATCTAGAAAAGATAAAACAGGAACTACAAAATCTAGGTAAGGTGTCAGTGGTTTAGCTTCCCGTGAGCCTTTTTTTTCCTTTCTTTCCCTTTGGTGTCCAGTATGTGCTCAACTTCAGTTTGGGGATTTTCAGTGTTTGTGTATTTTCAGAGACATTAACAGCAGGGTACTCACTGGGGAGCATGATTCACCTCTGCTGACCTCAGCTATTGGAAAATTAGCCGTCTGGCTGGTTAGGGCAGGTCTGCCCTCCTAAATAAAAAAAGAACCAGGACTGAATTTGAGCTCCAAAGTCCTGATTGCCTGCCTAAGTGGAGCATTGGTTCTGATCTGGACCACTCAAGAGCTGTTGGTGGATGCAACAGAGTCCATGCTACCTAACCTAACCTGAGCTCCAGGGCTTGCACCCAGGCATCTTTCACCAGTTGTATAGCTATAACCCTAAGCTACACCTCCAGCATCAAATAATTCAGTTCCTCCATTCACCCCATGGCTTGGCTGCCTGGTGTCCCCATTGTGTGTATGTTGATTCACTCCTCGGTCCTCTTCTGGAATGAATTCCCCCTGGAACAAAACCATGCTGTGTTTCTGGGGACCACTCACCTGAAAAACCTTTTCTATCAGACAGCATGGATGAAACTGCCCCAGGCTTGTTTCCCTCATTCCACACCTATACGACATGGTCAGCCAAGGGCTAACATTACAGAATTCACAGAATTCACAGAATTGTTAGGGTTGGAAGGGACCTCTGGAGATCATCTAGTCCAACCCTCCTGCCAGAGCAGGGTCACCTACAGCACGTTACACAGGACAGCGTCCAGGCGGGTTTTGAATGTCTCCAGAGTGGGAGACTCCACCACCTCTCTGGGCAGCCTGTTCCAGTGCTCCACTACCCTCAAAGTAAAGAAGTTCCTTCTCATGTTAAGATGGAACTTCCTATGTTCAAGTTTATGCCCATTACCCCTCGTCCTATCACTGGGCACCACTGAAAAAAGACTGCTCCCATCCCCCTGGCATCCTCCCATTAAGTATTTGTAAGTATTAATAAGATCCCCCCTCGATCTTCTTTTCTCTAGACTAAAGAGACCCAAGTCCCTCAGCCTTTCCTCATAAGAAAGGTGCTCCAGTCCCCTAATCATCTTTGTTGCCCTTTGCTGGACCCTCTCCAGCAGTTCCCTGTCTTTCTTGAACTGGGGAGCCCAGAACTGGACACAGTACTCCAGATGCGGTCTCACCAGGGCAGAGTAGAGGGGGAGGATGACCTCCCTCGACCTGCTGGCCACACTCTTCTTGATGCACCCCAGGATGCCATTCGCCTTCTTGGCCGCCAGGGCACATTGCTGGCTCATGGTCATCCTGTTGTCCACCAGGACTCCCAGGTCCCTCTCCACAGAGCTGCTCTCCAGGAGGTCAGCCCCCAACCTGTACTGGTGCATGGGGTTATTCCTCCCCAGGTGCAGTACCCTACACTTACCCTTGTTGAACTTCATCAGGTTTCTTTCTGCCCAACTCTCCAGCCTGGCGAGGTCACGCTGTAAGGCAGCACAGCCTTCTGGCGTGTCAGCCACTCCTCCCAGTTTTGTGTCATCAGCAAACTTGCTGATGGTACACTCTATCCCTTCATCCAGATCATTGATGAATATGTTGAACAAAACTGGGCCCAGTACTGACCCCTGAGGGACACCACTTGTTACTAACCTCCAACTAGACTCTGCGCCACTAACCACAACCCTCTGAGCTCTATCTGTAAGCCAGTTCTCAATCCACCTCACCGTCCATTCATCTAAGCCACACTTCCTAAGCTTTCCTGTGAGGATGATGTGGGAGACAGTGTCGAAAGCCTTGCTTTTTTTTTTGTCGAAAGCCTTGCCATTAGGGTGGGTCTGATGCTGGAGATGTAAATAAGCAGTTCTCTTCTGCATAACGCTGCCATTGGGGTGTTCCCTGACCAGTGCCATGCCTTGAACTGCTATGTTGGTGAGTGGAAGAAGAGGACTTGGACCATGTACTTACTGTGCCATGTCCTAGCCAAGTTGGATTTACTCTTTAAGCACAGAACACGTGCGGAGATCATCTATTCTGACATATAAAATTTATTCAGCTTTTCAGCATGTCCTGTCTGGACAACCATGGATAGAAATATGGGAGGTAAATTTTGGGGCATACAAAAATGAATAATAATGAGATGAAGAGTCACTGGTACTTTTTCTTGGAAAGCAAACCCAGTGTGACATGTGGAAAATACATGGATGTCAGAACATCATAGAAAAGAAGGCATGGAGCAACACATGTAACCTGAAATCCTTGGAGGCATTGGGTGTTAACCTAAGAGGTAAAGGCCAGCTGTGGAAGATGGAGACCCAGCCAAAGTGCTCCATTCTGAACTAGAGGAATGGCCCTCAGTAGCAAGAGTATCACGTCCCACTTGCTTCTTATTTTCTCTACTAGCAAATGCCAGCAAAAGAAGCTTTCCTGCTCAGGATTTTTCTGTTTGGACTTAATAACCTCATTCCCACTCCTCTCACCCAGCTTCACCCAGGCTGCAATGTGCTATAGGAGTCCTGTAGGCAGAGCAAACTGCTGGACCTTCATAAATATTAGAGGATTGCAAAAACTTTGTGCTTGGTGTTATTCCTTATGTCTGTGGTTCATAGCCGTAATGAAATGACACGAAGGCTGAGATGACAAAGTGACTTGTCAATATGAAAATATCCAAAATGTGCCTTATCCTTTCATGGATGGGTGACACCAATATAAGCAGGACCTCCCCAGTGAGTTCTGTCATATTGACTTAGCCATCAAGAGCTTGGGGTTGAGGTGAGAGACAGTATTAAATTTTAACCACTCTTTAAATAACATTTTTGAAATCAATAATGTGGGTCCTGAACCCTTGTCTTTCCAATTGCATTTGGGTTAATTGTGGATGCCGTGAAGATGAAGTTTTACCTGCTCTTTTTTACCCTATTTATGCGGATTCAAGAGAAGCATGTCTTCACCCTTCCAAGGTAAATATCTGATGGTGCTACTGGGCTTTTAGTGTGTGGTGAGTGGGACAGGGAAAGTACTGAAGCAAAATAACTCCAAGTTGCATAAGAAAACATTTGGCAACGGCTGACATTTATTTATTGCTCTTGTAATTGGATATGTGGTTCAATTTAACATATAGATGGTGGAGGAAATGAAATTATTCTAAGTCTTCTTTGCATCCATAAATCCTATGTTTTTAATCATATTAAAACTATTCTTTTCGGTCTAAGTGCAAATCAATTCTGTTCATTCAGTGCTTTTGAATGCCAATAAAGGGCATTCTGAAACTTAATGGGAAAAAATAATTTGCTTCATTTGCCTTAAAACAAGACCTTAAATGAATTACTTCTTGAGGTAGAGAGAGAAACCATTTCAGAAAGTGCTAACAATCTGTTTTCTTTCTAAAGCAGCTTTTATGATTGTTTTTCCAATCATAAATCATTTTTGAATAACCATTTGGTATTTATACAATGTTTCAGAAGCAGTTTTATTGTTACCTATCGATAAACTTCAGAAATGCCCTGAAACCAAATGCTTTGCTAAAGCATGAGAGCATATGTCAGAGATGAAGACAGTCAAAGTGCTTTTATTTTCTACATGTACAGCTGGCTTAAAAACCTGAAATGTTTTAACAGGTTTAATAAGAACTAAAAGGATAAGCCCCTCGTGGTGACATTAAGCAAGACGAGCAACCTCTAGGAATCACAATTAAACACAGCCGGCTTCTAGGACTGAAATACCTACACAAATAATAGTACATTATGTCTCACAGCCCTTCTGCGACTCTGCACCACAAGCCAGTGTGCAGACCTGTGACAGGTGAACACCTCTTGAGTTCATGCCTCAAAAAGAGGATCTTTCACCTCCGTTTGTGTTGCAATCGTATTTTGTTGTGGATTGCTGCGGAGGTGTGAGGGTTACAGGAGGGAGACAGTTAAGCATGTTTTTAGGTGAATTCAGTGGAGTAATATTGCTCTGTGCTACTTGAAGGTTCATTTATTTCATGTTTAAATAAAACACCGAATATTTGACCCTTACAGAAGAATATGGCATTTCCCACTGGAAAGCCCGAGACTAACCCTCCCAGACCCGCTTATGAAAATGGTTAAAATAATGAGATTTTAAAGGTGATATATTATATCTGACTTTTTACTTTTATTTGAGGGCTAGTGTTGGAGGATTTAACAGTCAGGTATTAAACCTTCCCTTTGCAAGTTTGCAGTGTGATTACCGCATCTGGACTTCTAGGAAAAATACAAAACATTGCGAGACTTGTGAAAGAGCTGATAGCACTGGAAAAAAACCCAGTTCACTCGTAGGGCAAGGGAAAGCGCACCAGAAAGGTGCGAGAAAAGAGAGCCCACAGGCAGACAGCTGTGCTCCAGGCAGAGGAACAGCTTACATGGTCCAGGAGAACAGAAGACGACGCTGGCAGCACTCCTCTAGTGACACTACCTGCTAGAGCCAGGGTAAGACTTTCAGCTGGAGGCAAGTAGGGAGGCGTCCCTTCTGAAGATGTTAGTCAGAAAGAACATGCAAGGTTGAAATTAAGCCAGACTATGAGGACAGAGAGACACATCCATGCTGATGCCTTCTTTTTGTGGGTCTGTGTGATATGTGATGCTGGTGGTCCTCCTAGTGACTGAGAAATGCAACGGAGAGGGGGGATGAAGAGACTACGATGCCAAAGAGAGCCACGACTGGTTTATGTCTGTGAGATGGTGGCCAGGGCCCATGGATAGGATTCATCTGACTGTATGGGATTTCTACACAGTTCTGCATGGGAACAAGTCCGTCCCACCTTCCTGTAGAGCTAGTGGAGAAAAATACGTGTATTTAGGTTACAATTCATTTCGGTTTAGCACACACGTCTAAATTAACTCAGGTTAACTGGGCCCTAAAAGTGTCTTTTTCTTGATTAAAAGAGCATTGAGCTCAGATGAAGATATCAAAACCATCTAAAATGAACTGCAGTGTGTCCCACTCACTCTGTCACAGCTACAGGATAAGATCTGAGCATTGTAGTGTGAGGATGGCAGCTGGACTTCTGTTTACCCAGAAGTAAAAAGGAGAAGAAAAAGAGATGGGGAACAGTGATAGAGTCCAGTGGGACCTTGGCAGAAAGTTGGAGGAGGGGAATGAGAGGGATCCTCTCAAGGACAAACTCAAAGAGCAACCAGGGAAACAGTGCATGAGGACAGAAAGTGAAGAGGTGTGTTCAAGGTGAACATGTCCAGCCGTACCAGGGCAGCAGGCAGGACAGCGAAGCTGGGGGTGGAGGGTCATTTCTGAGATTGATATAAAGGCAATAATTAGAGCTTTCGTCTGGGTGTTTTCTAACAGGAGTGGGGCAGAATACAGATGAAAGAGGGTATAATGACAAATCAAAGCAGAGGAACTGAGAAGGCCAATGACTACAATTTCAGCTACAATACTCCCCATGTTAAACAGGACTATAAGAGGAATGGCAGAACTTGGATCAGCTTGTTCAGTGTATTCATGTCCTACCAACAAGAGCTATAGAGGAATCACCGCTAGCTACCACCTTACCATCTTACCACCAGTCCTTACCACACTCAGCTGAAATATTTGTGCAACAAATGGTGGGGTGCAAGTACATACCAGCTTCCTCATTATGGTACTCTCAGGCTGTGAATTGTAGGATGAAACGAGATGCAGCAGCCCTTTTCTGGTCTACCCTGTGAAAAGACTTCCCTGGATATGAGGAGACAAACTAACTTTTAAAGTAGCCCCAAAGACACACTTTGGAGTGCACTTGCCTAAAGAAATAGGCAAACTTCCATCCAAGCCTACCACTGATTGCTTTCTGATGCTCTGTCAAATGATGGTGGGAGTAAAAATAGGGCTGGCATATTATTGGTTCTGCATGAGAAGCAACAGTGATTGCTTGGAGCCTGGGTGAAAGTAGAAAAGATGAATCACCCAGTTGCCAGATGCTGTCAGGTATCTGCTTGAAATCAGTCACAAAAACGAGTTGTGATAATCATGATATGCAGCTTGAAAACACTAGTTTTGAGAGCCCTGCCTGATTTCTTTTCAACACCCTTTGCAGACAGGGCTGGCAGGGACTTCCACAGTGCCTGGTTTATGCACTGCCACCAACTCCAAGAGCCACCTCAGCCCACAAAATGGAAATAGGGGTCCAACATTCCCCTGAGTGTCCTCCTTCTACACACATGAATTATTTTAATTATCTACCCAAGGCAATTTTGAACTACATGGCTTGCAGAGCACTGAAGATCATGGATGGATTTACAATGCAAAGTGGGGTTTTTTTATTCCAGAAAGTGAATTTCACTTCTGTTACTGACGGTGGGGTCAGGCATGGAGTAGCTGGGAAGGGCCATCTCATGTACAGTGGGTCCGGACCACAGGTTTCAAGTAGAAGGAGAATATAAGTTACCAGGCAAAGAGGGGGAGGACAGTGGTATAGACCAATGGAAACCATACCTGGCAGAGGGACAGAAATGAGGAGATCAGAAGAACTGGACTGGAGTATGAATGATGACAGTAGTAACCTCTGCACCTCTACAAAACATCACGCTTGGCTTTTCACAGAATCACAGAATGGTAGGGGTTGGAAGGGACCTCTGGAGACCATCTAGTCCAACCCCGCTGCCAGAGCAGGGTCACCTACAGCAGGTTGCACAGGACGGCGTCCAGGCGGATTTCAAATGTCTGCAGAGTGGGAGACTCCACCACCTCTCTGGGCAGCCTGTGCCACTGCTCTGACACCCTCAAAGCAGAGAAGTTCCTCCTCATGTTTAGATGGAACTTCCTATGTTCAAGTTTGTGCCCATTACCTCTTGTCCTATCACTGGGCACCACTGAAAAAAGACTGTTCCCATCCCCCCGGCACCCTCCCTTCAAGTATTTAAAAGTATTGATAAGATCCCCCCTCATTCTTCTCTTCTCCAGACTAAAGAGACCCAATTCCCAATTTGCACAAGCCTCTCTGCTGAACAGTGCCAGAGACGGAGAAACTCAGGGGAGAACAGAAGAGCTGTCCCCCTGATCCAGGCTAGCTTTCCACTGGTGCCGTTGCACACTGGATTAGCTGGGGCTGGCAGCTGTTGTGCTGGTGCCAGCTCCCAGGAGCAACCTCAGAGTCCAGCAGTAGATATTGGCTACCAAAGCCCTGCACCACTTCTTTCATGGATTTTACTGATTGGCAGAAGCAGAGGCTGGACACGGCTCAGCATCTTCACTACTGGATCTTCTTCAAGTTCTTGGCAGCCAAGCCAGGGAAGAGGAGAAAGGCCAAGCCTGCTTCTCTACTTTTGCATGACCTAGAGCAGTTCCAAGTACCTGTGCTTTACCTAAATACCCTTGTTTTTCAGGGATGAAGTTTTGTGGGCTCTCCCACAAACAAACAAACAGGTTGAAGCCCTTCAGGATTTACTGAACACCACTGAGGTAAACAGATCCCTCTGTCTCTCTGGTCTCTATGCCAAATTCTTCCCCGAAGTGCACAGCTAAGTGTGGAAATTAGAACAATGTGTATTTATACTTTATGAATTACAGCAACTCAGCAAATGCTTGGTTTTCATTGCTCCGCTACCTTCCGATTTACATGAGGAGACTTCTGCTTCATAATGTTATAGTAATGCACTGTATTGGAGCTCAGATTTCTGCAATTGAGTTTGTGTACTAAGACACTGCAAAATTGGCAAAGCATCAACACAGAGTAAGTAGAAACACTTCTGCTAGGGAACCTCAGCACTTTAGACCAATGCAATCTTGACCTATATGACTTGCACAGCTTTGAAGATCAGGACTGGACTTCTGTGGTATTCTTCTGAAAGCAGCATTTAGAAGATAAATATATCTTAAGCAACACTTTTTTTTATTACTTCTATCTGTCATTAAAGACGAAAGTATTTAAGTAAAATGAGGCATCTGTTCATTTTCAAAAGCATTTGTCCAATCACACCCTCACAGTTTGAAACCAACATTCAGCAATAAAGGTGTAACCATTCCCTCCACCAACGTAATTTACAGGATGATTGAGGATGTGTCTTAGATGACTGACAGCTTTTAACAGTGCCTATGCCCAGTCTTTCTCTGTCTTTCTTCGCTCCTATTCATTTCATGTCCACCTCAAAATCCTCCTAGTCTTCTCCTGTCCCTCCTAGCATCTTCTGATACTTCCCTTCAGTTCACACAAACAATGATAACCCTCCTTGCTTTTTTCCACTGCCACATGTCAGCTCACATATCCATCTCCTTCGCTGTACCAAAATAAATCTTCTCTCCTCCATCTTTTCCTCACCACTGTCATTCTTCACTTTCTTGTGCACAGAAGCCCCAAGAAGCAATGAAAAATAACTGCAGCACATTGAGTGCAGAGAGGCCTTGTGGTGCTTTCTACCAAGTCACTTATGTGAATATGCAAACCAAACATTTTTCAAGGGTTATAAACTGGCCATTTTTTTTCCCATGACTATAAATTGGGCAAGTTATAAGAAGAAAAGGGAAAGGGAAAGGGAAAGGGAAAGGGAAAGGGAAAGGGAAAGGGAAAGGGAAAGGGAAAGGGAAAGGGAAAAGGGGAAAGGAGGGAAAGGGAAAGGGAAAGGGAAAGGGAAAGGGAAAGGGAAAGGGAAAGGGAAAGGGAAAGGGAAAGGGAAAGGGAAAGGGAAAGGGAAAGGGAAAGGGAAAGGGAAAGGGAAAGGGAAAGGGAAAGGAAAGGGAAAAGGGAAAGGGAAGGGGAAAGGGAAAGGGAAAGGGAAAGGGAAAGGGAAAGGGAAAGGGGAAGAAGGGAAAGGGAAAGGCAAAAGCAAAAGCAAAGGAAAAAGGAAAGGGAAAGAAAAGACACAAACAGTACCTACCAACAAATTTTAATGGTTACAATGTAGCAAAAAAGAAGCAATTGAAAATTAGCGTCTTATAAGAAGAATTGCCAGGCTAATTATACATGCTACTCCTGCAAAAGTTGTAAAGCAAAAACCTAAAACAAAGGAAATGCTTTGTTCTTACAGAACACACATTGCCTGTAGCATCCATCAGAAAGAACCGAGATGCAGGAACACCTACAACTGAGTCTTTTGTAGCTGCTCCTGGGGCAGTATTGACCATTGCTGATGATGGGTAGAGACCAATAACCACATGCATATCACAGCTTCCCATTTACCCCCATTCATTGCTCCTCTGCCACCTCAGCTGTGTCAATCCAGAGTTCCTTAGTCTTCCTTACTTTCAATTCAAAGAATGCCCACACCAAAGAGAAACTAAATCTGGACTGGTGTGTATCAGCGCAGACAGTAGGCTAGCCAGGGCAACAGGGAAATCACTGCTGGGGGGCTAAGCATCCAGCACGCTTCTTGCATGGGTTTTCCACACAATGCTGAGCCCTGCGATGCTGTTGCTACCTTGCCAATAACGTCTGAGATGGCTACACTGAGACTAACTCAGCCATTTGTATAGCACATCGCAGCAACTTATCCAGAGACCAAATGTTTTACCATTTATTGTTCCGAAGTCTTGATTAAAAGCGTGGATGAGTTTTTTGGATGATTTTGCAGACACGTTCTCTCTGAGAAATGGGTGAGGTAAACAGTTGACAGCTGATACATGCCTGGAAACACGGTGCCCTAAGTTGAAGATAATATTCCTGGTGCAACTGAACCAGAAAGGAAAAAAATAAAGCCTATTGTCTGGTGACTCCATGCTGTATGTCTTCAAAAATGCATCCAAGAATTATGTTGACCTTTTTCACATTGCAGATTCATGCCTAATTGTCTGCTTACTGTCACCCCTAGATCTTTCAGTATTATTGTTTCTAAAGTTTCAGTCTTTTATTGAATATGCTGGCTTCTAATTTTATTATTGTAAAAGATTTAATTTTACCAAGAAGAATCTCATTTTCTTATTTTCTTCCCATTTCTAATCTCTTTATTGCTGCTTCAACTTGACTTATATTCAAACCCCTTCTGGCATTTATTTCCTCCCTGATCAAAGTCATCAGCAAATACAATAACTAAAAAGACTGGTCTGATCTTCATTAATTCTCCAAATACCCTCAGGGAAAATAACTCTCAGCAGCCTTGAAAACATGTAACATAATAACCAACTAAACATATCTATTATACTAGAAACACTATCTCAGAAAAGGTTATGTTCCTGTCTTTGTTCTTGATTTATGAATTTATGTGCAGAAGTCATTATAAACATTTCTTACATACACACATTTCATTCCCAGCAGCAGCAGAATGCTATATCACAACACAGGGAACATTAAACTGCTTATTACAAGTAGTGTCTTATATTGAAAACATATGCTTTGATTATTTTCAAAATACCTATTCAATGTTAGTTAGAATATTTTTTCTTTCCTCAGTAAAAAAAAAAAAATAAAATGTTTTTGGACACTTTGCAGGTCCTTCTCTGGCAACCTGTTGTGGTGGAAAACATCAAGGAGAACAGAGAAGTCCATTTCTATGTCAGGGCATCCAGCACAAATAGCATAAAAGCTCGGTTAAGGCAACTGGCCATCCAACACAGGCATGTATTTTTTATTTGTTGTCATGAATATTTCTGTAAAGTTGTTTGTAATTTATGTAACAGGAGGTTGTGTTCTTTCTTTGTTATTCAGAGTCCTGGTGGGAGACGTTCAAGGACTTATCGAAAAACAGACTATCAATGACACGGTCAACCCACGCAGATCATCATCATATTATGAAAACTACCATTCAATGAAAGAAGTAAGACACTTTTGTAGTAATCCTCTGTAGGTTCAAGGGGTGAAATATGTCTTATGGTTGAAAATGGAGGGAAAGAAATCATCAACAGGTAAATAATTACCATTGCATTGCTCAACCATTGAGAGTTGTAATTACTGTAATACCTTCATAGAGAAGGAATGAAGCACCAGAAAAAATCTCTCATACACGTGTTTCTTCAAACTGCCATTCAAATGCAGACAACATAGATGTGAAATAAAGTCGCAAAACACCACATAAATGTTTAAAATATGAAATGGATAATAATTTAACCAAATAGAACTAAAGAGGAATTTCAGGGTTATACTTGGACTGTGTTGTGACTGTACCTTACCATTTATTTTAAGAGAAATTAGAGTCAGGCAAGTGGTAAGTGTTCTGAATTGCTAGTTTTTCTTTGCCATCAGCTAAAGAGGCAGGATTTTGGGAGGAAGAATGATTTAAGTCTAGACCATTTTCAGGGATGAAGGAGAACAACAGGGAGAAGATCTATTTACTAACTTCATCCTTGCAGATATATCATTGGATGGAAGAAGTAGTGAAAGTCCATTCTGACCTCCTCCAGAAAATATATATTGGATCATCATATGAAAAACGACCACTCTACGTTCTGAAGGTACGGCTGTGACTTACTGCAAAATCTTTCCAAGTACTAATGTAAGTGATGGGATTTGCCCAGAACACTTTCTTAAATCTATACTTATATGCATATTTTAATAAGGTGTAAATTTTTGTCTTTTCTAGAAGTCTCCTCCTAAGTTCTTCCAATAAGGTGCCTTACCTTTGACAAAGGCATTAGACCACGTTAGGTTCATTGTGTCACAAAGAAGTTTTCACATCTAGGCCATCATCCAATGGCACGAAATACTGGCATGGTGGATACCTTCCTCTGTTGACTATGAAGCCAGTCCAGTTTGTTGCCCTGCATAGTTGGTGGTCTACTCCCTTGACCTCAGGTCTTGCTGCAGTCTCGGTGCCTATGTCAGGAGCTTGCTGCCAGCAGTCTGGATATGGCTCTGACTGCACGGCAACGTAACTGAGAGCAGTATTCTGGCCCAGGATCACTCTAAGCTCTCCCTACAAGACAGATGCTGCTTTTTCCATCTTGGTTCTCCTTTTCACTTCCACTTTCATGTGATACACTTTACAACTGTGACATTTTCATACAATTTCTCTTTTGTCAGCTTTCTAAAAGCCAGGAAAAATCCAAAAGTGCCATATGGATTGACTGTGGTATCCACGCGAGAGAATGGATTTCTCCTGCTTTTTGCCTGTGGTTCATAGGCCATGTGAGTAGATAATCACATCTGATGATCATTTTCAAAGCAAAGCAAACAATCTTGATGCAATTTACCTTCTCTGTCCAGTTGCGCTCTAAGGTCCATAAAATCTTAATCAATTTACTTCCAAAACACCATCACAGGAGATGTGTGTCTAAGATTTATATGTAGCAGTGAGTGTGTGTGTATGTCTGTGTGTGTCAGTAGATGGAGGTACGCATGTGTGAGAGAGAGAAAGTCCTATGGATCAAATGCCAAAGAGCTCAGATGGGTTCTCAAGTATGAAAGAAACTTTTCAAGTATGTGCAGCGAATTCAACAGAGACGTTTACAATTATGAATGGTCAGTGATGGAGAAGGCATGCCAGGAAAAGCAAGTATTTTGTAATCTACTAGGGCTATGACTATGCCACCACATAGATACAAGGAATGATCCTGGCTCTTGGTCATGTAGCACATAGTGGCTCATGTCCATATTACTCCAGATGACACTGCCTGGAGTAGATCAGATGGCACCTGGAGTGAGCTCAAGCTGTCCTATAACCCTTAGTTCTTCCCTACGTGCCTTCCTAGAGAGACAGCTACACCACACTTGCCTGTGCCAGGCATGGCATAGCTCCACACCACCATGCACACCAGCAATCTCTACTTAGCACTTGCTGTGATGTTGGACCTGCTGCTGTGCCTGCTGCTGTTGCCCCTCCACCTCCCACCTCTGCATTTTCTGTTTGTACTCATGCCTTTTTCTGGATCTGCCTCATTCAGAGAATGAGGTAACACAGGACATCTTCTTCTGAAGGTGCCATCCCTGCTCGAGATACCATCATTTCAGACCTCCAGAACACAACCAACAACTGCCAGCCACACGCATAGTACCAGTTCATGGAAACTAGTAAATCACTGATGGGATGAGACTGCATGATGGGCTTAGCCTGACCTGCCTGATGTGCAGCCACAGACTGATGGTCACATCTGATCTTTAATACCTTTAATATCTACAGTGCTCACAATAGTGAACAAAGGCATGCCAAAAGACACCTCATCCGTGGTTTGCACCCAGATCTTAACACATGTTGCCTTGGTCTTTTTTAATTTAAGGCATCTCTACTCAATTCATCATGCTGAGCTGCTGGCCCAATTCTTAGTATGGACCAGGAAAAGGCTCCCCAGGCCTTTCTGGCGCAGACAAGGTTGCCAAGCTTGCTCAGTTAAGGTCCTAAGATATCATTCATTGCTACTTTTTCACAAAAGCAAAGTTCACAATAAAAATAAGCTAGATGAGATTGAGACTTCTCAATCACCAGTACTGTAGGCAGAGCAACAACATAGATGAGTCCTTGAAACGTGAATTACAATTTGGCTGTCACGGAACTAAATAATGATAGTGGTGGTGGTAATAATAATAATAATAATAATAATAATGTGTTTATTTCTGTCCTCAGTAATAACTATAAAACCTCAATGACTATAACATTTGAAGGGAGATTGCAGGAGTTAGGAACAGATACAGCTGAATGCACCCTGTGACCCTCTGAAAATCCCAGCCTTCAGGGTTCCCTTAGAGAAAAATGCATTTGCCCTTTCATGCTGCTCCAAATAATTACCAGCTGTGCTGTCGCTTTGCCAGTGACACGTCCCTGCAGCATTTTTCAGAACTAACAAGCTGAACATTTAGGTACTCCATCCTCTTGATCTAATTTACGTGTTTTAAATTCAAATTTTATTTCTCTATCACTTCATCAAGTAACATTTTGAAATTTGACATTGATACACATCTGTACATAGACATCAAAATCAGTAGATCTCTCTTGCAAATCCTAGGCATTCTTTCTAATGTTTTCACTCTATAATTTAATTTTGTTGTTAGAATGTAATAAGATTGACATTTCTCATTTAAGTTAGAGAAAGTCCATTGCCTGAGGAAAACTAGGAAGGATTTAAAATGAATGGAAGGTGCTTTAAGCAAGGTATAAAGAAAAAAACCAAAGAAATTATTACGGACTTGATCTATTTTAATTGTAACAAAACCACTTATCCAGGTTAAGATTTGTCCATGTGGTGGACCAACAACCAGGTTAGGTATCACTAAAGCCTTCAAAATAGGCTGTGAGGCACAATTAGCAATGTAGCTCTTACTGGCTCTTTGCATAGAAACGCACTGAACTCATAATGCACCCACGAGAAATAACGTTATGTACAGCAACCATTTGAAATGTTTCTTGTTATTTTAGTACTTGCTTAGTTTTACACTATTTTTGTGTTATTTTGGGCAGGAGGGAGGGTTCCTATCATTTATACAAGCAGCGAAAGCTCAAACCTTCCTATTAATAGTCTTCAACTCTCTCTCATGACCACCTCTTAACATCAAAGTACTGCAGCGTACCTGACTGACTGCACCAGTTCGACTCCTACCCTCTCCCCGGCACTTCTAACCAAAGAGCTACTTTCGTATTTAGCAATTTCTGTGATGTGATGCACCTCTCTCAGGAGGCAGACTAGTCTGATAATGGCACAATTATTTTACATATACCATCAGATGCCTTTCTAGGAAGACAAAAAAAAAAACCCAACACCCAGCACCATTAGGAATGCTTTTAATAATTTTCCCCTGTGCTTTATAGGCAATCCATGTGCGTGAGAGAGACCGCACCATGACAACACTTCTGGAGCACTTTGATTTCTACGTCATGCCTGTGATGAACGTGGATGGCTATGAGTACACGTGGAGCCATCCCTCTGTACGTAGAGGTTTTTGGACAGACTGTGAATGTACTGATGCGTTATTTATGGGAACTATCAGTGTGCATCCTAAGGGTGTAATTTCCATCCTGGGACTGCACGCCCCCAGTTCTTGATCTCTGCTTGGAATTTCTGCCTCTCTGCCCTATTTAAACCACAGCAAATACTGCAACTAATTGGCATTTGACCCACGGCACCTTTCTGTCTTCCAAGCTGCTGGAAATGCACTTGGAAATGACAGGATTTCATCCTGGGATATTAATACTTCCAGATTATCAGGGAACGCTGGCATCTGCCTCCAGCAGCAAGGTTAAAAACACTGGCACAATCCCGCCCAAGCTGAATAGCGTGCTGCACCAGATAGATAGAGCACAGCCAATAACTCACTTCTTCCTCCTGCAAGGTGGACCCGTTCTCTTGAGTACTTTTTGTTTCAGATACATGAAGGTACAACAGTTACCTTTTGTCCAGAATTTCATTTATTGGTTGGAAATTCTGAGTTTTTGAGATGACTCTTTGATTTTTAGATCCTTCACTCAAGTTAAAAAAAAAAAAAAAAATTCTCCACTCTTTTACTTATTTGATCTTCAACCCAGCTTGGCTCACATTGGGATTGTTACACGTATACATCTCAGCAGAGCTGCACACCGAATTTCCAACTTTCCATGTGCTGTCAGCAATGCCTACAGAAAGGCTGGTCTCCTAAATCTCACATACTTGGCCAAACAGTATGCCTGCTCCTCTCCTTCCATAGTCCAAATCCATTGAAATCAAACCAGATGAGACCACCTCTTATCCTACCCAACGTTTCCTTTATCATCCAGACTCACTGGCGATCAGATTGTGATTTTATAGTCTTTCTTGGTCTTTTGCTTCTTCATTGGCACATGACCTGTAGAGGCAAAAGTTGGAAGTCACATTTAACTAACTGCAATGGTGCCATCATTTTTCTCAGCTTTTTCCCTGAACACGGCTTGTGTGTCTCTTTCCATAGAATCGGCTGTGGAGAAAGAGCCGCTCATCGCACAGCGACAGCAAGTGCATCGGTACTGACATGAACAGGAATTTTGATGCGCACTGGTGTGGTATGACATCATTTCCTTCCTATTGTACTCCTGCCTCAATTTTAACCTTTAAAATTCTTAATTTTGAAAACATTCTCATTTACCATTTCACAAACTTGATATAAAGACAAATGCAGCCGGATAACTTTTATGAACTGGTGAACAGTTCCCCGACTTGAGACACTTTTTGTTGGGTCCCAGGATTTCTCCTCCCCGGATGCCACACCAGAGACTAACCTCTTCCCAGCATGATGACATGAAAGAAGGGGACCAGGACCCTGCATCCTATCCCTTGCATCACACCATGACACACTGGGCAGAGGCTGGGGTGGTGGGGGAGAAGGAAAGAGGGAAGAGGTGGGTGGCCCTTGCCACATCACCCAATGCCTGTTGCACCACCCAGTTGAGTAGATGCTTCACAGTGTTGTATGAACTGGTCACCTCAGTCATCTTTCAGTAGTAATGCCTGGCTGACCAAGATTTCTTGGCTCTCAGTGTTTGCTGTCTAGGCTATATCACGTTTACTTAACCACAGGCATTTTAGTACTTTACAGGTTTTTGATAGTCTGCAGGATAGCTGTTTTAGAATTTACCCTATAGATCTGATTTGGGTTCAGTCAGTACTGACACTAATGTCTGGTACACCTTTCAGTCATTTTAGTCCGTTGCTAAACTGGGAATAAAGACGTTTATTTACCATCCATGGTGATTATACGGAGAAAATCGCACTTTTTCAGGCACAGAATTATGAAGATGAGGAACAAATACATAGATTTAAAAGTGATATTCAGTATAAATATGTCATAAAAACAGAACTTGGAGAAGTCTGAAGAAATAACACCAAAAAATCTATATGATAGAGATACTAGTTTCAGGTAAAGGTTATGTAATGTACTGCACTTAACTCGTCAAGCACTTTTGGTGGTCAACAACTGAAGTGAAGAAATGATTCTACTTTACAAAGAGCAGAAGAATACAGGTAGATTAGAAAGTGTTTCTTCTCTAAAGACGTCTTTGGACAAAATGTACACCTTTCTTACAGGGCAAAGGCAGAACATCTTTCTTTAGTAACTAGGGAAATATTCAGGCTGTATTCAGCCATGCTATGCTCCTCTCTTAGACATGGTTGAAAACACAGAAAAGAGAAGCCTCAGCACCTTGCAGGGTCATTGGAGAGAAAAAAACTGTTTGTACAGATAAATCTGATCACCAAAGTCAGGTGCTTACAATAAGTTATGCAGATGACCATAAGGATCTCCCTAGGTTTCTACTCCTTTTAGTTACACAGTCAGTAAAATGCTGAAAACCAAAACTCTGTTTTTCTTAATTAGCATAAAAATATTTCCTCTACTCAATCAGATACATCTTTGTTCAGCAATTGATAGCAATGGTTAAACAGATTTGATCCAGAACTTATCAAATGTAGAATCTCCATTATTGCTGTAGCTGTGCAAAACATCAGGAGTTCAACAGGATGCTCAGAAGAACCAAGCTGGAGTTTTATGGCTTTATAATAATGTTGTAATTACTACTAGCTGTGTCAGTTGAGTACGGTAACAGAATTGTGTTTATCGGAAATGACCACAAATTCAGGAGAACCTTCAATTTAATTTTATTCACATACTTTTAAACTGAAGAGTTCTTCTCAGCAGTGCCAAATGCTCAAACTTCCACTGGCTTCAGATTTACTTGTGAATACACTTTGTGCCACCGCAAACTCCAGGGTTTATATGTATGATTTTAATCAGAGCTGTACCGCTGTGTTTTCTGCTCTTCCTCTTCAGCTGCTCAGATAACAACTTTATGAACAGCTACAATGCCCTCATGGTTTTTATGAAGAGCAAAATATACTAAATGCACTGCTACATTACACTTTCTTATACTAATACAACGCAAAATTACTCCACTAAAATCAATGCACTCACTCTGCGGAACTAAATTTGACTGGAACCCAGTTTTACCTATATTTTCCATACCATTTTCTTAGCTGGCTGATCCCACTATGACCTACGATTTAGGAAAGCAGACAGAACATTAATCCAAGACTGCCAGCAAACAGATTTTTCATTGCCTTGTTCCTTGGACAGTTTCTGACTGCTGCGCAAAACACAACAGTGTAAACCAACATACTCATTTTGACACTTTTGCATGATTTCGCATAGATGCACAGAATTGTCTGTATTTTCATGTACATGAATTTTCATGGACTGTCTGTGAAATCCCCCTTAATTCAGTAACACTAAGAATTATACATACATCCCAGAATATAAAACTTACCACAGCCCTCTCTGTCCCAATACTCTTGTTTCTGACCTCCCAGCCTGCATCTGCCAGACTCGGTGTCTCTGTCAGCACTTCTCCCCCACAGCCTCCTCTCTTCACTATATTATTTCTGCTTCTTCTGCTGTGTGATACAAGGGTGTAGGTAACCTGAGGATTTATTTTCAGCCACTGATATTATAAAGGGGTTTGCATTATCTGTGGAACTGTTGCATGCATGAAAATACAGTACCACTGAATCACTTAGTCTTTCTGTCTGTCACAACTACATTTCACCCAAATACACCTGTATGGAGCCTTGCAACTCTTAATTAACTAAAACATACATATATAAAATTGTTAAGCGTTTTTGAGGTCCACGTATGCTCCCCATTACTTTGTGACATGCCATAGATCTTCTCTAGATATCACTGGCACCAGAAGACATTTCCTGCTCTCCTGTATCATATGATAAGAGCTTGCATTGCTTCTACAGGGCTGCTACTGCAGATGTAACTGGCATTATTGATTTTTGAAAGATGGACATCTGTTAAAGTGTCTCAGTGCCCAGGGAGGAAGAAAGTCTTCTGGGTGTTAAAGTACTCCATGAGCTTTATTCCTGCATAAGATTTAAGGATAAAATGTCCATTTAAAGTACAGATAGTAGCAAAGGGTAAAATTTACAAAATTTATTAAAATACAAAGAGCTGACATTTAACACTAGAGATCCTGGCTGCTTCCAGAAAGTTATTTAGCCTAATTCTGCAGACAGCAAAAATGGTGAATCCTAGTTGTCTTCTTAGTGAATTGTTCTCGTAGCTAGTTTTCCTCATTCTTAAAAACCTTCATTTAGATTTGGGCTTCTTCAACTTCTAATTGGCAGTTTGCTATTCCCCAAGATTAAATAATCACTTAGAACTGCTGTTTTCCTGTAGTACTTCTAGATTTTAAGAAGGGGTTTCAGAGTCTTTTTCTTGATTAATTTAAATGGAGCATATTCATCCTCTCCTCTTAAGACTTTTTATCCAGTCTTTGAAAACTTTTTTTTTCTTCACCTTCTCCAATTTTTTTTGAAAGTATAGTAGGTGAGAACTCATAGTAGGCTCGTACTGATTTCTGCAAGCATGACAGTTCTTTTCACAGCATGGCAGAGCCCATGATTTCTTGCGTATTAACATCATACTCTGCTCTTTCAGAAATGCAGAAGGGAAGAAGTTAAGGAGTAACACCATGTGCTCTTTTGTTACAGAGGAAGGAGCATCTCCCTATGAATGTCATGAGATATACTGTGGACCCTACCCAGAGTCCGAGCCTGAAGTGAAAGCAGTGGCTCGCTTTGTCAGAGATCACAAAGACATCATTAAAGCCTACATCACCATGCACTCTTACTCCCAGATGGTACTGTTTCCATATTCTTACACTATGGAGAAAAGCAAAGACCATGATGAGCTGGTAAGTCTTTCCATCTCTTTAAGTTTCACATTTATTTCAGAACTTCTAACCCTGCTTGGTTAGCCTTGTAATGAGGGAGTCACAATGCTCTGAAGATCAAGAATTAGAAAATGAGGTTTCTCCTGATGTTCTTAAGAACTTAAAGAAATCTAGGCTGGTCTAGCACAGCAAGAGTCTTCTGAAGACTATGGAAAAATGAAAATAGTTATTCTAGATTGATAGCACATCATCAATCTCCGATACTTGGAAGCTGCTACTAAAAGAGTTGGTTTGTTTTTTTGGACACCTTGAAAAGATATTTGTGCAAAATGCTGATTATGTTGTATGGTTTATACAAACTCCAAAGTTACTTGGGTGTGTAACTGAAAAATACCCTCCACATACCTAAGCAATGAGGTATTTTGGCGGACACTTGCTGTTTTTATTAAAGTGTTTCGCTCAGGATACTTATTTAAAATGGTCCTAATGGTAGGATGGAAGACATATCCTGCTTATGTAGAATTTTACATTCTTAAGCCACCAAATCACATGGTAAAAACTCTCCTACAAGACAGGCAGAGGTCAAAAAAGAAAAAGTAGCCGCTGCTTTTTCCCACTGACCAGAAAACTCTGGTTTTGTCTGGATCAGGAAAAGATATCCAGGCTAAAATGGGATTTGCTAATACAGAGTAATTAAGCCATAAGTGTATGTGGGACAGCTTAGTAATACTTTTCTTATGTAAAGACATCAAGTCCCCTAGAGCAAGGAATTGCCTTTCCTGCACTTCCTAGCCCACTTTTGGCATTTCTTAAGTTCCAAGTGCCGAGGCAATGAATTATTTTATTCGCAGCAAGGGCTCCTGCCTAGCAGCAAGGAGCAGAAATCGTGCGACGGGGACCAGAGAGGAGGTTTGCAGGCTTTGGGATTTGCCTTATGGGAAGACGGCGCATGTCTGAGGTGGACAGGTCACTTCATATGTTACATGGCATAAAGATAGGCAGTAAGAGAGTTTATAAAGATACAGGATTGCCATTTGCACAGATTGCTATCATTTTTACTGTCTGTCAACCTGATGCATCTCCCATGTCACTTATTTCATTTTTAAAAAAAACATATTTAAAAATTTTTTTTGAAAAAATAAATGCCATATAGATAAGAGGACTGCAAGAAGTACACCATTAATGCATTGGAAGCATCCTACTTTGTTAGACAAAATCCCAGACAGTTCAATATATTTCCGTTGGTAACTAGTGCCGGTGGGTTCAGAAGAAGAAGCAAAAAAAATCCAGTACTGTCAATAAGGAACAAACTAAACCCAAACAACACATATTCTCATGCTGTCTTGGTTAGTGTTTTATTTCCTGAAACTGCATTTAAAAAATGCAGTTGTGAGTGGACAGTAATAGTGCATATTAGAAATATATAATTAGAATATATAATAGAGCAGAAAGACATGCTCTAATTCTGGGCATTTAAGTCTTCTTCATGGCTTACGAGTAGAATTTGCTCAATGGAAATATTTTTCTGCTGTTTTTGTCAACACTACATGAATCAAGAGTGACTTACATATTGTGGCAGAAAAGGAAAAATATGAGACAAATGGGAAGAAATAGTTTGATGATAGCTTGCTGCCTGAAGTGGGTGGTAAAGTCGCTTCTATATTTTCTATTATATAGCTACAGTAGAAATGCAATCATCTGTAGTGTGGGCATATGCTGAAAATTTTAACCACATTCTGTGGGTTTTCTAGAGCCTTTTAGAAGAGTATTTAACTAATGCAAGATCTAGAGCACAGTGTAAATAAATCCTAACTGCATAAATATTAACTATTATCACAAGCCTATAAAGGTAATAATGTTTTATTTAATTTCAGGAAAGTCTGGCAAAGAAAGCAGCTAAAGCTATAAAGAGGACAACAAAGAAAACCTATAGACCTGGTGCTGGTGCACAAACAATTTGTAAGTAGGATTTTTACTACAACAGGCATGAGAGCACATCCTTGCTAGCATCTGAAGACAGCTTTTGAACAGAAAACTGAAGCTCTGATTTTGGGTAACTTATCTATTTTCCCTTCCTCACATAGATTTAGCTCCTGGAGGGTCAGACGACTGGGCTTATGATCTTGGCATTAAATATTCTTTTACCATTGAGCTTCGGGACACAGGAACTTATGGATTTTTGCTTCCTCCTCAAGAAATTAAGCCAACTTGCTTAGAAGCACTTTCTGCTGTCAAAGAGATAGCTCAACACGTTCTTCAAAGTTTGTGATGTTGAATATAATTTATTTCAGCACAACTGTATTTACTTAGGACAAATAATAATAAAAAGCTTCCTGATTTATTAAAATTATTTTTATATAGGCAAAAAAACCCCATGACTGCACCCCCTATATTTCATTTTAGAATACATCGGAATTTTTCAAGCATACTTATATACCTATATCTACAACAGTAGTTCAGTGCACTACATATATATATATCTCTAATGCACACCATAAGGGGAAAATAGCATAGATAATCTTATGTCCCTCTAGACGGTGGGAACTCCAGGTGACGTAGCATCCAACGGGCCTCTGACTGACACGCGGCACGCTGGGCAGACCCCATCCATAAAAGAGGTTCCCCCATTTGGTCATTTGAGCTATTATAGGATTTTCTTACTGGAGAACAACACTATTCAGTTTCCACTGTCAAATAGAAAGGATGTTCACATAAGAACTTCTTGCTGCATGTTTAGATAAAGGCAAGGACACAGAGGTGGCCAAATCACTGATAACAAGTGGGAGCTGCCCACAGGCTCCTCTGCTACAATTAGCTGGCTAAGTTTATTTATCCCATGGCCAAGGGTTTGTGCAGCACAACATAAGCCTGAAAGCCAGGCTGCACATGGGGCACAGTGCAGGAACAGCCTGGGCCTACCTCGATTGGTTGAGTCGAGTTGGTTCACCTCGATCACCAACTCCTCCACATACAGTTGTCTCCTGGTCACGACGAATACAAGGCTAAAGACAAGCTGTCATCGTGCTGGTGCACTTGTTAAATTCAAGAATGGCACTGAAGATGAGACTCAGAGAGAGACCCTTGCTAGAGGGATGGGATGCCATTCAGAGGGACCTTGACAGGCTTGAGGAGTGGACCCTTGCAAAACTCAGGAAATTCAACAAGGCCAAGTGCAGGGTCCTACACCCAGGTCAGGGCAACCCCTGGTACTAATACAGGCTGGGGGATAAAGTGATTGAGAACAGCCTTGCCAAGAAGGACATGGGGGTACTGGTGGATGAAAAGCTGAACATGAGCTGACAATGTGCGCTCACAGCCCAGAAAGCCAACTGTATCCTGGGCTGCGTCAGAAGAAGAGCGGCCAGCAGGACGAGGGAGGTGATTCTGCCCCTCTACTCTACTCTGGTGAGACCCCACCTGGAGTACTGCGTCCAGCTCTGGAGCCCTCAGCACAGGAAACACATGGACCTGTTGGAGCTGGTCCAGAGATGAGCCACAGGAGTGATCAGAGGGCTGGAGCTGAGGACAGGCTGAGACATAACGGGTTGTTCAGTGTAGAGAAAAGAAGGCTCCGGGGAGACCCTATTGTGGCCTTTCCGTACTTAAAGGGGACCTAGAGGAAAGATGGAGAGAGATTCTATACCAAGGCCTGTAGTGATAGGACAAGGAGCAATGGTTTTAAAACAAAAGAGGGCAGATTTAAGGAAGAAATTTTTTACCCTGAGGGTGGTGAAACACTGGAACAGGTTACCCAGAGAGATGGTAGATGTGCCATCCCTGGAAACATTCAAAGTCGGGTTGGATGGGGCTCTGAGCAACCTGATCTAGTGCAAGATATCCCTGCTCAGTGCAGCTGGGTTGGCCTACATGACCTTTGAAGGCCTCTTCTGACTCAAACCATTCTTGAATCGGAATGGTTCACCTACAGTGGGTGGCTCTTCATTCTCACAGCCCCTGCCTTTGCCTTCTGCGACTTGGGCAGTGTGGTTACAGCCCTTGCTGGTGAAGACTGAGGCAAAGGAGTCATTGAGTATCTCAGCCTTCTCCATATCCTGGGTGACCAGGCCTCCAATTTCCTTCCAGAGAGGGCCCACATCTTCCCCAGTCTTCCTTTTATGACTGACATAACTTTCTTGTTGCCCTTGATGTCCCTGGCCAGACTTAATTCTACCTGGGCTTTAGCATGCCTAACCTGGTCCCTGGCTGCTCGGACAGTTTCTCTGTATTCCTCCCAGGCTCTGTCCTTGCTTCCACCCTCTGTAGGCCTCCTTTTTGCTTTTGAATGTGTCCAGGAGCTCATTGTTCATCTGTGCAGGCCTCCTGATGTTTTTCCCTGACTTTGTTGTTGGGATACATCGCTCCTGAGCTTGCAGGTGACCCTTGAATACTAACCAACCTCCTTGCGCCTCTTTCCCCTCCAGTGCTTTATCCCATGGTGCCCTACCAAGAAGATCCCTCCAGAGACCAAATTCTGTGGTTCTTTTTTTCTGGCCCTCCGCCACCCTGTTCATCATCCCCACAACCCCGGCTGGCCCCGGCCCAGAAACAGCACTGCCAAACCCGCGCAGCTCGGGTAAAAGCCCAGAGCTG
>NW_009646421.1:583685-615351 GCF_000708025.1 Charadrius vociferus
GGGGTGCGGTTCCGTCGGTCGGGGGCCGCGCCGGAGCCCGCCTCCCGCGCCATCGGGTCTTCCCCGTTCGTGGGGATTTTTCCAGTTCAATGGGGCTCTTCTCCCACTTCTGGCAGTAAAACAGTTTCTGCTTGGTGCGCTTAGAGGAACTACTAATTCCGCTCCTATAGATTCACTCATCACCATTTCTTTAGATAGGGGCTACAGCTAACTCCCATCCCTTCCAGAACTTGTAGACTGGGCGTGTTGGGTTAGTGTCAGGAATGGTCTGCTTAGGTCCTCACCTTTGACTTCTGGATTCTCGCTCCACCATTGATTCCTTACCGACCTTCTGCAAGACTGTTTGAAGAACAGATTGTGGCAGATAGCGGGTTAGCAACCAGGACCTTATGGGATCTTGCTCTGGTGGTGAAACACTTGAGGTGCCTCTGTGCAGATAGGAGCGGACAGACTCGGCCCATGAACTTGAGTGTACCTGAAAACTGTAGAAGTGTGGCTGTAGGTGGCCGTGCATGAGACAATACGCCCCGCTTGTCAGCACGTTTGTTCGAGTGTGACAACATGCTCACGTGGTGATCCAATTTACAGGTTGGAGATAACAGGTATCCAAACTTGATATGAAAGCTGAGTGAGCTTGGATCTGTTCGTACCAGTCTGCATATGATTCCTTACCGACCTTCTGCAAGACTGTTTGAAGAACAGATTGTGGCAGATAGCGGGTTAGCAACCAGGACCTTATGGGATCGTGCTCTGGTGGTGAAACACTTGAGGTGCCTCTGTGCAGATAGGAGCGGACAGACTCGGCCCATGAACTTGAGTGTACCTGAAAACTGTAGAAGTGTGGCTGTAGGTGGCCGTGCATGAGACAATACGCCCCGCTTGTCAGCACGTTTGTTCGAGTGTGACAACATGCTCACGTGGTGATCCAATTTACAGGTTGGAGATAACAGGTATCCAAACTTGATATGAAAGCTGAGTGAGCTTGGATCTGTTCGTACCAGTCTGCATAGACTGTCCCTTAGTCTGGTAAAACGTCTTCTTTGAGTATGAGGACTTTGTTAGACAAGATATGGAATGCCATATACTTTCTTTTGCAGTAGTAGGGTCTATTTTTTAAATTTATTTATACATGTAGAAAGCCAACCATGATTTTATACTTACGAAAACATAAGTAGCAGTTGCTTATCACTACTAATGGAGAAATACTGTATGTTAAATTAGAGCGATAGGTTCAAGTTAACAGCATGGAGTTGTGAAAGTAAACTTGAAATAATATCTAGTTTTCTGTCAAACAGGCTTCTTTGTGTGAGTTGAAGAGTGCTAGACTGACGTCGCATAAATGTGCAACCCGTAGTGACTATTATTTTGAAAGTTGGTTAACAATGAATTTTACTATTTTTAGCATTATTTTTAGGTAGTAAACCGGTGGAGCTCCTTCAGATATTGTTATTTTATTAGTATCGTGACATGGAAATGTTAATATTGTAATCGGAAACAAAACTGTTTCAGGTAAAAGCTCTTCATTTGTAAAAGTGAAGGGGAGCACTGACATTTTCTTCTGTCTGAGCTGTTACTTAGTTGTCAGCAGGTATTTAGTTTACCCTAAAGTGTTATAATCGGTTTGTATCTGAACTTCTGTAGGATTTTAAAATTTAGCAAAGCAAAATGTTTTGCAGTTAATGCTTGGGTGGGGTGTGTGCCACGTTATTAAAATTTTGCTTGTTATTTTAAATGGCATATTATTTATCACTTCACAGGTAGGATTTTTGTGACATAATGTTTAGCCTGTGTGTGGTGTGCATGTATGCATGCACAGATGTTGACATGCTTGTTAGTGATGCCTGGGACTTCTTAAAGAGATTTTGTCTGCTTACAGTTTTTTTTGGTGAACTTTGCTTTTGTTCTGTTACATCTCAGTTTCTAGTTTTCCTGTAGAAGCAGGATTAATTTTTGCAGAGGACTGACTGGAATAGGTTTTTCTAACAGAAAAGCAGGTGTTTCAGATGTGTTTGTCTTGATCGTGGCTTATGCAATATCATACTTCTATTGAAGAAAAACATTAAGCATGCCTGACATCAAAATGTAGAAGTACCAATAATAAAACTACAGAATTTCAGTGAATATTGTGTCAACCATATCATGCTTCGTTGATTTCAGTTACTTGGCTAGGGCCCACTAGGTATACTTGCTTCTTGCAAGCCTGTCTACATTTTAGATTTATTTGTGAAATAACACTGAGAGATATTTTACTTCAAATGCTAGTGTAATTAATGTCCTTAACACATTGTCTGTCACCCTGGAAAAGTTACTTTAGTTAAAGAATAACATAGATGCATCTGTGAGTAGGTTATCATAGTGTTACAATATTTCTAATTTATTATTAAAGATTCTCGTGAATCTTATGCATGTATGGAAAAGTGATACTTCACAGTTAAAACCTTAGCTATATAGAATTTATTTTAGGAGTATAAAGTTAATTTCACTTAGTTGTAGTAAGCTGTTTCAGAAGTTGCAGACAGTTCAATGCCCCTAAGTAGATTTAGCAGTGCAATGCACTGTACCTCAAATAGAGTAGTACGTAATTTTCTACTTGGAAACTTTTTTTTTTTTTAAAGTATCATTGGAGTAATTATTTGAAATGTTGAAATATGAATGCTTAAGGCTCAGTCCACACTGATACTCAGTGCTGTCTAATCCACGTGAGTGTTTGATAAGGAGATGGTAATTCGGAGACACAGGAGTTTGATGGAAAGGAAAATCATTGCACTGGCCATCAGTGTGGGATTGATAGGAGGACTGTGGTCATCAAGGATAAAGCAACATAAGATGAAAATGTGGATGAGTTGAGCAAGTTGAGCAAGTTATGGGAATTTTTATGGGATGTTCCATTTAAATTGTTCTTGATTATCCGTTAATGTGCAGTCTGAAAAAATTGGAAATGGAACACTTAAATTATTTCATTTTTTTCCCCCTCAGAGTACTTGTTTATAAGCAAGGAAGTTTGTCAGTAATATAAAACTGGTGTTACGCATCTGCGATTTCAACTGCCATATTGTTTTAATAGAGTCTTTATTTTTCCAACTTGCTTGGTCTTTGAAGAATGAGTGAGTGGAAGGAGTGAGTGAGAATGAGGGAGTGACTGCATTTTCAGATACAGTCTCTCAAATGTAATGTTTAACATAGTGAAAATTCCTCACTTTGCCTCTGAATAATGTGTCTGGACTGTAATCCTGCAGCCTGTGTAACAGCTGTATTCACTGAACAGTAAAATCTCATGCAGTTCTGATTGCAGGAGTGAGACCTTCATGTGATAATATGTGCATACAGAAAGTAGCATGCAATGTAGTCACAGCATGCTGGTTTTGTTTGCTTCATATCTCTTCTGTTAACAAATTATCTGTTTCTAATTGCAAACCGGTGTGTATGGGCCAGAATGTAAAGACAGAATTGACAGAATGCTATCTGAAATAATAAGGTTTTTCTTTACACACTAAGTTTTTATTTTATTTAAAATAGGGTTTTTTTCAAACCTTAGAAGATTCAGGGTTGGATGGCGTTGTCTTAATTTTCTTATAGACAATAATCGGCCAGAATATAGGGAAGTAGGTAGTTGGAATGAAATTATCTGCTCAGTTATGATGATGCTACCCCCTTCATCCTCTCCATGTTTAACTATCCTTTTAAGCCTACTCATCATCATAACTTCCTATAGAAGTTAATTCCAAGAAGGTACTATTTGCTGGGTAAAAAGTAACATTTAAAAAAAAAAAAAGATGTTTTGCCTCTGTTTCTTTGAAAATAAAAGGATATTCAAATTAGGAGGCAAAATGAATGGAAATTTTTTTGTATTTGTATACTCCTATCATGTCAGTGTGTACTGTACTTATGTATGAGATGCACTCATTTTATCTGTCCTTCATGTGTTGAACCCTCTCCCTATGCCATTGCCAGTGCCGTTCTTCTAACCTTTTTTATTTCAGATATAGCCAAATTCCCTATTTGGTTTATGATCATCTTATTAAAAATGCTTTTGC
The DNA here is from genome assembly GCF_000708025.1 of Charadrius vociferus. Taxonomy (NCBI): domain Eukaryota; kingdom Metazoa; phylum Chordata; class Aves; order Charadriiformes; family Charadriidae; genus Charadrius; species Charadrius vociferus. Next base: position 587,720 of record NW_009646421.1, read on the forward strand.
ATATGTCAGTTGATTTTTATATCCTTTATTAAAGGGTGTAGCTGCATGAAACCTTACAAATTCAGTGGGTTTTTTTCTGAAATACCGTGGGAGACAATCCTGAAATGGAAGGGTGCTCAGCTAGGTGAGATGTGGTATTGTTTTGCTTTCTAACTTCAATGGTTTATCCTGTCGGACTTTATAACTACTGCTGCACATTGAGCTGTCCACAATGACTCCTAATTATTTTTCTTGGAAGACTGGACTAATTTGAACTCATCAAGTATTTAGATAAAATCATTTCTCCTTGTGTGCATTACATTATATTTATTTGCATTTCATCTGCTGTTGTATTACTCAATTTTCTAACTCAATTAGATCTTTCTGGAAGTCTCTATTCTCTTCAGTTTTTACTAACCCAAATAATTTCCTACTACTGGCAAATTCTACTATTTCACTGTCTGCTTCCGCTAATTGGTGTTAACCATTGTTTTTAATGTTTGGTATACACCACATGGTTAACTTCTGCCCTCTCTGAGCATCTTGGTTAACGTCTTGGTTACCTGAACTTTACTTGTGAGATAAAATCCTTCAGATAATCAGAGGCTTGGAGAAGTAGTCACTAGAGCTGAGCTGAGAAATCTCTTGAGTACGTAGCATAAGCTTGCTTTCTTCTGTTGTTTATAAAGGAGCTAAAGTGCTTAGCAGGAGCTTCAACACAGTTTTGTTTGTAGAAAGTGCACAGGTGTCAGACTTCTAGGGAGGTCTTCTCATTGAAGTAACCGTAGGATTCAGATAAGAGTTCCACCAAGGTACAAGGGAAAAAACAAGTATTATCAGTGTCAAGTGTAAAATACAGGTTACAGCAGTATTATGTCTTATGTGCATTTGTCCACACTTATGCATTATAAATTATTTTGCTGTAGAATGAATGCTATGGGAATCTGAATGCTATGGGAATGTAGAATGTAGAATGAATGCTATACAATCTGAATGCGATGGCAACATACTGGTGATCAAATCAGTAAAAATCCAGTCTGGTGGGTGTTAGTTTAAATTTGTATTATTTTGACTGTGTGGATGAGCTTTTTGTCATTTGTAATTTGTGGGTGTTTGAGAAATTAGCTTAAGTGTGTGTGTTCTAAATGCAGTGACACGTGGATAGGAGCAGAAGGTTAGGAGATCAGTGTTTGGTTAACCATTTTATACTGGCTAACGACCTCTATAATGATGGCACTTTGCAATACAACAAAGAGGTGTTTTTTTGAGCTGTATGTAAATCATCCAGCAACTGGCAGATTTTTCCCAAATTTATTTTATTTCTGTGTTGATCAAGTAGCCGTTACAGAATGGACAATAGTTTTTGGAGCCTATTTTGCCCTTTTTCTGCAACCTGTCTCTAGTGCTCAATATATATCTTCCCTTTTTTAAAATGTTTTTCTTTCTATACTCAATAATTCCTTCCTTTCTCAGGTAAGATAAATTGTGACTTTGTATTTACCAAATTTATGCTGTATTTGCTTCAAAGTCTGTTTTTCTTAATGAAAGGAAGTTACTTCTTGAGAAGCTTAAGAAGTGTATCACTGTTGGGTTTTTTGTTTTTTTTTTTTTTTCTAAACTCAGGTTGTTACAAATAGTTGTAGAATACAAACTAGTAACAAACACAGACTGTGGATGATATCAAGGTTGTCACATACAACAAATGGCGGGGGGCGGAATGGACCTCTCACTTTTGGAGATTTGTTTCTGAAAATGGGAGCCGTTTTTAGTGGTCAGAACCTGTTTCTGAGAGGTTGGTGAAGTAACATTAAAAGTTTTTCGCTTGAAGTCACTTGAGTTGATGCACAAAAAATACATGACAAAGGAAAGCATCTCTTCTGTGTGGTTTTTGCTACCTAAATGAATAACATATCATATGATCTTTCCCAAGGGGAAGCTGAAGAATCCAAAGCAGGTCACAAAATAAAATGAAAAATTATCATTCCTGGTGTTCAGCTGTCTAGTTCAAATCAGAGACATTCCTCGTTAATAGATACATTTCACTCATCTATGACGTCTTTTTCTTTCTTCATCACTTCTGCAGCAAGTCTTACAACGTATATCATACTATTTTATTCATGTGAGTTCAGTGTCAATAGCCCCAACTGAAGGATTTTACAGTTTTGCTTTTTTTTTTGGTTGAAGTAGTACAAAATGTCAAAAATTAGAAGGAAGGTCACAGTGGAAAATACCAAGACCATATCCGATAGCACATCCCGAAGACCCAGTGTGTTTGAAAGGCTTGGACCCAGCACTGGAAGTACTGCAGAGGTGAGTTGTAAAAGTGTTCTTCTTTTTCTCCCCACCCCAGCATCTTCTTTTCCAGGATTTAGGTGGTGGGAAAGAGAAGCTCACAAGTACCAAATATTCAGGTGTCACTGATGGTTAGTAAAGGTGAAAAGAACTCCTTAACGCTTGGATGTTCAACATACTAATACTAGAATTTTCAAATAACGTGTGTTGTCCCAGCTTCTGGAGAGGAGCAGTAGTACTGTACATATTAATAGTATTTCCATCAACTTAAATTTTTCTCTGCCAGACCTGATGCTCATTGTTGATTATTTTTTTTAATTATTTATGTCACTGGTGGACAGAAATTACAAATAAATGGGAATTAATGTGGAGTCATTTGTTTGTTCTGCCACACTCACACCAATGGTATTTCCAGAAATGAGTGTGAAATTCACCCAGTAATGTCTGTCTCTTAGACACAGTGCCGTAACTGGCTGAAGACTGGCAACTGCCTCTATGGGAACACATGTAGATTCGTACATGGCCCTTCACCACGAGGTAAAGGCTATAGCAGCAGTTATAGAAGGTAAATCAAGAACTCACTTTGAATTCTTCACATGCTGTAGGAAAATAGCTTTTGCAACTATGTCCTCTGTTGTTTTTGTGGTTTTGTTTTTTTTTTTTTTTAAAGTGAAATGCTGTGGTGTGCCTAATGGTATGTTTCATTGATAACCAATTGCATTGTGAAGCTGCTCAAAGCAATTAATTTGGCAACTTACAGTGGGTTTTCCCAGGTTTTTTGTGTGTATGTAGCTTTAAAAAATGGAGTCCTCTGGATGCAGATTAACTTCTTATATTACTTGAAAAGGGAAGTTCAAGTACCTTAATACTCTTTTTTTTTGCATAGTGTCACTGCAGCTTCTGATATGCCTTTCTGTCCTTTACTGAAATGCTGTTTTGCAACTACTTACAGCAGTACTCACATACTTGCAGCCCTTCTGCCTTCTCTGTATTGTTTGATGAATAAGGTGTCTATCCTTTCTGTCCTGTTGTGAGAAAACATTTCTCTTGAAAACATAGTTTTGTGACTTTACCTGTCAGATATAGAACAAATATCCTGTATCATAAGAGGAGATCCAAAAAGTTGCTTCATTTTACAGAAGAGAATATATTTTATTATCTGCCTTTTCATATGTTACTGTAACTTAAAATATTTTTTCAACTGTCCTTTGTGTGGCATAACACCTTACTTAACTGAAACCAAATGTGGCAGTAAGTTTTTTTTACAAACAACTGCGCTTCATAGTGCTACAGTAATATCAATGTTACCTCCAGATTATGGATGGGCACACTGAATCATCAAAGTGTAAAGCAACAACAGGAAGGTGGACATGAGGTTAGGGTTCTGTTTCTGGTTCTGTTTTCCTGTTCCTGTGGCATACTCTTAGGATGATCCCGACTTTGCTTGTTTGATTTTCCATTGCTTCTAAGGTGGTAGGTGGTAGCAGTTGGGATACAAAATATATCACTGAGTTTAATGTTTCTTTCAGTGTGTAAAAGACTTTGTTCTGTACTGAATGTTCCAAATGAGGAAAAGGGAGTGATTTACTGGTGGAGATTAAATTTAAAAACTGTTAGAATGTAATTTTCTCCTTTATTTCAGTGTTTGGAACGCTCAGTGTGTAGTTCTGCTTGGTGATTTTGAAGAAAAGTCACATTTCTTTTAATGATTAAAGCTTTGTTTCTGCTTCCCTGTCACCACTGACACTTAACAATAATGTTGATTTACTTTTTATTGCTAACTTTTTTTTTTACTAGGACTATATGAAAAAGTCAAAGGACAAATCTTACTGCTTATTTGTCTGACACATTCAACATTTAATAAAGGTGTTCTTAAAAATAAAAAGGGGGAGGAAGCACCTACTTACCCATTCCCCCCCTAAAAACAAAACAAAAAAAACCCAGACAAATGAAAAAAGCATGCTTGTCTTCAGACCTTTCTACTGATAGCTCTTGGCCAGGCACAGAAAAAGCTGGTTTAGGTACATAATAAAATGTTAGCATTTTCATGCCATTTAACATTACAGACACTTCTACAAATGTTATCCAGGTATTTTGAATGCAATTTTATTGGCTTCTTGCAAGCCAAGCTAATGTTGCTTCCACATCAGTTCAGTTCAAGCAGTACTCGTGTTCAAGTATCTGGGACAATATAATGGCGGCGTGTCTACATGTGTTTGGCCGGGCCTGCTGGTGAAGTCTTTTGTCTGCTTTGCAAGCAGTTTAGTAGGACAAAGCACATCTTACTGCCTTTTTGTCTTGCCCTCCGATTTCATACCTGTCTTAAATAAATCTCATTGTTAATGGTTTTATCTGACCATCATGCCTCCCATAGTTCAGAACATCACCAGACAGTAGGAAAACGTGACTCTAAAGTGTGAAAAAGACTCTTAAATCTAATTTTGTTATAATTCCATTTCGGCATTAATGCTGCCTCTCATGGCATGAATTTTAATCTTGCTGTTATAAAAAGAAAACCTAGCATGTTTTTACATATAAAGCTTTCCTGATGAGGATATTAAGAATTCAGTAATAGACCTGACAGTCTTCCAGGCATCTGAAGCCAGGAGAAGCTAACAAGGAAAGAGCTATGTGTAAACATGCTATCCCACAAGGAATTTTGCTCTTTTGCTCCACTTACAGATTGTTGGTTAGTTGCCCGGCATCTTCCTGCTGGTTCTCTTATACTATTGTCAGGATCTGTGCCATTATAGCATTCCTCTCCTAGCTTGTCTGATCCTCTTCATTCTGGATCATTACTCTGGATTTAAAAAACAGACCAGCAGTAATACTAGGTAAGAACTTACGGATTTTGCAAGGTTCAAATATTGTTGTATGGGAAACTGAAAAATGGGACAGTGTTTCATAAGCCATCATTTATAATACATATATCATACACAGCAGTAATTGTCATCTGCCTATACATGCATGTGTGCACGCACATACACACAGTTATTCTCGGATACGTGTGTTGTAATGTGTGTCTGTTTTTAGGGAGGTTTTCCTGACACTGTAGGAGGTACAGAAGCAAATGGAGGCATTGTTATGAATGTGCCTTTCCAAACCAAGCTGCTGAATATGGAGAACTGAACTGTTGCAGGAAGTAATGCTGTTTAAAATCACTTAACTGAAACATGAATCAGTCAGTAGGCCAGCTTGTTTTTCTGTGCATCAAGCCAAACTATCGGAAAAGAGTCACAACTTCCTGAGTTATTATTTCTTTAAATTTGACAGGTTTTTCAGTCTGACTTTTGGGGGGGGGTTATGGTCATTTGCGTGGAGGGGTGGGATGGTTACCATGACTTAGCTCCAGTATTCTCCTAAAGCTGAAAAAAACTCAAACCCCCAAACCAAACAAAAACCCACCAACAAACCCCAACCCGGGAGCTATAGCTTTTCATTTCTGTGATTTCTTGATAACTTTTGTAGACTTTAAGTATATTTGAATAAATTTTTAACAAAATAAGTTTTTTTCTTCCCTTCCATACTGAAAAAGGTACCAATTGAGGGTGACATGGTTTGGATGTTTTTTTTCACTCCAGCATATGACTTAAAAAAAAAAAAAAAAAGGAAAGGGAGAAAAAAAAAGAAAAAAGTATTAAAATACCAAATGTGTCTCTAGAAAGTACATGAGCTGCATTCAGTGTAAGTTCTCTTGCTCTCTCCTTCAGCTACCAGTGTTTTTCCTGAAATTGTTCCTCTTGAGGAACAATGTTACAAGTACGTTATCTATAACCTTTTTGCCTTTTAAATTAATTTTCAGGTTTAGAAATCCAAATCCTTTCTGCCATAGCTGATGTAATATTAAAATTAAGGCATTTAATTGCCACTTTAATGTTGAAAGACCGTTTATTTGTTGAGGTAGTTGATGGTTGGAATGCTTCAGAGTGTTTTGGAAATGCAAAGGAATTGTCTTTCTAAGATTGGGGGAGGGAAAAGAAACAGATACCTTGAATCATAACTTTTGCTAAAGCCAGACACTTTAAAGATGGTATAATAATGCATGCAAAAGAGATAATTATTTATATTTGTATGCCGGGTATTATTTGATCCTTCTTAGTCCTGAAAGAAGTGGCATGCTACTGTTTTGTACCCTTCTTCTGATCTAGAGTGACCTGTATTTACAACTTGATGAAGAATTAAATGCATTTAAAAATGACAGCAGTCACTGGTCTTTTTCTTCTTAGATCGTAAGACACTTAACCTTATGATGCATTTTAAAGAATTAAGTATAGATAATATTGCAAAAGAGGAAATGGAAACAAATTACTGTTTTTCAAGTATGCACAGGTTGAAAATGAAATATTAATTTAGATTTTTGTATGCATAATTTGTGAAAGACATTATACTCTATGTATTATGTGACAGAGGAAGGGTGGGAGAAACAGTACTTTCTAAATGGAAACCCTAATTCAGACTGAAAACCTAAGCAAATGCAAATTTTGTTATTCAAATATTATGTATAACCCATCTAATCAACTAAGGCAGCATCAGTATCTCTTTATAATTCTTTAGCATAAACCGATAAGTACAAATCTAGTACTTTCATACAACCATTTCACAGAGGAATTGTGATTATGGCTGACAGCCATCACAAAAGTACCAAACTCAGTATCAGGCCAGATTCATGTGAAGAGAAAATTATTCTTGAACTGAAAGATTGTTTGAAACAGCTCCTACATCCCCGTTGCTTAAGAGCTTGTTTAAATGCAAGGGTTGTTCTCTTTTAACCCATAAGGGATAAATGAACTTGTAAATCCATAATAAGAGGTGACAATTATATAAATGTCTTGTAGTAGCATAGGATGTTCCCCCTCCCTTCCCACATCACAGTAATACCTGTTACAGAAAATATACCTTAAAGTTGTATGACTAGTAGAGTTCATGCAAAAATTTGTAATTAAATAATGAAATAACTATGTTACGGCAAAATGGAAAATGGAGGAGGTGTCCAAGAGTGAATTTCTGGTGCGTGGTCAAGCAACAGCGTTTTTTTGTGTGGCAGTCTCGCCAAAGTCGTGGGAGGATGGCATCTAGGTCAGGTTATCTCCACTTGCAGACTTCATCCATATCCAGATGTGCTTCTGTGTGACTATCATTGCTAGTCTACAGTAGTTTGACTCTGCATTATTATTTTTTTTTTTAAATTATATATTAAAATCAGTGCAGCTTAGAATATGGAGAAGGCTAAAGATATTTTGAAAAATTTTGTAGGAGTGATTGTGAAACACATTTGCATGATGGTCTGAAAAAGAAGATTTTTTCTGGATAGGATCATGTGAAGCTAATCTACAGTAGTAACTGAGTCATGCCATATATACATGCAAGTAATTTTTCTTCTTAAAGTCAAGTCTTCCTTGATGTTCTGAAAGAGAGGGTTTTTTTGGGTTTTTTTTAGGATGCTTAAGCCTGTTAGAATTTAATATTTTTTTATTTATCCACTTTGCTTCTGGGTGGGAGGTTCTGTATATACTTTCTGTATATACTAATAAAAATAATGAAAAGACAGATTGTATTCCTTTAAAAATAATGCCATAGAACTGCTTATATTATGTTTCTGTATTATACAGGTCACCAGAAAGACCGACTGGAGATCTTCGGGAAAGAATGAAGAACAAACGTCAAGACGTTGAGGCAGAGCCACAGAAACGAAGTACAGAGGAATCGTCCTCTCCTGTTAGGGTAAGAATGGAGTTTGTAGAACTCCAGAACCCCTCAGTAGCAATTGGGCAGTGTGTACTAGAAACCTGATTGTGGTGACTTGTAATATTTAAAATGTTTTAATGAACTGATCATTTTGTACATAGCATATGACATATTTTATTATGAAGTGTCTTAACAATTGTATTATTTCGCAGTTTTATATAATTTTCTGATCTTTTGGTTCCCAAGGATTTTCTAAATCCCATAGACTAAAATATGTTATAAATAGTGATAAACAGGTATTTAATAACAGTGCAGACTCTTTGATTATTACCAAGAAAAGTGTATTAACTGTTGTTCCAACCATCCACTGTTTTTCGGCCAACGCTTGTTTGTATCCATTGTTTACATTCACCCTGACCCCAGCTGTTCATCCCAAATTTGCTTTTGATGAGACCACACAGTTACTATTGTGCTGGTTCATTTTGCCTTCCTCCTCACATACTCATCAGGCATCCCAGCTGCTTACTTTTGGGTTTTGCAAAAAATTAATTCATTATCATTCTCATTTTCTAATTGTCTTTCTGCAACCCTATACCCCTCAAATACCAGAAGTTATTAATTTTTAAACTGTTACGTGTTCCTGCACTGATGTTATAAACAAATAGGGGCAAAATTGATAGTGTGACCCTGCACCTGTGTAACAATAGCACCAATGTATTCCTGCATTATGTTTTTTAAGAACATCTTCATATGAATAATGAGAAAAAGGTTTTATTTGTGAAAAATCAGTTTTGCTTCTGCAGGTATTAACAGCATTCTTTTTTTTCCTCTTGGTCTGTTCCTACTTGCTGTGTAAAATGAATTTTTATGTCAGGTGTAAAGAAATCAACAGCAGCTGCTATCATTAAATTAACAGAATGGCTTACCTTCCAATCATGTTTTCAGTTGCTGTTAATTTGTGTAAACTTTCAATCTTTTTACTCTTTTACTTAAATGTGTTTCTTTTGTTTTCTAATAGTTTGAATAAACTGTTCAGTTATTGAGTACATGGTTGGTGGGAAAAGTGTTTTTTTCCAACCGCTATTAAAAACTTTCTGTAACTTCTCTCCTGGTACAACTCTTATTTTGATGTAATTCTTTTGGTTAGTTAACCCTGCTTTTTATAGTGATCTATTAATGTAATAATAAGATACTCTTAAACAACTAAACCCCAAGTAAAGGTGAACTGGAAGAAGGTATTGGAAAATTAGTGGGTCTGTTAAAGTACCACAGAATTATTTACAGGATAAGCACACTGCAGAGAAAAGAATACTCTGCTTCAATCTCATAAAACAGAAGGCTGAGGAAACCACTGAGCTTTTGTATTAGTTGCATGGAGGAATATGGGCTATCCAAAGAAAGTATTCTGGAACAAACAGTCGTCAAGAGTTGCATTGCAAAGAACCAGGATATCTAAAAGAACAGAAGACTGAAGTGACCGAACTGCTAACAAAAATCTTGCTCCATCGTTAGAACTACTATTATCTTGGAGCTCTAATATCTGACGTTTCTGTCTCTTATTAAAGCTTTTGGGATAACAGGAGCTGGATAAGAGATCTTAACTTTGTTTTGAAATAATGAAAAGTACCTTGTTCCATAAAAAGTTTCATAATTCTATTTTTTAAAAAAGAGCAGCACTGTTGTTACAAACAAAATTTGTGCTTCACCAGTCTACTAGCCTGAAACCTTAACAGAGAGTAGTGGCTAAAAGAGAACTGTCTGATACAGGTGAAACCTTAAATAGTTCCTTTTGAAACAAGGCTTTTGAGGCATATAGATAGTCAAAGAATAGCAGGTATAATATTGTCAGGTTTGGAAGCCAGTTAAGGGGAAAATTTTCGATTAATTTCAAATGATGAAGTTGTGGAGGATGCTATGGTGTTTCATCTGAAGAGCTATAACTTTTTAAGAATGTGCAAAAAATGTTGGACATCCCAAATGTCAAACTCTGCAGAAGATATGAAAACAGGAGTTGAGATTACTAAAGTCTGAGGAATGATAGAGGGGTTGGGGAAAGATAGTTTTTGGCAGTACAATAGCAGATGAAACTTGGTGTTGGCACGTGCAAGGTAATGCACAATGAAGAAAGTATTTAAAACAAAAAATCATGAATGAATATTTCAAAAGTAACTGAAACTTTCCAGTAGAAAAAGAAGTTATTGTGGACAGCTCAATGAAACCATCTGATCAAAGTGCAGTCACAGTTGCAGAAGCAAACAGGTATATAAAAATGAAATAGAAAATGATCAATATTGCGCTGTAGAAATTCATGGTCCAGTTTTATTTGAAATGCTGTTTGGTTGTGATCACCTGTATGCAAGAAAATACAGTCAAAGGTCTTTATGAAGTGGGCATGGGCAAGGAGGTGAGAAAGAGACTGGAGAGAAGAAAGGACATGTGGTGAATGCATATGATGTATGAATGAGAGAATGTAAATTAGACGCGTCATACTTATACTTTATCCCAGTAGAAAGAGTGGCAAATTTGAAAATGACAAGGGGAAATGCTATTTACATTATATCTGACAATTCTACCTGATTGCTGGAAGATACAGGCAGAAACCTGAATAGGTTCCACCAAAAATTTGAGGCAGTATAACTAGTATAAAATCTTTTTGGAAAAGATTTCATGTTCTTTGGAGACATAAGATAACTAGTGCAATCTATATGTATTTAGGAAGAAACTTCCTATATGGACAACTTACAGAATATATCCCCTATTATTCCTTCGTATTTTGTACTATTATTTTCAGACACAATATGCTGCGTTGCGTGGACAACTACATTGAACTCAGTTGTTTCTGTGTTTCTCAGATTTGTGTTCAGAATTACTTCAGCACTGTATGTTAGTGTATCAATTATTATACAAATAATTAGATAAGATCCCTGCTGTTATTATACTTAGTTGGAAATTTTTATGTTGAATTTTTCTTCATATGATAAGACAGTTACGTTGGAGTATATGAAGTATTACCTGGGAGGTGTGTGTGATCTGGGAGAAACAGTGGGAAGGACTTAATGTATATTTAGGAAAGGTTTTTGTAAGGAATGTGTATAACTTGTTTCCTATTCGTGCTTTTTGTCGCTGTGGCTTCTGAGTATCTCCACTGGCAATGGAAGTCAGCATTGTCTTCCATCTCTGAAATGGAAACGATACCTGTTCATTTCAGGGAAACTTCAGATTCATTTTCTTGTATGTTTGTGTAGTGTGGTAGTAGTTTATACTATAAAGGTATTATACATAGAGCATAATAGTACTGTACTTGCCCAAAAGATTCCAGCTGTAATACACAGTAGCTTATTCTAGATTTAGAGGAGTCTGTGCTTTTGAATTAGTTTATATTGCTGCTGCATGTACAAGTGCCGATAAGGCTGAAACTGAAGCTTCTGCCTTGTAAGAATTGTAGGTTTTAAGTGTTTATAAATATTCTCTCCATTGCTGTTGGCAAGGTAACACTCCTTGGCTAGAAGCATATTTTGCAGACTGGATGAGTCCTTTTGTGCTTGGCCAAACCTTCTGGCTGTAGTGGGAAATTCATTCAAGTAGACATCAAGTCTTGTGCTGTAGAGTGCTGATCATATCTTATGAATTGTGGAGCTTCAACTTAAGTAGACGTTAAATTAAATAAAGTCAAACAAAATTCAGCCATAATGTCGCAGTTTTTTTCCCTTTCTTAAGTAGTTCTTTCTGAATGTCAACATTAAACTGTAATCATCTATCCAACATACGTAAATAGTTTAACTGTGAGCACATACCTGAAAACAGCATAAACAAAGTCTACTAAGTTGTTGTTTACTCTTAGAACAATCTACAATAATTTTTTTTAGTAAATAGTTGTATTATTTTGTCAGTTTATTGTTTCTTGTCTAGTAAATAGCATTTTTTCAGAGTCTGCAGAGAAATAGTTTACAAGTGTGGCTGAAGTGGATACAGCATCTTCAAGTGAAAGACATGCTATTGGCCTTTAGGAGCTTGACTTATTTTATTCTTGGCTTATTAAGGGAGACATGAAAAACTATAAAGTACAAGAAGGTCTATAAGGATATAAAGGAAATATTTACTCCCTGTAACAGAATTAAATGCATTGTAAGTGGAACAAGTACAATAAAAAGAATGTTGAAGACTTTTCCATGAGAAAATTCAAGTATGTGTTCTAAACGATCATAACTTAAATTCCTGAATCGCATGCCCCAGGAAAATATACTTGATTTCTAAACTGAGATTTGTTTTTCAAGATGGAATATTACCAGAATCTTTTTGCCTGATGACTAAACTGAAGTCATTTAGCATATGAACGGACTTGGATCAAGTTGTCCCGACCTGTACAATAGCATGCTTGCATAAAAATTGTCTGTTCTCTTCCCTTATATTCAGTAATTCAATAAAATTCCTTTCATAGAAGTTTTTGTTCTCAGTTCTTCTGTAGAAATGATTGTGCCACTACTGAATCTCTCCACTGAAAGGAGAAAATACAGGCTGTTTCAAGATACTTGTGTTTGGTTGTAAGTTTGGAGACATAGGCAAGACACGTACAAGTTGTATAGTATTTTTAACATGGGATATTAAATTGTTTTTGAAGCATTCTGACTTACCTGCTCATTCTCTGCTGACAAATTATTTGGGGAATTTGCTTTGAGAAGTTTTTTGAAATTGGTGTATAGAGGATGTCCTAACACGCATATTTCAGTTTGCTAGTAACCTAGTGTTGAATTAATAAAAACTAGTATTTGTATTTAAGAAATATTGTTTATTGTTTGCTTATATTGTAGGAATTAGTTGGAATATATAGCAGAGGTACACAGTTTAATCAGTATATAGAGGATGTCCTAACATGCATATTTCAGATTGCTAGTAACAAATAATGTTGAATTAATAGAAGCTAGTATTTTTATTTAAGAAATTTTGTTTATTGTTTGTTTATATTCTAGGAATCGGTTGGAATATATAGCAGAAGTACACTATTTAATAGAACAAATGCAGCCTTCAAGGAGGGCAGTCTAGAAAAATTAAAATACTCTAAGAAGAAAAGATGGTTGCAGGACAGGCTTGTTGATAGTCACAGATTTTCAGATCTCATCAGAGTAATTTTCTCTTAAGTAACTTGCTTTGGAGCGTAGTACAATTCTTGCTCTTAGACTGAAATGCTGTTAGTGCATGTTGTCATGATGGCTTAGTTGATGCCGATTTGTCTGCAGTTGATGTCAGTAACCAACACAACTTGATAGGTTAGGATCTTGTGCATCATTTTAGAGATCCTGTCATGAAATAGAGAAAAAACCTTGTTTTTCCTTATTCTACAAGCTATTTTAAATTAAACATGACACACGTTAGTTCTTTAATGTGAAGTTCCTTCGTCTTACATAGTGACTGGTCCAAACCTTCTAAGGCTTTGAATATGATATACTGAATGCATCAAGATGAGAAGCTTGAAGATAACTGTGCGTTGAAGCATCTGTTTTAGTTCACTAAGTAAAATAAATGCAGTACTTGTTCTATTATCGTTTACATCATTAAACTAGAGATAACATTTTAACATTGTTAGTGAATAAAAAGGAATAGTTGAATTTTACTCACTTGGGAGTGACTATTCACAATGTTATGTTATTTGCGTACTCTGTTTGTAAGGTGATGTTACGGATTTAAAATAAGTCAAGATCTAAGTGCCAATAAGGAATAGCTAGTGAAATTCTCAGGCATCTCCTTTTCTTGGCATAAAAACAAAGGTTCCTACATAACTACACTGAAGAATCCCCAAAAGACAAAAGGAGGCACTGTGGGAGGTGAGAATAGAAGAGAGATGGGACAGGCTTTCATTATTTGCTCTTTCTGGTTTCTGACTTAAAAAATCAACCTGAGATACTTCTAAGCTTGAATGTTCTTTGCAAATAGTGAAAAAAAAATTTGTCCTGTACTCCTCTTGAGCCTAGGTAGATTATTTAGAGAGTGTCTTTTCAGCAGAGGCAATGATACAACTATGCAGCTTTACTACTGGAATTTAGCAGGGGAAGAAGAGCGGCACAGGTTCAGTTGCTTTTTGAAATTGTCTTTTTTTCCTGTAAGAATAGTCTATGGCTTCCTTATGTATCCACAGAACCATCTGCCACATGCAAAACATGTCCTACTGCAATAGTTAGACTTGTCTAATAGCTTGGGGCTAGTGAAAGTTCAAATATAAAGCTATCAACAAAACTTGATTCCAGTGTGCTTTAGACCTTTTTCCCTTTCTTCTGCCAGCCAAGGGTCTCTCTTTTTTTTTTTTTTTAATTTATTTTATTACACACACACCCCCCTTCTTTATCCTCTAGAGAGTTAAATGGCTCAGCTTCTGAGTCTCATCTGCCTTGCATATAAATATTCTTATTTACAGCTGAGAACTCTTACTCAAGCTGTTAAAGTTATACTCTTTAAATCTTCATTAAACTTCTGGTCTTAAGAACCTGATCTGTTCTTTCAGTTCCTGTTTTAAACTTTATATCTCTGATAGGTGCTCAATTCTTGCCCTGCCATTAAACCTTCTTATTTTATGAGTCCTTTCTTCTCTTTTCCCCATCTGCTATTTGCACACTGATTATATGAAATTGCATTAGAACGTGTTGCCTGTGGAGTCTCTGCTTATTTAAGAAGGTATTTGTTCAACAGGCTAAAGGGGGAAATGCTTTTTGTACTATAAAAAAGAAACAGCCAAAATACCATGTAAAATATACCTGCTTCTTCAGGCTTCTTTTAAAATAAAGTTGTTTACTCTAATGCAGCATTTTTCGCTTTATAGAAAGAGTCTTCACGAGGAAGACATAGAGAAAAGGAGGATATCAAAATTACAAAGGAGAGAACACCAGAAAGTGAAGAGGAAAATGGGGATTGGGAAACAAATAGAGAAGGTAAGTATAATTAAACTATTGGTTCCCCTACAGCTTGAAGAATGGCAAGATTACTGGGCTGTATGTAAAGCAGAATGGTTAAACATTTGGTCTCTAAGCAGAATACTTTTTATACAGTAGCCATTAATGTTTAATTTTGAGGAGAGCAAGGAAGCAATCTGAGTTGGACTGCTACAATGGTAAAACCAACTTATTTTAAAAATGCATGCTTCTTTTTTTTTTTTTTTTTCTTTTTTGACTTCTCAGACAACAAGGAACTTAGCCATGGGCTACTCCATGGCTGAACTTTTCGCTTTTAGATCACTAATTGAATACAAGTTACAATTTTGAAACTTGCTCAGCCTGAGGAGAGAGCATAACTCCTTTGAATTCAAAAGTCAGCAGGTTTTTTGTTGCGTAACTTGTACTGGTGTGAACTGTTTCATTAACAAGGGCTCTATTCGAATGAGTATAACAGCTGAAGGTAGCAATTGGTGAACTATTAATATTCTGAAAACACTGAGTGGTAAGAGACAGTAGTTGGTTTTGGTTGTTTAATGGTTAAAAGGTGATTTCATTGTTCTTGTTGATAATACTTGTCCATTTAGTCTGTGGATAGTTGAGGAAAAGACTGGTTTTTCCCACTCTCTTGAGTTTCACTTTTGTTAGAGACCAAGTTCACCTCACAGTGATATTATGGCAGCTTCTAATGAACTGTGGTGTTAAGGTAGTTTTGTGTCAGTGTTTCAGAAGTAGTTAATAGAATAGTGCAAGAGAAGATGGAAATCCTGATCCCTGCTGAGTGAATTTAGATACAATGAATATATTTGCAATAAAGTGTGCTATAAGTTGTTTGTGGGAGGGAGCTCCCCTGTAACTTTCATTCATTAGGTAGCTTTTCTATAGTATGTGGTATAAGTTATGCAAATATTGTTTTGCTCTATCTTAAGCACAATACATGAATAGAAGAGTAACCATCATATGTTTTCATTCCTTCCTAAATTTTGGTTTTGGCATGATTTAAGAAACATTGACCTATAACGTGGATGCATGGAAATAGAATCTAAGCCAAAAAATTTTGGAACATAAAACCATCAAGTCCTATATAAATATAGTCCTGCCCATTGCAGAGAGGGTTGGAATAGATTACCTCTAAAGGTCCCTTCCAACCCAAACTGTTCTATGATTCTATATAAATATATGTCTTAAGTCTTAGACACTGAGGCTTTCAACTTGAGAATTATGATTTTTTTCAAAATAGTGTTGATCATAGTTATGCGGATGAAGTAGAATTACCATCTGTTAAGTTCTAGTGAGTGCTGCATGTGCAGACAGATGGATTGGGAAAGAACCTATGCTGTTAGGAACTGCACCTCTCTATAAGCTGTTCCTATGCATTCATGACACATTAAGGGAATTTGTAGGCTGAGTTTGTTATTGCAAAACCTTTTATATAGTTCCTGCGTGTAGGAAGGGGAGTGAAAGCTAATGACTTTTTAATGAAGTCATCTTTTCTCTGACAGTTGTTTTCCTAAAGTGCTTTTTGAGCATTAGACTTAAATAGCCATAAACAAAATAAATGTAAACAGAGTGAATAAAACTACTTTAATTTTCAATAAGATTTCTGTTGCAAGGCTCAAAGCATACGTAAGTAGCTTAATGTATGACTTAATGAAAAAGTGACAGAAATAGCACCTTTTGAATAAGCTCTTGAAGTGTGCATCTATCCAGTGAAAGAGATCATACAGACGTCTTTTATTTTAAAATCGATTTGGAGGTGTAATTAAATAAGTGTATCAATTGATTTGTGGGATGCTCAAACAAAATCCTGTAGTATCATGCATCATTATTTAAATCCATTTCATGTCAGATTTCCCGATTAAGTAGTGCTCTGCATATTTTTGGTCTTTGTGAAGACACACTCTTTTGAATTTTTTTTTTTTTGTTATTTAAATCTAAATAAATGATTTACTGGATTTCCCTTGCTACCTCAGATTAAAAATTGATGCAAGTCTCTGGAAGAAGTTAAGGTGTTTTTTTTTCTTAACAAAGTTTAAGAATTTAACTGCAGATTTTACAGAACTAACTGAAGTTATTTCAGGTTTACACACGTAATTGGAGAAGAGATTTGGCTTCGCTTCATTGATCCATTCATGAGTGTTCAAAAGTCACGGAAATATTTATTTGGGCATCCAGTACACTAAATATTATTATTTATTTCATGTGTAATTATTTACTAATCTATTTACTTTTCTTAAATAAAGACTCTGATAATGGAGATGTTAATTATGATTATGATCATGAGCTGTCTTTGGAAATGAAGCGCCAAAAGATTCAGAGAGAACTCATGAAGTTGGAACAGGAAAACATGGAGAAACGAGAGGAAATAGTCATTAAAAAAGAGGTATGTATTATGTAAATGTGAAATTAAAAAAATAAGTCATCAGCCACTTCATAGGCTCCTAATTGTTTCCTGGTAGACTTGAGCTTCCTGGGCTACACATGCACCGTTGTATTACATAGCAAATAACTGGTACGTGTATAACTTCGGATGTGACTTGGATATTAGTTGTGGTCAATCATGCAGCACCATAACAAAGTTTTCTGCTTTATGAAGTCAGCTATTAAATAAGTAGGATTTAATGCATTTTAATGATATAAAACTAGTAAGACCTTTAATAGAGAAGACACGTAGAAGAAAACACAAGGCATTTGCCAAGCTCCTTTTCCACCATGTCTTGTAGTAACAGAGTAGAGTGACAGAGGCAAAGCTGTAAGTATTAGAAAACCTAAAATTTTGGGGAAGATTTAAAAAAAAAAAAAAAAAAGCCTGAAAGGAGGTCTTTCTCTTTCAGACGAACTTGAGTGCTAAATGGGAATGTACTGATTTTAAACTTTCAGTTACAGTTTTTGTAATGCATTAGAGAGTGCATCGTCTTCTCTTCCCCTGCTCTTTTCCTGTCTTCTTCCTTTTACGGTGTTCTTTGAAAATGATGTGGTTATTTTATTTGAGGTAGAAGTGTAAATGGTCAAGATCTCAGATGTATACTGTTACTGAATTTATATATTTGATATGTATATCAGCATACAGGTAAGCTTTTGAGCATCAATATCTTATCAGTTAATATACTCTTTTCCTCAAGATTTCTCCAGAGGTGGTTAGATCTAAATTATCACCATCGCCATCACCAAGAAAGTCTAGTAAATCTCCAAAACGAAGATCTAGTCCGAAATCATCATCTTCGGCTAGTAAGAAAGAGAAGAAAGCATCTACTGTATCTTCCCCACTTTTGGATCAGCAGAGGTCAGTATGTAGATGTATCTTGTGAGAAAGTGAGAACCGAGAACCAGGCTGATTTTTATTACTGGAGTTTTCATAATTAATAATGCTTTTTTCATTTTCCTTATCTTCCTTCCTTTCAGGATTTTTGATTATGTAACTTTAGGGGAAGGTCTCTAAATTGTGCACTATGAATCGTCTTCTGCAGAAAATTGTTACGTGCATGTAGTTGTTAGTCCATTAATTTCATGGTTTACAAGCATGTCTTTTCTCTTTGATTGTCCAGCGTCTCTGAGAGGTGATGACGAAATATAAACTATTAAAAAGTGGGAAGCAGTTTTATTTGAGATGCTGCAGTCTGTGAAGTAGCTCCTCTAGACTGAAGTGAAATGTTTAAAATTTGAGCAACTGCGCATACTGTTGGTATTGCATATTGCTGTTCAGGAAATAACGTTTGACTATCAAGGCAGGGAATTTCTCGGAATTCAGGAGGGGAAAAGATGTGAGGAATGAGAGGGGGGAAAAAAGTAAGGACAAGGTCTGTGAAAATCACAGGAATTCAAACTAGGCACCTTGCCACAAAAAGTCAGTCTCCAAAACTTGCTTCTAAGTTCTTGCTGGATGCAGGACTCTCTGAATCACTGTTTGTAGCTTTTAGATAGAAAAGAAATAACTACAGCAGTGTAAGCAGACACATCTGTATTTGCTAAGCCAAAATCCTCTTTAAAATAGGGACAAAACAACGTTTCTGCTACAAGAATGTACAGCATGGGCTAGTATGCTACTGACATTCAGTATGCAGTGATAATGTGTCAGTAGTAGTTTATATGGGAAAATATATACTGTTTCATGTTGTGAAATGCATATTTAAAAAATATTTGGATGCTTTATCCTGTGTCAAGTGGTTAACATTAAATTGAAGGCATGAGTTGTTCAAGTAATTCTGTGTATGTGAATGGGGTATTGCATTGCAGAAATGGGAGTCTAAACAGACAAGATAATCTATATGGTTCTGGGCCTCTGATGTGTGCAGTTCATGCAAGGGCATTTTAACTTTGAAAGCTGGCTCTGTCTGAACAGGAACAATTCCTATTTTTGTTCACTGGCTTCAGAAATAATGGTTATAAATGGAAGAGCTCAATGTGAATTTTTACTATCTGCATTTGCCCTTCAGTCAAGTACAGTTATTGAACGCTGCTTGCTAATGGAGTGGTGAATCCTATCCTAAAAGCGTCAAGGCCCTTTATGTTACAACTTTCCTGCCGACATCTGAGAAATCATTATTTGAAATAGCTGGTGGTTCTTCATTTTTCCCTCGCCCTGTTAATTTATCTCTAGGAGTTCTAAAAGTAACCAGAGTAAAAAGAAAGGTCCTCGTACCCCTAGTCCTCCTCCTCCAGTACAAGAGGAAAATCCCCTGGGGAAGAAACACAAAGAAAAGCATAAAGCAAAAGAACGTTCAGAAGAAAAGACAAGGGAGGTGAAAGAGAGAGGGCGTGACTTTGAAAGGCACAAGGAGAAAAAAGAGAAGCAGAGGTAAGTTATATTGCATTATTAGCTTTTAACATTAATGTAACCTTGCTTTTAAAGTTATCTTTTTATAGAACACTGAATAATAAGGGATTTGCACCTGCTTTGCCAACAACCTTTTAAACTCATTAAATACTTTAAGTGTGTTATATAGATGGATTGATAGACTATAAGTAACAGATTGGTAGATTTTAATTACATAACTTGGTAAGTTTGTAAAATGCCCTTTTGAAAGATTCATTACTTTTCAGGAAGTTGGACCTTCACCAATGGAGCAATTAATTTGCCAAAATATTTATCAAAGTCATTCACTTGTCCGCTTGCCTACTCTTCTGAAATCTTAGAGGACTAATATCTTTCTAAATTGGCAGTGGCATGTTTAAATTCTCCCCTCAGTAGGTTAAAAGTATTTCTGAAGTAGACAAAGACTGCTGCAATATTAGAATTACTTCACTTTTGCATCTCTCTCTCTCAAATAGTGGACTATGGCTACTCCCGTTATTTCCTGAAGCATAGGTGTCTATTTAAGTTGAAAAATACAATATCTGCATTTTTAAGTCCTGTATTCCCTTGATGAAAATAGTGTACATGCTCATAAATGTTTTACTTTGTAACTGGCATAGCAAAGACTAAGGAGCGGAAGACCAGTAAATTGTGTATTTTTAATTGATTAAATAAATTACACCATTCTTACTTTTAAAAATATATTATTTTCCTCATGCTTGCACACTCCATTACTGGAAGGAGGTTGTAAGCAGTAGAACAGAACATTCTAGATAGTGCTGAAAGGATCAAGAGAGTACTTGGCTTATCATTAAGAAACAATGTCAAATCTTCATGATGTACAGGGAGTGAAATAGTTGAAGGTTCCGGCAGATATCTTTCATTCATTTGCAATTGTGATTAGTGTTTGAAAATGTCTGTGAGCTTGAGGCTTCTTAAAGTTCTGATGTTACAGAAATTTTTGAGCAGAGTAGCAAGATAATTCTCCATTGATAGGAATTCTGTATTACCGCCACATGAAATATTAGGTGAAGTTACAAGAATGTATTTTTGGGTTTACTGTATTCTAGGCTTGTGTTTTACAGTCCAGTGATTAGCAAGACATTTATTGCATATCTTATATTCTTGAGTTTTGCTAGCTTAAGGTAATTTCATATATGAAATTATAGATGGAACAATTGATTCTATAAGATAGTTCTTGATCTTGTAAGTTCTGGCTTGGAGTTGTTTTTGTAATTTCTTAGAAATGTACTAATGCTGTATTACACCTGTTAAACAAACTGCTGTTCGTGTTTCCTAGGGATCCTTCTGAAAGCTCCCATAGACAGAAGCGTTCTCCTAGTCCTGCAGATCATTCTGGCAGTAATTCTTCCCCTTCCAGGGAGTATTCACCACCTGCTGCAAGGCGAAGACAAACCTCCCGAGCTCCAGCCAAGTCAACCACTCACAAACATAACTTCTCACCCTCTCGCAGGTGGGAGGCCAATTGCATGGATTTTATTTCCATGAATAATTCTAGTTTAGAAACTTCCTCTGTTGGTTTGACTACCTGTTCTTCATATGTGTCTCTTGTGGGTACGTGTGTGCCTCAAACATTTGAGCTCTGAGATATTTTTTTCCCAAGTTACTACATTGAGCGTACCTGTCATGTCAGGAACACAAGTGATGGTGTAGGCTTCCATTTATCGGTTTCTCTCAAATGTTGTGGCTTCAGGTGGAACTTAGAAGTCTGATATGAGACATAGTCCATGATCCTTTGGAAACTTTTGTTTTTCCTCACCTTCCGCCTCCTTAAAAAGTGGGAAAAGTGAGAAGTCTTCTGTCTTGGAGATGGGGGATGAGCAGAGTTTCTCTGTTGTAAAATGGGTAAGGTGATACACAGATCCTGGCTCTACATGTCTTTCCTGAAAAGCAAGCACAACTGGCTAAACAGTAGGTTGCAGGGGCAATTTCAGAGACCTTTCTTGCAGAAAGCTTCAGGGAAGATATCATCCTGCTAGTTCTACGGGCCTTAGAAAAAGATCTTTTACCACCCATTAGAAAGAAAGGAAGGGGCTTCTGATTTGGGTCTGAAGGAGTCTTTAAGCTTAGGCTTAGAATGGCAGTGCTAAATACTACTACAGTCCTATGTTTGTATAATGGAGAGGGAAGCATACTTATTTTCTGCACTTCTGTTGAAGGGTGGAGAGAACACACCAGATGTCATATATCTGCATGATGATAAAACAAGCAAAATAAAACCCATCCATTCAGCTGCCAGAAGAGTCGTGAGCAAGCTCTTTTGCTGCTGTGGTGACTCAGTTCAGCTGGAACAACATGTATTGTATTAAGCTAGATGTCACTGATGGACATTTCCTCTAAATTGGGTTGTTTATAGGGAAGGGAGTAGAGGACCCCATTCCCCCTGCACCTGGCAGTAATAAGGAGACTGAAAAATATCTTTGTGGTACCCTTTTCCTCAGGT
Organism: Charadrius vociferus; assembly: GCF_000708025.1. Classification (NCBI taxonomy): domain Eukaryota; kingdom Metazoa; phylum Chordata; class Aves; order Charadriiformes; family Charadriidae; genus Charadrius; species Charadrius vociferus. The sequence continues at coordinate 609,849 of NW_009646421.1, forward strand.
TTTCTAACCTGCTCCAGTATTTTGCTCGTCACTACCTGCCTGGGGATTCTATGCAGACGTATCGAGTGTTACGCAAGGGAATGTTAAGCAGGGAAGATAAATGGACCTCCTGGTAGAAGCAGGAAAGGATATTTGAAATGTTTTATTTGTCTCCAAACCATTGATAGTCTTCCATGCAAACTGATTTTGGTAACCCTGTGTTTCATATTAATGGTTTAATAGTTAAAAGTAAATGGAGTCTTAGTTTAAAGACAGTAAGTCATGAAATTATATTAGATTCTGTCAGTCATTTCTGACCTTGACAGATTTTTACTTTGAGTGCTTTGGAAATTTTACTACTAATTCTAGGCCGTCTTTTTCATTTGTATGTGACAATGTGTACAAATTGTCATCTTAGAGGCATGCAGGCTACTTGTTTCTTCAGTAGTCGTCATTGGTCAGACCTTCCCTCCTGTGATGGAAAGCTGCAGCCAGCACGAGTACATATCCATGGACACAGAGAAAATGAGTTTTCTCTTTCCTGCCATTCCTGGAGATAGTTTACCGGTAGCATGCACAAGGGCACCTTAAGGCTTTTTAATTTTTCAGACAAAAGAAGCTACGCATAAGCATCCTGGAGGTCAGACTGTGTGTAGAAGTTCCAGGCATCCCTAAGCCACATCGGGAGTGCATCAGCTGGATCCCATGCACTTTTGTATCTTCAGACAAGGAGATACAGAATCTTAGCCTCTTGTTGAGGTGTCCAAATATTCTCTGGCATTGACCATCATAAACACATCTCAGTGGGATAGTTTCCAGGCCTGGCAATATCTGACCATACAAGCTTACAGACATGATATGAATTAGATCGAGAAAACAGACGCAGCCTGTTCTTCAGAGTGTCCTAGTTAAGCATGTTCCAAAGGCTGGTTTTAGTTTTGTCTCACCTCTTTCTTTCTGCCACTTTCTTGGTATACTCAATTGACAAGTCTGAAGTGCCTCAACAGTCAAGTCAAGATCCTTCCTTTAGTGAATTATATCTGGTTCTGTAATGAAATCTGACTGTAAACCCAACATCTTTGTGAGATCGGTCCTATGTTCATCAGCCTACGACTCCATGGAGCTCTGAAGGCAATTTTCTTGAGTCACTGACATTGACTAGAAGGAAGGATGAAATGCTGACATTAATAGAAGACTTTCACCATGTTGTCTTTTACCCAAAAAGGACTTCCTTAACAGACTTGAGTTCTTACCTCTGGTTGCCAGAGATTTCACTTAGCATTCCATTCCTGAAGCTTTGTTCCTTGAAGGCTGAATAATTTCTCTGTGTTCTTGATGTGAGGAGTTTTGGGTTTTTTTATCTGTAGAGTCTGGGACTTTAAGAAGCCTTAGCCAGGAGGTCCACTGCTGTGTAGCATTGGCTGGGCAGCATTTGGCTCTTGGATAGCGTAATGACATGCTGTAAGTTTGCTAACCGGAATTACTCCAGAGCTCATTCTCTTCAGAGCCCAACTAATGTCAGCTGTCTCCCTGGGAAGAATTTCTTGTGATGTTTGCAAGATACTCAGCAAAAGCTGTGTTACATAGATATCTCTACCAACTGTTGGGCTATTGCGGAAGATTGCCAGGGAGGTACTACTGCCTTTGGTAAAGTAGTCCTTCATTTGTGAGTCACCTGAAACTGAGATCTTTATGATCTGGATGTTTATCTGAAGTCATCAGCGCTGTATGTGGACATTCAAAAGCAGGAACTAAAAAAACCCTTAAAATTAAGTGGGATTTACTTAAAATTAAGTGGGATTTTCTCAAAGTTTATTGTCCATGTGTGGTTTTTCTGACTCCTGCTCTTCTCTTTGGAGTCTCTGGAATTTTGTGAAGTGGAAAGGAGTTGGGAGTTCAGGGCAATGTGTGTTTCCTGCAAAAAGATACTTGCAGTTTGCTTTGATGCTGAACCACTACAAAGCTCAAAGGTTTGAAGTGTGTGTTTGTCCGTGTTAGACTGTGAATGAGACACAATTATGAGGCAATTTGTTTACTGTTGTGTAAATGATCTTTAGATAAATGATGGAATTTCCAAGATGAGAGTCACTTTGCATACTTTTTTCTTATTCTATTAGATACGCCTTTTCCCTGCTTGTGTAAACATTCATGTTTGCTAAACTTTTAAGTAGATAGGCATATGCGTTTTCAGGATCCTGGCATAAATTGTTTAAAGATCAATGCTTATAATGAAAGAAAGAAGTTATAATAAAAGAAAGAAGCTAAAAATACAAAAGAGGACAGTGTTGCTCTCTAAAAAAAAATAAAAATGAATGCTGTTGGAAACAAAAGGAAAAAAATACCCCTTAGGTTACACTGTGTAAAAGTTATCTGCCTAATTTTACCATGAACTCCAAAAAATATCTTACATTGAAGAAAAAGTTGTTCAGTTTTGGAGGTAGGGAAGAAGATCGTGGGTTTTTTCTGCTCCCCCCTCCCTTCCCTCAGGAAAGCGTTCTGGTAGCTGTATAATATAATTTTGATTGGAAAACTTGTTGTTGGGTATTAAATAAACTAAGCATTTAAAGATAAGTATGCTTTGAACGGATATCCTTGGTACCCTTGAGTGAAGATTAGTTTGATGTTTTATAGAAGGAGCACTTATTTTCAGCAGATAGCGGCCAGAGAATGCATGAATTATTTTAATTATTTTTTGGGGGGGATATGGTAACAACCTTTCAAATAAAGTTATTTCATGTGTGCCTATTCTAACTCTTCCTTGCAGGTCTGCTTCCCCATCAGGTCAGCATCATTCCCCCATATCCTCCAGACATCACTCCTCTTCATCACAGTCGGGCTCCTCTGTTCAAAGACATTCTCCTTCCCCACACCGCAAAAGAACTCCTTCTCCATCCTATCAGAGGACAGCTTCCCCACCTGCAAGGCGGTCATCTTCTCCCTATCACCCACACTCTTCCTCTTCTCCTCAGAGGAAGCGAAGCCCTTCAAGACACCGATCTCCAGGAAGAGAAAAGGGAAGGCATGATCGTGATCGGACGTCACAATCTCATGATAGGCGCCATGAGAGGCGGGATGGTACGAGTACAAATAACACTTAAGATTAATTTTTATTTGTTTGCAAATTGCATTTTGAAACTTGATTTTCAAATTGTGGCATTGTCTGCACCTATCCCAGTGGCTACGGGGTGAAGAAAATATTGGCAGACATCTGTATTATCATTCCTGTGTTGGTGGAACTGTTTTGTGGGAGTCTGCAGTGGTGTATTCCTGATAGGACTGCTTAGGTAGGCTCAGCTGATTGTAGAGGTCCTGTAGGTATCTGTCAGGTGTTAATGCAATGGTGGCATCAGTAAGTAAGTGATCTTCTCTTGGTATCAGGCATATACTAGAGGATCAGCTGAGTAACAGCAGAATACATGTAAGTAACTATTACTCTTTTCTGTGAGGTGCCCAAATGCTAATCCAGTCATCACTGATTGCTCTGTCCGTTGTCCTTTTAATTGACATTAAGTATGTGTGTGCAAAGAAACAGTCATTCCCTCTGGAAGCCTGTAAAGCTGGTTGAACAATTTGTGATGGGCAAGCATGCCATTCTCTAAAAAGACAGGTTACGAAGATTACATATGCCAGCTTTTTATAGATTGGTTGTAAACTTAACCTTTAAAAAAAAAAAAAGTGGGGAGGGGGGCGACACCAAATCAAAAGATTTGATCAGGACATTGAGGTCTTAAAAACAAGTGGTCTAAATATAGCACAAATTTCCTGAAAATACATGTGTGGAGCTAAAAAAAGGGAATCTGATTGGTGGATAAATGGTCCTACCTTAAAATTATTGCAGTATGCTTGCTGTCTAACAGATTTGAAATGTATTTTTATTATACTTATTCTCTTTTGAACAGGTAAATATTTGTAAAGTACAGATTCAAATTCACAAAAAGATCTTTAAGCTTACTGAAAGGGCAACAAAGATGATTAGGGGACTGGAGCACCTTTCTTATGAGGAAAGGCTGAGGGACTTGGGTCTCTTTAGTCTAGAGAAAAGAAGATTGAGGGGGGATCTTATTAATACATGCAAATACTTAATGGGAGGATGCCAGGGGGAGGGGAGCAGTCTTTTTTCAGTGGCGCCCAGTGATAGGACAAGGGGTAATGGGCATAAACTTGAACATAGGAAGTTCCATCTTAACATGAGGAGGAACTTCTTTACTTTGAGGGTAGTGGAGCACTGGAACAGGCTGCCCAGAGAGGTGGTGGAGTCTCCCACTCTGGAGGGACGCTGTCCTGTGTAACGTGCTGTAGGTGACCCTGCTCTGGCAGGAGGGTTGGACTAGATGATCTCCAGAGGTCCCTTCCAACCCTAACAATTCTGTGAATTCTGTGAAAAAGAGATGAAAGCCAGACCAAATGAACCCAGAATCTCTCAGCTTACCCAGCTGAGGTAAAAAACTTCCAATCCACCTCTGCTGACTCCCACAGCACAGTGAAGATCAGACTCCATGACCTCCTCTTAGATATTTTAATGTAAAAATATAAATTTCCGTGACCTTTCTTTTGGCATTATAGTGCAGTAACAGAGCACAAATAACTGTTTTACGAGCACTTTTAAAAATGTGAAGACAGAGAAATCCACCCAGGTTCAAACCAACGTACAATCAAGTCTCAGTCATGCAGTTAACGAAAGGTGACCTTCAGTCCTCTTCGGGGAAGACTCTGAGAAGGTCAGAGGTTGAACACATTTTGTCAAGCTCATCCCTGTGTAATTTAAAGCTTATGCATGATGGTCTAGCAGTGCCCATTTACTTCAGGTTTAACACTCAAGAATTACTACTTGAAACAAAGATGCACGAAACCAAGCTTTAGAAAGGTGCAGGACAAAACCCCTTCTAAAATAGCTTAATGGCAATACAATTAATATTAAGATAAAACTAAGTCACCATCAGCGACAGCATTTTGTTTCCAAAGGTGTATCTTATAGGCAGAAGAGCCAATTTTCACTAAACACAATAAAAGACTTAAAGCCCAATAAATTTACAGTGATGTTTGCATGGTTCCAAAGAAAAATTAATTTTGTTACTTTAATGCAAATAATAACTGCATGTTTATTAATGTAAAACACAAAAGCAACAAAACAGACAGGACTTTAAAAAACACTGTAAGTGTTTGAGATCACTAATTTCTTTTCGTGAAAATGTAACGTAGACGCAAAAAGCTAAATTTAAATTCAGCATGCTTCTGATTTAACACCTGAACAACCTAAATAAATTACATTTGAAGTAAGCATTAAATTAAGAAATAAATTCTCTGACTGTAGCAACTAGAACTAAAGCCAAGAAAAGTGGCATTTTAACCTTTGGCAGTATTTTTGAAAGTCTGATGCACTTTGTAGAACAGCTTCACTCGCCAGCTTTAAATCCTCTATAGTAAATATGTTTTGCCTTTCTCAGGTTTATTGTGATGATTTCATTAGGAAAATGCCATACAATTTTTACAGGAAAAATGATCTCTACTTTCTTTTTTTATTCCT